>NW_016690430.1:117940-504869 GCF_001604755.1 Lepidothrix coronata
CTGTAACAGAGACTGACAAATGTATCCATCAGTGAAACTGTCTGATTCATCTGCTTATACAGCCATTTTACCATCCCAAGGGTGCCATCTAAGTAGTAACTTTAGAAGACTGAAGGTCTAATTTTATTACACCACATTTCAACCTACTAAACAATATTATTTCTAAAATAGATCATTTTTATTGGAAGTCTCCCTGATGAAAAATCCAGTAGACACCGGAGAATTTATGAACTGTATGGGTCCTTTGAACTCAATATACTGCCAATTTTAAGCAACTTTCTTTATACACAATCACAACCTAAACTCACATAATAGAAATTGAGTTAAAAACATACAGGATAATGGTACCTATTTTAATATTACATCATAGTCTGTCGCTATTTAAATATCTGCTGATAGGCAGTCCATCACTATCTAGAGTGCTTCTTGTTACAGTTATGTATCAATAAAAGAGTTTCTCCAATAGAAAACCTATGAATAGTTACTTTTCTTCTATACACTTTGAACCAGCTATGCAATCTAATTTTTGGTTGAGGTTTTCATTGGGCACTCCAAAAGTCACATGGAAGTGACTGAAAGCTGAACACGCTACTCATCACATTGTGCTGCAGCTGCAGAAACAAAACCAAACTAAAGGGCACAGATTTGCAAGATTGCCTGTCAGCACGGGTTTATGGACCGGCCTCTTTTTTAATCAGATGAAACAATTAGGCCATGGTCAGACTTTCTCTAGTTTTCAACGCATTACACTGAACTGTCTGACGGCACAAGTATTCCCCCACCACCCCAACACCACCAAATGACTGCATAACGCTCCCTACGTGAACTGCTTTGTCTAGAGGAACTCAAAACTGCTTGTTGCTATCTGCTGCCACCAAGAACTGCACTGTAATTCACTAGATTGAAGTTGTTTTGTAAAATGGAGTTAACTGCTGTACGTGGAATTTCAGCACAGCAGATGGTTACCAATCATTATTTTCAATTTGTTTAGTTTCAAGCAATGGGGCTGTTTGGGAGGAGCAGAGCGGAGGACAGGAATGGGGAGAGCAGAGAGGTTACATGCACTGGCTTGCAATGCAAGTAGTGCTAGATGGCATAGCATTAAAAGGAGGGGAAAAAAAGTCTCTGCTCAGAACCGTAGCAAAGCTAAACCAAAAAAAAAAAAGAAAACAAAAAGGAAAAAAGAAGGTGGGGGGTTGGATAAAATCAGATTTTATATACATATATAGATTTTTTAAAAAAATGAAGAATACAACATTTAAAAGGGGGCACTTATTGATCAATCGTTCTCCGTTCAAGAGTTACCTTACATTTTAAACATGGGAAATGGACTTGAAAGTTTCCAAAGGTAAATTGTCTCTATTCACACTTTGCCATCATTCAAATTTAAATCATGCTCTACTATAAGTGGTTCAGTTGCTGAACTTGAAATGGAAAAGGAACCATTTATGGACAAGTGCACATGAACAGAAATTAAGCTGTAAATATCTGGGCTGGGTCATGATTGTAGTCCAGAAACATCTAGGGCTGAAGCCGAGGCTGGGCCCCACTCCGTGTTCATGTAATTGCTTAGATGATTTATAACTTACTGTTTCTATTAAAAATGGTTTAAAGAGAAATTTGGAGCCTGAATTCTAAAATCATTTGTTCAGGCAGGAAAAAAAATTCCTTTGCTGTTTTACTCCCCTGACCAATGTTTAAGAGGCACGGTGTTCCACCACAAGGACAAAATTCACATTTTTCTGAATTCAGACAAAAGACACGACAAACACCCTTCCAGCAACAAAAGCCAGAGACCAGTCATCCAGCTTACACTGGAGTTGCTTAGTACTTTAATATTCCCCATTAAAACTGACTTTGAATTATTTCCCAATGTAACTCTTTTTTTTTAATCCTGTAAAAACTGTATCAATATTTTCACAGCATATTCACTTGTTCCTGCTATTTTGAACCATCCAAGAGTCAGTTAGCTCTGCCACTACGATGCCACAGGTGATGTGGGCAGAGGCCTTCCAGCAGGAACCCCATTGAAACTATGTCCATTCTGGGGCCATTTCTGGCTCTGGGACTTGCTTTCTTCCTCCCACTCACTTCAACACAGCCTGATCTTCTCTTGGCTTTCAGAACAAGCTGTAAAAGCCACCAACTTGACAGGTGGAAGAGAAAGGCCCAGGATATTGGGGTTTGGAGGACAATAACAGATATACTTGGATGATACCAATCCTCCATTAGCAGTTAGCAAAAACAATTGCTCTCTCTCAGGCAGAACAGCAGGGACAGTCACTGACTGTAAACAAGTCTGTCATCAAAAAACTTGGTTATTTAAGACTGACCAGATACCCTAACTATATTTCCAACCTATTTCCATGACAGCTAAAGCTTATTTTAAGAGTACACCTAGCCCTGCAGAGATTAGATTTGTAAAGGGGTTAATCATGATGCCCTCCAGGTGTTACCCATCCTTTTTATTGAGGTTTCAGTATGTTGGGCAGTTCACTGCACAGCTCCACCACACAACAGCGAACGAAGGACCAAGTTTGCAAACCTGGGTGTGTGCCAAGGTTGAAGTGACACACTGGTGACTCTGTCAGCCCCTTGGGAAAAAAGTGGATTAGATGAATCACGAAACAATGTCACAGTTATTTCTCCAGTAAGTTAACTATCTGTTGGTCACAGGTGATGAAGACATAGAGGTTTGACCTAGCACTTTCACAGATTGTGTTCTGTCTTGGAAATTTTTTTCCCCTGCCTCTCCATAAACTGTAATTATTCTTAGACCAACAAAAACTCTTGACATTTTGAAGCAATGAAAAACATTGCCAAGGGGGTTGCTTCAACATGGGAACATACTACATGAATCTCCCAAACTGTTCACAGGTTATTGTCAAACTGCCTCAACAAAATTTGGTCCAGTGTCAACCGCAAAGGAGACATCACACGCTTCATACACCAAGCAACTTTTATTTTAATCACTTTTGAAAAAAAGGTTAGAAAGCTAAATGGGAACCAAGCAAAGGTGTCCTGGTTATAGGTCAGGGGACCTACAAAATAAACAAAACCCTTTTGCTGGATTCTTTCTCAGTTTTTTCTTATGTTGTACAGAAATGCAGAAACTCAACACTGCAGTTAAGCTTTATGGCTCATCATTAACTGTGTAGCTAAAATGCTGTATCCATGCAGTTTCTCGAGCAAAAAGTGCGCAAGTTACACCACTGTACTCTTAGGAAAAGTTGTCCACTTGGTTAATGACACTCCGTGTAACAAATTTTTCTTAAATATACATTTCTCCCTAAACATACTCATAGTCTTAGAACAAAGAACTTAGAACTAAACTATGGATTGGAGCATGTCTTAATTTATGGTACCAAATTCAAGAATACTTGCTTTTTTTGTTCTACATCAGTAGATCTACTGAAAATTTGAAGCAGACTATCAGATGAATTTGAATTACTGGAAACCTTCTGATTGCTAATAGTGATACACTGGAGTAGAGAACCATAGTGAAACATTTGAACTAAAGAATAAATGTGACTTCACATAAATATCAACATTTGTAACAATAATCCATAAGAGAACAAGAAACTGTAATACGGCATCTCACAAGAGAAAAGGGTCAAGCAATTGGACCTAGGCAACTGGAGTAGGGTTAACTGGGTTTAATCCCACCTGAATTACTTATTATCCAGATTTTAGTACATAATAAAATTTAGTACCCAATTCTAGGCATCTCAAATACTGTGCACTGGCTTCTGTAGTCTTTACTACAGCAAAGAGCAGTGTATAGCTAAAGAAATGTTTCTACCAGGTGAAAAAATATCTGTAAGTGAGCAACATAGCGAATTTGAGTCTAGTTCCCTAAAGACAACCACTAGAGAGAAAAAAAAAAAAAAAAGAGGCAAATACAAAAACATCTCCCAGATTAAAAAAAAAAGAAAAAAAGAATAGGAAACCACTTACTGTAGCAAAATTCCAGGAATAATGAGGAATACACAGAGATTTATTTTTTTTTTTTATGTAACACAAATGGGATTCTCTTTGTAGGTGCCAGCATTAAAACTTTCTACAGATGGTTGTGGAGGTGAGGGTCTGGCAGAGGAGATTACTGGCGTGCCCTCTAGAGGCTGGATGTCTGGCCAAGGAACTTTTCATCAGCTACTACAGTACAGAGGAAGCTACCAGCACTAGACCTGTAAGCAGTATTCACTCTTTTTCTTTTTGTAGTATATTTTATGTACTGTAATACACTGTAAGCATTAATACAGCAAACCAAATCTCTAAAGGATTCCTGTCAAATATAAATACATGCATAAACACAACATATAATTGAAAAAGTCTTTGCTTAATGAGCTCATGGGTACTTTGACACAGTGCATAAAATGTAGACTTGAAATTTAAAGATGATACATCAATTCCCATAGTCGAGCTTTGGAATCAACATTAAAAAATAAAATCTATTTAGCATCAGTTCAGACTCAGGTTACTCTTACTCTAACATGGAGCCACACCCTACAAATAACAACAATAAATCTTCTTATCACCCACCTGTGTACTCATGAAATGTGGATCTTTTAAAAGGCAGAAACATCTCAGGGTAAAACCAGGGTCAAATTTTGCATTGGCAGCAGGTAAAAAGCTATAATATACCTAGTCAATCATACACTAGCTGAAACACAGTCCACAGAGCACTTAATAGCTCAGTCCAACAAGCATATCACCAAGTGGAATTTGGTGCACAAATGCAAATGGATAAGATTTTTTTTCTTAAACTGTATATGATCTTTATCCTTATTATCTTACTACTGACAGCAAGTCTTATTACAGCTAACTAGAAAACAAACTTGCTTGCCTGAAATCCAGCATGGAACTACTCACAAAATTTCAGAAACTATACACTAGTAAATTATATTACAACATAACAGAAATCCCTCCTGAAAACAGTTATCCTACAAGAAACATGCACATACAAGGTTTTACTTCTTTCAGTGCCTTTTTGCCACATAATGAACATATTAATAGCTATCCAGTCAGTCTTTTGCTTAAAGTATTTAGAAAATACCCCAATTTGATACTGGTTGGTATATATAGTAAAAAGAAATGCCAGAAGAAAAATAGTTATTTTCACCTCTAAAAGGATAGGTAAATGATAGATTAATATCATTAATGAAAACCTCATTATTGCAACTACACAATACTATCATGCCCATTCATACTTTATTTTCTTGTAGAAATTACATTATACAACATGGCATATAATCAGTTCTGACTGGAGGTAGGAGAGAACCAGTGGTTAACTATGACTTAAATGACCAGTTTTCCAGTGCAGTTGTCTTCTAATTAAATTAAGTGTGGAGCACAGTTATAGAGATATGCTATAAGGTTTTGCTTGGAAGTATTTTTCTCTTTTGTTTTTTCCCCTCTGCCTATCAGAATACCTTACACCTTTCAAAACTAGAACAGGGGGAGCAGGCGTGGGGAGAAAAGAAAAAAGTGCTTCTGGCAGATGCCATGCCAAGGCATGTATTACTCACCATCCTTCCGCCCACATTCAGGAATGCAGCTCATCTATTTCTTAGCTTTTCCCACTAACTCAAATGCTCAGAACTGCACCTCAATTGCTAGTTCAAAAAGACAACCTTCTTAATGACAAATAGACTGCCATTTTATTAGCAACAAAATAAATACAGCTGTAGTACTCAATGCTACATCAAGCTACAGTGATTCCTGTATTTACTCTTAGCTGTTAGGGATTACACCCAAACCCAGAACCACTTCCAGCTGAGCATCTGACAATACCAGTACTGTAACCAGGAGTTGATATCCAGAGAGCCTGGTAGCCCAGGAGCATCTTAAGTGGGCACAAGTTTCTCGTCACTTTATAGTTAGTATTTTCTATAAGATCTGACTTAGAGAAGAAATAACTTACTATATCAGGGTCTCTTATCTTTACAGTAAAAGACTGGTCACCTGGTAGAGGACACAACAAATATTAAAGTGATTATAGCCTTGATCTTAGTGAGAAGATAGAATTACATAAGTGTTGGTAGAGATCTCAGTAAAACAATGCAGAATGCCACTTCCTATGTTTTAGAAGTGCAGTATTTCTACGTTTACTATATTTCAAACACAAGAGTTTCACAGTAAGACCAAGAGGCTGGGAAAGGGATGGGGGGGGTTGGGAGACATTGGTAGGCAGGGAGAGGGGGGCATGGAATGGCTTCAAAAAGCCAGGAAAGAGAGATTCTGTTTCTTTGCAATGGGTTTATATCAGCCAGGCTTAAATAATGGTATTGCAAATTAAGGCCCAGGGGAATTTGGAGCGTACAAGTAAGCTTTTGTTCTCCAAACCCCAAAAGGTATGTGGGAGATTTGGAGGTTTGTTTCCATTTAAATGGCATATGTATTTCTAAACCATAAGTTAAACTATTTTGCTCTTTTTATTGTGCAGCCTTGCTGATTCAGTACCTATTAGGAAAGATATTATTCCCAATATAGCGACAACTCTTTAAAGTAACAATTATCTGTTACTGTACTTATCATTTTCATTTACTTGCCTTCAGAACTTTAGATCAAGGAAGAAAGCAACAAATCCAATGTAAGAAACCTCATTGTGTTGGGGGGAGGAGGATGACAGTGCCGGGGAGGGAAGCAACAGATAGAAAGAACAGTGAGGGTAGAAGTCATTTGAAGGGATTCAAGCTTTCCAGTGTAAACACAGAAGCTAATTAGTATGCCGTGATTTTAAAACATATTCTGTTATCGGAAAGCAAAATAGAAATCTGTACTAAAAAAAAAAATAATCCTCTGAAGTCCTTAAAGCAGGTGGACAAAAACGTAGGCACATAGAGACGTATGCCTCTGCTCCCCTCGCCCCACACATATGTACAGATACAAAATTGGGTTAGTTCTCTGTAAATAGCTCCTGTAAATATATCTCAGGATTTTAGGTGTACTTTTTCACACTGTAAGATTTCTATACAAAACCAGTTTAATCTAAGTCCCTCTGATTATTATTAGAAACTCATTATTTGAGGACATCTATCTTTACAGTAACTATCTATGCACCATTAAGGAGCACAATGCCCATAATTGTTTAAAAAGCCGTGGGGGGGAGGGGGAAGGGAGAAGGATCAGGAGGAGGAAGAAGATAAGTAAGGGAGATTTTGCAATTAGAACAGCACCATCTACTCTGTATTGCTCCTTGGAACATCTACACAGTAACAAACTGAGTTTAAAGTTTCCTCCATGCAAAATCACAAATGAATCATTTGTTATACCTTTACATAACATATGTATTTTTGTCCTGACGAATTTAAAATGTGTTTTTACAACAACCAGGAAAAATCAAAAGCCCTGTTTCTTCTATGATACAGCATTAATACTTCAAGAGTGAGACTGTAGCATTTAAGAAGTACAAATAAAGCTAACACCTACCGCTTTTTGGGGAAATTGCTTATAAGACCTAGCTGCTAAGAACTATTGCACACCTGCATATCCAAAGTCAATAGAAATTGCAGGGACTCAGTGCCTCTGATAATTGAGCACCCAAAACCGGAAACCTGAATTGCACTTGCTGAGATGCTATACTATTCGTGATGTTATCTCAGCCACTCAGACCCTTCAAGCTCAAACTGCAGCTGTTGTAGCTGCTTTGAAACAGAAAGGAACAGTAACTTTAGCCAAAAAGGAGTTGCCTGTCATGAATGAAAGTAGTGAATTCTACCATCTCTAAACAGCTGACATCTTGGGGGGGGTGGGGAAGGGGGTGGTGGTGTTTGCTAAGCAATCAATAACAAATCATCTTTCCTTAATTAGGGATGAAAATTATTACTCCAAATGAATACTAGTGTCAATTTGTTATTCTGTACCGTATGGATAATCAGATTATAACTCTGAACATTTCTAACTAGTGAAAACTTTCAAAATGTCATTAATTGAGACACTGGTTATTCACAGTCTCCATAAGCACATGATGAGATACATTTTACCTATGTCTAACTTTATAACAGAAAGGCTTCTCAAAGCTATTGAACTATGTGTTTATAGAATTAACAAATATGTTCCCTGCATATTAAAGTGTACCTTCGATATGAGTGTTACATTGACAAATACTAGGGGCCAAATAACAAGGAGTGTCTCATACCCCTCATTACATAGGATTTACTGATATTAATCTGAATAACATTAAATTTCTTCATAGGACAACCATGGTACCAGCTAAATTAATGTTACCACTAAAGGTTTTAAACTGAAAGTGGAAAAATAAACTAGTATAGAGAATAAACTAGCACAGAGAATGCCTACACAGGACAGGTGTATGAAATGCAATGAATGAAAGTCAAACAAAATGAAAATCAATGACTAAAAAAAGGTTAATTGCTGCATGAACATTTTCCAAAATACACTTATTTAGGTTTTATCGAAATCAAAGAGTAAGAAATAAAAAATTATCAGAAATTCTATAAACACATGAAAAATTATTATCTTTAAAGTGGAATATCTGCTCATTTACAGTATGCTCAATATCTTACCAGTATAGTTATGAAGTTAATATAAAGCTGCAGATCTATCATTATTAAACATAAAACCACTTAATTTTGTAAGTCAAGTCTACATTTAGCTGAAGAGTTAACAAATTTATAATCTCCTTCCATATTAAAAATAACTGAAACTTGATAGTTTAAACCTAGCAATTTTCTGCCTGGATATATACTGTTTGCAAATTATCAGAGGTGACTTTAAGTCTATATTTTCATGAAAAAACAATATAAACTATTTTAATTTCTCTACTTTAATAATGCAGATGACCTATCAATTAAGTTTAAAGATCTTCAGCAAACTCCATTTGTATTTTAAATTAAACTATTTTATAGAATGCAAAAAAAAAAAAAAAAATTAATAAAAACACATTGTCCAAACTGAATTTTCTTACAGCCACATTGCACTGTTATTTTAGAGCTGCAAGAGGAAACAGAATTGGATCCATACACCAAGAATGTATTTCTACAATACTGTATAGAGTCATGTGGTCCACAAATGCCAACAAGGGACTGAAAATAGGATCAATTCTTTTCCTTCTCAGAAACAATCTTGTAAGCATCTGAGTTCCCAAAGACATAAAAGAATAGTTACTTTTCTGAGATCTTTTGATATTGCTCTTCATGGTGGAGCTATCCACAAGTGATGGGAAAGATCTCTTTTGAAAGTAAATGGTGCTCCTTCAAGTGTGTTCAGATACATCTTTGCTGTTCCTTTCTCTGTTTCTCAAGTTTAACTTGAAAAGGATGCTTGATTTTTTTTAAAATTTGGTTTAGGTATCACAATGGGATACCTTATATCAGTCAGTGCTTGCAAACCTTATTGTTCCAGCATAGAATCTAGCTGTTTCTTTCTCTGTGTCAACACAGGAGGCTGAAGTAATCAGATAGGTCTAAAGAAAACAGAGGATCTTAACCTGCACTTTCTCAGAGTCTGTGATGAGTAGGCTGACCACACTGAGCCGTAAGGCATATAAATAGCTACTTTTCATCTAAAAGCACAGCTATCACAGCAGTTCGTACAGCAGGGCTATCAGTTCATAATATTTTAAATGTCAGTATTGATACTATTGTCAGGGATTAATAATTTCTGCATATAACTTTATCATTCCCATCCACCCTGTGCTGTCACTCGGTAATATAAAGTAATTGTTGGCTCTTCCCCTCACTGTGTCTCCAGAAGACAAGTACACACAGTAACATCTGTTGTACTGTCTACGAATATCTTTGCAGCACTATAGTTCTCAGTTTTATTAAGTGATAATTCAAGCCCACTGTATAAATGCTTTTTTATTAATGACTTGCTTGTGCACTAGAATGGAGGAGACAGAAGGGAAAAAAACTCTCCGAGGAAAATAGGGATGTGATTTCCAACATATTAAAAGGCAAACAGCAGTTGTTCTAAATCAGGGAAAAAAAAACAAAACAACTTGAATGAAAACATGAAGATACATTCCTGCCACAAACCCTTGTGACCCATCAGGTTCAGCCCTTTCTCCCATCTCCTCTCAATATTAATTTTCAAATTCTCTTTGGATTAGCAGAAGTTCCACAAACATGCATTAATATGTCCCTTAAGCATTTTATCACACTGAAGAAGAGAAACAAAAAGTTCAATTGTGACCCATACCAGAGAATCATTCATTCAGATCCTGCTTAATTAGATGTGAGACCACTAGCTTAGATCATGAAGTTTGACCACACTATGCTCTTACTGCTAGAGTATTAATGCAAATAAGATACAGATTACTGAAAGCAATTTATCATCACCAATCTATAACCAGCTTGACACATGCACACATTCTAAAATATCACACAAAATAAATTGCGGCATACATCTTCATATATTGAGCAATTCATATACAGAAAGTGAATATATGCTTTAAAAAACTACATGACAGATTTAAAGTAGAATACAAAAGGGTTAAAAACAGATAGCAAAAAGCAATATATGATTTTAAGGAATGTACTTACACCATTAAAATTTGCTATTGTATCAAAATAATCTCAGCATCCTTGTCCACTTCCAGGCTATTTGAAATTTAACTAACAACATACTAGTAGTAGCTGCACTATACTTTAAAAGAACTAAGAAAATAGTTTTTCAGTTACAATTAAACAATATGACTGGTAATTGCTATTTCAGTGTTTCATGGCACATCAGACTACATACTTAATGGAGTATTAAAAAAAAATTAAAAAATCAGCCAATGGTATGACAATCATCTGTACTTGCATTATTTTTAATTATAGCCAAGACACATGAAACTTTTTTCCCTATGCAGAAAAATGGTTTAAAGAACAAAGTTTTAGTCTATTATTTAAATAATGTATGGCTGTTCTTTCTATTGTACAAATACAATAGCTTTTCTAGTAAGTAGTTTTGCTTATATGATTAAACAGATAGTTCAGTATTATGATATGTTTGACAGGTACTGTTACAGCACGATCCGAACAGACATACAATACTGTTATTACCATACTGTGTGTGCCGATACCTCACAGCAACATAGCTCGGCAAGAGGGAAGCACAGACTCCACGTTTTCATCACTGCAGACATCTCCGTATGCTCTTAATCAGTGCTGCTTTCTGCAGATTACACTTTCTCGTATTCTTCCGTTTCTCAGACTGACCTGTCAAAGCCTGATCTCTCCTCCAGTTTTTCAAGACTTTGGTAACCAAGACTGACCAACTCCTTCTCTTTCCATTTTCCCTCTCCTGTCACACAGCGGGGCCAAAATCAACAGGTATTTAGAAGCAATAGTGGCGAAGTCCACTTGTGCTTAGTAGGTTGCTGCAAATACAAATTATCTTCTAAGAAATACAATACATATACATGCATTCTCTTTAACATGCCGATCAGGGGGGTGGCAGGTACAATTATGAAAGGACTGAAAACCTTAGATTTCCTTTGACCTCCATTACAGTCTAAGGATTCTCTGCTCCTTGAAGGATAAGACTGTATTTGCCGAACCTATGGTAAGATATTGCAAGTGGATTTTCTCTCTTTTTCTCTATTAGCTACCATCCTTTAAAGGGAGATGTATATGTTGTTTTGAGATTCAGAGATCTTTTTCCTTTCTTCTTTTTTTTTTTTAAGAGAAAATAAAAATTGAATGATCTTAAGGAATTTTCTTTATGCTCGCATTTCTCACACACTCTATAAAAATATCATTGACATAGGGTGAAAAGGTCGCATACCTCACCGAAATGGAGCCAAATACTCCCGTAAGGTTTTTCACCTGGAAAATATCCCTATAACTAATTCTATGTATTGGATTTTTTTTATTATTATTTTAGCAACAAAAGAAACTCCAGGCCTTTTCCCAGCCTAGAGTTCCCTGAAGTCATCTTTCCCATAAGGAAGATAAGTTTTCACTTAGAGGATAGCATCTCTAGCTAGCAAGATTTTAATACTCTGCAACAATATCAGGGATACGCAATCCTGAATTTACAGCTCTTCAAATTGCTTTTATAGCTATGCTATTCATTTTGGATCAGATGCTTATCTAAAATTCCATACATTTTAGTAGCCATAATATCTAATTTAAAACAGCTTCCAATGAGCCAAAGAACAGTACCCAGGGAAGGAAGAAGAAAAAAGAAAAAGAAAAGCCGCAAAAACCAAACCAACCAACCAACAACAACATTAAAAAGCCACAGATTCTGGAAACTGTAAATTATTGTAGTTCTTGAAAGCTAAACATTATTTACATCAGCTAAGGATTTGGCCCAACATGCACAATTCCACTTCAAAGTTCATTTTTTCCCACCTCCATAGTGCTCTGTTTCTCATCTCCTCAGTTAATAACACATGAGAATTTCTAATTAGTTTATTCCAAATTTTTCTTACAGTTATTTTTATGCCTTTCTTTATCAATGACCGAGAAGGGAAAAAAAAGCACTGATTGATCAAGTAATCAAGCTTTATCAACATACAATATTCCTTGATACTTCAGAAATGTCTGCGAAACAACTTCCTCCAATCATAAGATCAATGAATCAATGTAAAACCCCAGTAATTAAATTTATCAACTTGGTATCAATACATCTGGCACTTTATGAAAGTATTATGTGAAGTTTGTTCTCCTAAGGGATATATTGATTGAGGGCAAAGAGCCAAATATTTCTATTATTAGATCTGGGGATGCAAGATCAAAACTCACTCTGTTATAAACATACAAATGTTTCATATAGGCAGATCTCATGCTGATTCTGTACCATTAAACCCACTCCTAACAAGCAGATAAGCTTATTAATTGATGATTAAGACTACAGAAAGATCAGTCATTATATTTAATGCTTCTTGTATGCATTCATTGAACAAACTTATTGACAGGAACCATACAGAATCACTTTCCTCTAGGAATTATATCTTAAAAAAAGAATACAGCATCTAAACAAAAGCAGATCTCAAACCTTGTTCATGCAGCATAAAATAGCCTTAATTAACTTATTAAATTTTGAAATTAAAGCTTTGTAGTTTGAAAGAGATTACCACTTCTCTCTCCATTGTATATAGCAGTTATGAATAGAAAAATGAAAAATAAAGACTAAAGATGACACATCGGATAAGAGCCATACTGAAAACCAAAACAAGGAAACAGAAGCACCATCCAAGTGGTTTACAGTTTAATTTTCAACAGGCTAGTATAAAAACTATTTTGGAATATATTTTTAGTTGCTATCCCTTACTACATATGCAAAAGCAAGTAGGGAAAAAAGTTCATCAAGTGCCATTTTTCAATTATAAGAAAAGAGCAGTAGGTCTTTTTATATGAAGATGAAAAAAAAAAAAAGAATGTTTGACTCTGCTTAAATATAAAAACATCTTAAAGGACAGCTAATGACATAAGACTTGTCATTTTTTCCCAGGAACTGTATGATAAAAATATTAATAGCAATACAGTCTTCAAATTTCTAAAATACTGCTAGAATAAGAGAAGTAGACATCTCTGTGCTTTCAGAATGTTGCAATAAATAAAAAACAATTTGATCTGGTACTGAAGGTACCTTATTAAGGAGGGCAGGGGAAATAATAACAAAACCCCCAAACCCACCAGATTCATGTAAGAGTGTTACAAACATCAAATAACAATGAGTCTTTATTAACATGCTATGATTCCTTCATTTCAAACATGATTAATTAGCAAGTATAACACTCACCAAAACTCCCACCACGCTGCTGTTTGCTGCCTATTTGCAAATGGGTCTCTATCAAGTAACCATAAGCAGTGTTAGTCTCATTTACGACACTGAAGAAAAGAAGTCAAAGCATCCTGCTTTAAGGAAGATTTCACTCATACCCTAGCCAAAAAGAAAAGCACAAAAAACAGAAACCCAACAACAAGCAAACATCAAATCCCTCTTTCATCAAAGGGATTCCTTGATAATCCAAACATAAACTTTATGCAAAATGAAAAACTTTTTAGTGAAGTTGCTAAACAATTCAAATTATTGAAATTAGGTAGAGATAAAAGATCAGTTTGGACTTTGTTTTCGTCTTTTTTTTTACTTGAAATCTCCACTTTATATTCAATTTGAAATACTGTTTCTGTTGAGAATGAAAGCGTGGTTCACGTGCCAAAAAATGGAAACAAAAAGAGGATGAGAAGGGGAAGATACACTTAACAGGACTCTTACCATGTTTTAAGCTGTGCAAACAGATACCTTCAAATGTACCTTGCTTGCAATAAACATTGCTTTGGCAGTAAAAGAAACTTTGATTTACAGGGAGGAGAGGTAGAAACTGAGATTACAAATACAGAAAAAGAAACAAGACTGAGATGAGAGGAAAAAAAATGCCTTCTCAAGGCAATATACATCTATAAATACCATCACAAAAATAACAGAAAAAGGTTCTATTTGGAAGCAACAGATGTATTCCTAAGCAAGAAAATATCCCTGTCGAAATAATGCACAGATTCGTACAGACACGATCTTTAGAAGTATGAAAAGAGACTGTCTGTGTGGCAAAGCTAAAGTTTCAATCTGAAAATAAAAATTAGGCAGAAGATCCGATACCTCCTTGGTTTACCAGCTCTGTATCACAGATACTTGATGATTTTGTCACGCCCCAAGCAGAGTCATTTTTAAGTGCAAATCGGTCCTACTTCTTCCAGCTTTCTCAATTTTATAAATTTGGGATCAAAAACATCAAAGTAGCTTCCACTTCGGACCTAACTTTTAGAGGATCAATCTGACAAGTCACTGTTTGATAGATGTTTCTCTTGATAAACGACTTGTTCAAAAGAGACATTGTAGCTTTCATTTCCTGACCACAACACACTTTTAATTTGCAACAGCAGAGCTGCTCGAGTGTGACTAGTTCCCACTTTCCAGCCTTTCAGGATTGTGGTACTGTCAGGCCACATGCACGGGCAAAACAAAAACTCAGAAAGAGATGCATTCGCAACAAGAATTGTAGCAAAACTTTTCCTCAAACAGGAACTTGATTACATTTGATTTCTCCTAAGAGTGGGCTCTTAAACACCCATTCCAACCACCTCCAATCCCTAACATTTTAGGGAAGAGGGGAAAAGAGAAAAGTCATATTTGGAAATATATACTTAAGTGTCACGGAATATATATGGCTGCCTAATAGTATCATGTTTATTATATATACATATATTACTGCTACTATAATTATTATTATTATCTGAGAATCGCAGTTAACAGTCCAAACCATCCACACCATCCAATTTCAGCTCTCAGCATACTGTCCGATTCCCGATTTAAAATTTATAAATGTAATATCCTCCTCATCACAAGCAGCAGTCCAATCTGCTCTGAATATATATTACAGCTTTAACATCACAGAGGGAAATCTCCCATCTGGCAATCACATTTGCTCCAACAGCTCTAGGAAAAAAAAAAAAAAGAAAGGAAAAAAAATGTTCCGCTCTCGCTTGCTTGCTCTTCCCCTTAAAACATTTCTCAGAGCGAATTATGTGCATCTAAAATAAACAGTTGCCTTATTGATCGTTTCAAAGTCAACAAGTTCTAAATGCAAAATGCAATCATATAGCACCCAGGATATGTTTAGCAATATAGTCACCTACAACACCAAAATAGGAGTGTACATTGTGCAACTGCTCTCTCAATTTCTTTCCTGCATTCAGATATGTTATTACGAGAGATCATCAGCCACACACGCCAGACCTCCCCCTTATCCCAAACACACACACACACACACACACACACACACACACACACACACACACACACAGGCTCTCTCTCTCTCTCCTAGGGTCTAGGGTCTCTCTCCATCCTTATTTGTTACTACCACATGCAATTAAAAAGTGAACGTACCCCCTTTTTTTGCTTGCACAAAACAGACTAATAGTCATTTTTGTTGTTACTTCCTTAGCCTTAACCACATACCTAGAGATGCATGTACTGCACCACGAGGAAATCTATTGAAATTTCCCATGCTCCATTTTATTTCACTTTTTGGAGGAGGGGGCAGCATGGGGGGCTGGAGAGTGACCGTTAAAATTAAGCCAGTTTCAGCACCTGATTATTTCATTCTGTTACAAATTGAGAGCAGAGCAGTGTGAACCAGACACTTGTAAACTGAGCATAAAATAACCCTTATTAAATCATATTAAACATTCGGCCACAACAGTAATTTTGTTTGTTTACATGCAAAACATTCCCTCACCCCAAATCAGTTAAAACCTCTAGCAGATGATTATGCTGAAAGTAAGAGAGGGAAAAGCAGCTGGAGTTTAAATGAATGCTCAAAAAATACTAGTTTGCAAAAGGAAAGGATGCATTTTAGGTATGGATGTACGAGCACATAGATGTGTAAGTGTATATATTCATTGCTACACGTTTTCGCCTTCTCCACTCACCGAGTTTTACTAATTTACATACCATTGGAGTTCAGTGGTGTATATAGTGCACTGCTAGTAACATGCAACTTCAGGTTTTACAACTGAGATCAATACAATGGACAAATATAATGCTATAATCGAAGCAGAAATGATAAACAAATGATAGCAAGAGAAAAAAATGTTTCTATATATACACAAGTGAAAATATACTATTAAACATTAGGTATTTATTACAAAATATTTGCATGCAGAGTCCTCAGTGCGTTATCATGCTATTTAAATTTGTCTTTGCTATTTAGATGCAAAGGAAGTAGATCCCAAAACGGACATACCATAAACACTGGTGCTACTGATCATTTCTTGCTGGCAGCACAAAAAGCTGAATTGGATTTTTCACAAGCAGGAATTCCAAAGGTTGCTTTTCATTAAAGCCACTTTTCCTCTCAGCTATCAAATGTCACTGCCTTGAAACGTGGGCCCTTTCGTCAGGTATTCATTTAACCTACATGCATATAATTAAGTGGGAAAGCAACATCAACAAAAAGGGGATCTCAGATCACAAGAGAAGAAAGAAAGGGGGAAAAAAAAAGCACATGACCAGGAATGCAAGTCCATGTCAATTTCACTCACTCCCATTGAAACTAACAAGAGCTCCAGGGAGGATAGTAATAGGATCAGTGGATTGTATATACCATTAAATTATACATCTTTCTCTCCCTCCTGAGCCAACAATACGCCCACCACGCTGTACCCCCTCCAAGATGATGTGCTTACATTTACTGCAACAGCTTCTCTGACATATTCGTGCCCTCCCCAGCCAAGACACAACAATTTAAACCTAACTTTTGTTTTGTGAGATTCTTATTTGCACTTATTTGGTCAGAAGTTAGTTGCCTCAAAGTCCAGACTCACGTTACCTGCAGTTTATTATTTTCAAAGCAACTTAAAAATAAATCCAATTAGGAGGAGGAGGAGGTGGGGAGGGGAGCTTGCAATCGCGAACTCTTAATCTGCCTACTATTGTTGGCAATGATCAAGGAGGAAAAACCATGCACCGCGATTGTATATCTGTACTTTCCAGACTACGATCAGGCAAGCAGACCGGAGTGTTTAGTAACAGAAAACGACTGCAAATTAGGCAAAATATATAGGGCACGAACAGGCGATTAATACGCGGCTGTCTCGGAGAGCTTTAAGATGAAATAAAATTTAAAACGATGGTAGGAAGACTAGTGGGGGGAAAAAAAAAAAAAAGATCCTCTTACCTGGAGATTTGGTAGAAGAACCCGATAGGTTAGAGTAGCATCGATCCGATGTGTTTGCTGATGAATGGGGGCTCGGGTTAAGTGAAGGTGCCTATGATTTGAAATCATTCCAAGTTTTTGAAGGGAAGACTGACTGCAGCCTCTGCCATGTTGGAATTTCAAACCCAAAACAGCTGCTTTGCAAGGAGCCAGCATGCCAGCAGCTGGACGCCTGCGCAGAGCGCCGCCGAGCCAAATTCAAATCACTTTCACGCGAAGAGCCAAAGATCAGTTTTCAAAGGGGGAGCGGCGCGGGGGGCGGGGGCGCTCCGCGGTCCTGCGCGCCGGGGCCGCCGCTTCCCGCGGGGGGCGGCGGGGAGCCCGCGCTGCGGCCCCGCACACGCTACCCGGCCCGGCGGGACGGGCCAGGGGCTCCCTCCGCGGCAGCGGCGGCGCGGGGCTCCCCTCGGGCGCGGCGGTGCGGGGCCGGGGCCTAGCGGCGTCCGCGCCGGCGGGGCAGGCGGGCAGGCACCGGCCGCGGAGGTTCCCCCCTCCCGCAGAGATTCCCCCGGGCCGCGGCCGCCTCCGCCCCGCCGCGGCCGCCCCGCGTCCCCCCCCGCCTGGGGCCGGCGGGGTGTCCCGGCTCGGCCTGCGCGGCTGCCTTGCCCGGCGGCTCCTGCGCCGCGTCCCCGAGCGGGCTGGCGGGCGGCGTCGGGGCTCGCCGGTCGCCACCGCCTCCGGCCCCAGGAAAATGGCCGGGGTGGAAGTGCCGTCCCGGCCCGAGCGGCGGCGGCGGGGCCGCGCAGCCGTTCCCGGCCCCGCGCTGCTCCCGGGGAGCCCCGGGCGCTTGCCCGCCGCAGCCCGGCTGCTCTCAGCCGCGGAGAGGCATTCCCGATAGCCGGCAATGGCTGAGGGGCCCCGGCAGCCACACCTCCCTCTCCCCGCACTTCCCAGCCCGGCTCGGCGGGGGATGGCAGGGAGCCAGCTCAGCTACCCCGGCCCACAGCTGCCGGGGACTCCCCTTGCATCAGAGGGATTCCCCGGGGGGGCTGTTGGACGGGCTTTACAGCCTCCTCATGCTGGCAGGGAACGCGTAAAGTGGCTAGGCAGCACAAATCGGGCCCTGCCTCTCGCCAATGAGTCTCCCCGGCGCGGCCGAAGCCCCGTGCCCGGGTGCTCCCCGGCACCCCACTCTCCTCTGGCCATCCCCGCACACGGCTGCGCACCCGCATCCCGATCACCGCAGCTGTGGAACGGGGAGTGAGAGCTTCCCGCGAGACAGATCCACGTTCCTGGGTTTACACCTGATGGGTCTGTCTGAGCATTTTTACCTTTTAACGGGGAAGAAGCCACGCTGTCCGGATGCCGTTCCTGGGTTTTGGTTTAGAGTCCTCCTGGAGTGGTTTCACTTCCTCTCTTCCTTGTCCTGCTGAGGAGTTAAGGATGGCTTGAGAGGGTTTATCCATCCTGGATATAGAAGAGACTGATCAAATTTTCTTAGTAAAAATGGAAGATGTAGAGGCAGTTAAGGCTCTGGAGGAGGCAGGGGAGACCAGTCCCAGGGGATTAGCATCTGGAAGAGTGGGAATAGTCTGGTTTCCTGGCTGTTTTCCTTTTCAGTAATATAGTAGGCCTAAATAAAACTCTGAACTAGTTGCCAGCAGAAGCTGCTGTGAGTTGTCAGCCAGTCCCTATCCTACCCAGGTAATGGAAGAGGAAAAGAGAGGACAGGAAGGCCTGTATGATTGATGTGGTCCATGAAGTGATTCAGTTCACCCAAAATGATTTTTACCTGCTGTAGATTTTTGAGAGGTCTGAGCTTCCCCCAGGTGACAAAGCTGTGCCTAGAGATTGGAAATAAAAAGACAGAGCAAAAGAGCTAGACAAACTTCTGCTTATTAAGAATATGGAAGGTATTCCTGGATCACTTGGACAGCTGGGGATAACTCTAGCACTGCTACATAAGGAGAGCACTGCTGGCGGAATAACAAAAGTGTCCTGAAGCAAGGAGCTGGTTTAGAGCAGATACAGCTTATACTAGCATAACTGCATTTGTTTCCCAATATGTCCCAAGTAAAACAAAACATATACTGGAAAACACAGTTTAACTGAATTTTGCGATATAGAGAGCTATTTTTAGAACTTGCAACACAGCTATAGCAACAGAAGTCTCTAGAAATAGCTTAGGCAGCTGCCCAGAGTAGCCAGTAGGTGAGACACCCCACCACGCCACCCACATGGTCCAGTCTGCACCATGTTCTTCTGGCACCTTTTCCCTGCCCTCAGCATCGGGTAGCTACGAGCAACAGGCTCATAGCCTGGATCAGCCCATTGCCTGTGCAGAGAGCTGCTCATTGTCCCTTCTACAATAGTTTGTGGGTATAAGCAGCTGCTTCAGCAAGCAGACAACTGCTCCAAATGCAGGTAATATGTCAGTAGCCTTTGATATTCACTAATTTGACCCAACTATATGTTACATTTAGTGGTCTTTGATGCTGAAATCTGCAACATAGCATATTGCCTCTGCTACAGTTGCTAGCACCAAGTGCTGAAAGTAAGTCATCATGGTCCCAAGATCATGAGTTTGATCTAAAATCATATTTTTAAACATAAAAAGGATTCTTTTTGTCTTTGCTATTTTATACATCTGGATTCTTTTTCCATTTTTGTTTCCTAAAACATGGCACTATGCACTTTTTCTCTCAAGTGAAAGATGACTTATTGCACAGTTACAGAGCTCTGTGATTTGTAGCTGTAGGAAAGCAATGGCTGGCAATTACCACAAGGCATTACTAGATGAGCACAAGTGCTTTTGAAACCTTCTGCCCAGTAAAGAATACATTTATCAATCTTTGTATTGCATTAACCACAGTATTTTCATTTTATATACATATATATTTCTTTCCTTACTGCTTCTCCTACCCCATTAGAACAGCCTGAGTTGAAACAGTAGGCATGGAGTATATGTTTGGGTTGACATTCATCTCTGGGCAGAAGGTCAACATAAGACTTACGTACCATATTAAGTTCTTATTTTGCAATCTGAATTAGGCTGAAGTGAAGGCCTTGTTCCACTCATCTGTACATGGATGAATTCCACTCTTTGTTTAAAATGCCACCAGTCCTTCTGAATGGGAAATTCTCACAGACTTTCAAACTGGGAATGTTACTTTGAGCCTATTTCAACATCTAGGTGAAATGTTCACAATGAAATTCTAAACCACATGAAACTTGCCTGGTTTCAGGTTTTGTTACAAACTCCAACCTCAGATCAGACTCTTTGAAAGGTTCACAGACCTTTTCTGCAAATCTAGATTAATAACATTTAGACCAAATGAATTGTGAAAACAAAACAAAAATCACAGAAAACAAAGAACAAGAACATATAACTATGCTACTATGAGATGTTGATGTAATGCATGTGGACTTTGTAGTTTCTATTGGGTATGTCTGGTAAAGGTTTTTAAGAGATAATAAAAACAACAGTGCTCTATGAAATATTCTTTAGTGACTTTAGATTAATTATATGGATTTCATTTGTAAATGAGAGTAAGTTTTCAAAACGGCAGACAATGTTAGAGTTTTTCTAATCCCAACAATTTGTCAGCACGTGTGTTCCCCTTGTGTGCTGGCAGTGCAGACCTCCAGGGCAGGGCCTCTTACCTGTCTCCCTCCCTCTGTGCTGCAGAATCCCTCCAGTCTCCCACTCTCAGACCTCATGTGAGGCAACCACAGGTATCATTACCTACTAGGATGTGCTGCAATAAACATGCTACAAGTGCTCTTTTTTGGAGTTGTGGTCACTGGTGAATGCATGGACTATTTTATTCCTTTGTGAGGAGCACAATCTGTTTAAGAACTCAGGCAACTCAAATCAGATGTTTATACCACATGGATCCCTACTGAGCAGCTGAGGTGGCTCTGGATCCCACATGTTGTGACATTTCCAGAATGTGTGTGGCAGGACAGACCTTCCTGGGTCTCTTCTCTGTCTGACTCGAACGGTCATCAGAGGAACCTTATTCTCTATAACTAAGGACTCACTACCTTTTATGTGTCACCTTATGTGTCAGCATGAGTGCAATGGCTGCTTCAGCTTGCTGGAGCTGAGATTCCAGGAGGCAACAACACTTGTGTGGGCCCTAAAGTATTTATAAATATAGATCAGAAGTAATTACCTCTTTCTTGCATACAGGCAACTAACATTTAGTTGAATGAATGTCCTAAACAAACCCCGTAGCAAACAATGGAACAAACACAAAGGAGTAGTTCATTCAAAATATTGTTAAATGTTGCTTCAAGGTTCTTCCCTGGAGATCGTAAGGGATGAAGTCCTCCCTTCTAGCCATACCACTATTCTGCACAGTTTCACTTCAAAAGCATCCAAGCCTGAGGTCAGTGACTAAGCCAAGAACACATAGTTTCTTCCTGGACTCCTTAGTACACACCATGCTGGCTTAGGTACTGGAAGTACCTAATATAATAAAACATCATTTGATCTCTTAAGCTAAAAGAGGGTATGCTTAGATTAGATATTAGAAAGAATTTTTTTACTGTGAAAAAATAGAGAGACACTGGAATGGATTGCCTAGAGAAGCTGTGGATGCCACATCCCTGGAGGACTTCAAGGCCAGGTTTGATGGGGCTTTGAGCAACCTGGTCTACTGAAAGGTGTCCCTTTCCATGGCAGACAGATGTTACATTGGAACTAGACAAACTTTGAGGTCCCTTCCAACCTAAACCATTCTATGACCATTCTATGAATCTGTGACCATAGGCCATATTTAATGTAATTCCTGACTGTGTCAGAAAGAAAAAAATTATAAAGAGAACATCTGTCCACAGAGGCACTTCTTGCATCTTTGTTGTGCCAGTGTAAAAACTGATAACTTTTATAACTTGTAACTACTTTGGGTTAGATCCTGGGGTGTTAAAGACATAGTGTTTCCAATATTTTTGTTCCCTTCTTCGTACATTTCCACTTCCGTGGAATGGGGACTGCATTGCCTTAATTTCAGCAAGATTTCTAGCCAAACCTTTTAGTGGTCATTCTCTACAATCTCGCTGAATACTTGGTGCTTTGGCATCATAAAACTATTGGTCCTCTGAAGTCACTTCTATTTTCCATTTTAGTCCTAGAGCAGAAGTTGTTCACAAAATCCAACAAAAATATTCATTTAGCAAGTGCCCTGTATAACAGAACAACATATAGATGTTTGTCACATAAACATCTGACAAAACATGTGCCTTCTGGCATTTTTTGAATTTTGAATGCTTAATATTTTTTTCCTTTGGTCACAAATGCAATTTAATGCAATTTCTCCATATTTCTAAAGCAAACTTTAGTACAGAAAGTCCCTCTTGGGGAACTGTAGGAAGGAATTGAATGTTTTTAGGGTTTTTGTTCTCCGTCTTCTTTTATTTTTCACAACGTTGTTCATTAACTGGGTAAGAACTACACTGATTCCTGTCATTTGCCTTACCAAATACATTAATAACTTTTTCTCCTCACTTAAAACAGCCCACATGAGGCCAGAAGGATTCAAAGACAGTCCAGCAAGACCAAGACACAGGAATGACAGCTAGAAACATGGTTTCTCTTTTTCCTATCTCTAACACCTTCTTTGCCTTACAAGTACTATGATTGCCTTGGTGCCAACATCTTTCTCCCTGATTCCACATCTCAATCACAATCCTTCCCAGTCTCACCCCTGTCTAGTACCAGTCTCACTCATAAGTCCTTGTCCTAAACTATCATCATGTTTTATGACCTTTGACTTGTACCTTCCTGCTGTGCCTGGACACATTTTCTTTTCTTGGATTTTTCGCCCCCTCTCCTTGATGGTCACCCTTTTCTAAATTCTGATCAAGCTGCTTTTTATTCCATGTTTTTCTGTGATTTGCAGGAAGAAGACTGAGAACATCTGATGGACACCTTTATTCTCTTTGTATTTAGCACCACTGGCAATTGAAAAGAGAAAACTGAGAGCAAGTCCTGCTCAGATCTGCAAGCCCCAGGAAAGAGTACAACCACGGCAGACAGAATCTTTGAAGAAGCTAGTAAATTAAATATGCAAACAATTTTACAGAGGCTCAGATTTCTCCAGACTGAGGAAGACTTTCATAGACTGGTGAAAGAGGAATATTCCTTCCCAAACACTAAGTCCCACTACAAGCAAGTAATCAACAAAATATTTCGAAAATTTCTTAACCTGAGCAAACCAGATTTTCCCTCAGTGCATTCTGAGAAACAGCTGACCATATTTGCTGAAAGTTTTGCAAAAATAGCCCAAGGCAGATATTTGGCATGAAAATTGCTGCCTAACCGCTTATGTTTGACAAACTAACAAGCAACTGGAAAAAGGTTCTTACAATGAAACTTTGACTCAAAGTATCCCCTTGTAAGAGCCTACAATTAATGATTACCAATAACAGAACATATTTTACATAATGCTTAGTACTTAATGACTTAATTCAGACAGTGCCTAGAAAGAAAAAAAACAAAACGACAAAACAACAAACAACACTTTATTTTGGAGGGGGAGTGAAATAGTGAAAATCAAACAGTTGTATGCTTACTAAACTGCAATTTTTTCCCAAGTGCTTTTTCCAAACACTTAATATCAAAAGTGCTTTGTATCTCATGTCCAAATGTACATTAAAAAGTCGCTCATTTACCTTACAAATTAATGGAATCAACTTTGGAATCAAAGGAAAGACAAACATTTAGCACTGGACTTGCTCAAAATATGCACATGAAGAAGTTGTCCTAATAAAATACTTGCTATAGGATCTGTATGTCTGATAAAATACCCACAGGGTTTTATTTGCTATTGCTTTAGAAGCAAATTATTACTCACTTTTTCCTTCTAATGTGTAAAAGTTCCCTTACTCCTAGACGAATATCTTTCTCTACGTAACACTCCTGCACCATGTTACTGATTTTCACAGGATAAAATTATTTTAATAGTAAAATTAAAACAATGTTTATGACATATAGTAATATAGTTTATATAGTAATTTATTATTGTTTTTAAAATTGCCTCTAGCGTTGATGTGGGTATATTTTAGTCTTGAAATAATTTTATCAATCTATCTGTGCAGTCATCTCTAAAGCTTTTCATTCTCTAGAGCTTTTCAAAAAGTGAAATATTTTTTAATTCTTACTAGGGAATCATCTTTAAGAAAGTCATGTTTATAAGACTTAATCAAACATCCAAAATAAAACACCTTTCCAACATGCAAAAGCACCAGCATTTCAGACAAGACATTTTTGAAGAAGAAAAAGAAAAAACTATTCAGATTTTAAATATCTCTATTCAGATGATCTGAGCAATACAGCTGTCCTAAGTATGATATTCTTCCATTGCAAGAAATATATTGTCTCAGGAGACAAAGCTGTTGACAAAGTAAATTAATACAGTTGGATTTGGTGCTATGAGAGAGCATCCTTCTTCCCTGCCTGTAGTGTAACAAATAAATCTTGCTAACTTGTACTTTGTTCTAACTTCCTTAGGAAGTTCAAATTTGCTAAATGCACAGCACTGACTGCAATCAACAAGGCACTTAAGTATGTGCTTAATTTTGTGCACATGAGTAATCACATTACAGTAAATGGAACTTGAATGCTCAAAGTTAAGCGCACACTTAAGTGCTTTGCTGGATCAGGGCCAGAACATGGCAACTTGCAGGTCATTCTTATTGCACAGTAAGAGATCACAAACCTTAAATATCCTGTACAAACCTTCTCCCTACTTCGACTCAGCAGTACCAAAGGCAAGGAGAAAAATAATAAGTAGCTGCTGCATTCTTTTCTTCTGTTACAAGTCTCTAAACTGGCAGCACTTACAATATAGCAAATTGCCAATACAATAAATTCTCTTAATAAGTATCCATAAAATTACAATTTATTTTAAAGATCATCATTTGTAATTCTATTCTCATAAGACCATTAGACACGTGGGTCTTTTTAATTTTAAATAGTTCTCACAAAAGAATTTATTCAAGACCTTGACCTTAAATTGATACAATTGCACAACTTAATCAGAATTAAACATGAGTCAAAGTAGCACAGAATATTATGATGGGGGTCAACAAAGCCCTTCAGCAACCATGCACAGGCTGCCATTAGCACCACAACCTACGTATCTAGGATTCTGATTCTTGGGATATAATATTCCAAACTAAATATTTTCATTAAATATTTTCTGCCAGTTATTACGCCAAATACATTGGGAGGGGGATTGTTGATGACATTTCTTCTTTCCATGCACCTGAAAGTATAGTAAAATATATTAAGAATCTTTTCAATTCAGTCTCAGCTTTTCAATCTGAAATTAAAATTTTACCCACTGTACTACACAGTTATTTAATTTTCTGGCAAAACTGACACGGTTCAGCACTTCTCCAGGACTGTTTCTCTTTTCAATACATGAAATTAATATTTTTTTTTAGAATTAGAAACTACATTTTAGGTCCAAATCTGCCTGACTGTTGACAGTATTCAGATATAGGGAGCTTCTATGTTTTTTCAACACATAAGTTTCTTCACAAAAATTAGCAGGGTGAAACAGCAAGTAAGGACACACTGCCAAGTCTGATTTTCTACCTATCTACAAAGCAGTTTTCACACTTTCCATGACTGTGAATGTCCTTCTTTTTCTATCTTTTTTTTTCTTTTAAATTTTAATTAGGAAGAACTGAAAAATCCTTGTCTATACTGAGAGTGTTTGTATTGGGGGAGGGGGATGTCAAGGAACCAAAAGCACATTCCAAGCCAATTCTGATCTCATTTACAGGGATGAAAATCTGGAATTAATCCACAGAGTTTAACAGACACGTTCTGGGCTTACGTAGATGAGATCTTACATTTATAAGTGAAATCAGTGTTTTCCCCTCTGACATTCTCATGGCTCAAACCAGAAACATTTCCTGAATAAAAAAAGAAAAGGCCAAATCATCCAGTTGGGAAGACTAGCATAAGTCCATTTAAGTCAATGGTGTTGTAGTAATTTACATTAGCTGATGATCCAGACGAAAGTATTTAAAAGTTTTCAGAGCAGGCTTCTTTCATTTAAAACTACATTATGGTAGGTGCACTGTTGATGCTCAGAATTAATGTGCAAGTTGTTAATCTCGCTAGACCTGGATTTAAAATTAGACAATGCAATAATTAGTTTGGCACTATCATTCTGCTACCTAGAGGGTAATAATGTAGGTCATAAAATACCAGTGATCAGCACAACTTTTCACACAAAACAAAGAATCTGTATTGGGAGAGAGGAAAGGAGGGAGGAGAGAAATTCAGAAATCAGTTGTTATCAGACACCAAACTGGGCTGTGAAGTTCTATACCACCTTACAAGTTGCTGTCTTGTGTAGGTCTATTTATGTTTCTCAGCTTCCAATTGTACAGGTGATTCTGTAGGGCTTAGTTGACTCAAAGCTGTCTACAAGCTCTCTTTATGTACTATTTTTAAGTTGTACATTCATTATTCTTCATGACTTTAATATTAAAAATTTAGGAATATTATTTATTTTATATTATTGTCTTTTTTTTTTGCTTTTGCTTGAAATATAAGCATTATGCAGCACAAACAGTTTACAAACATAAGAAGTGCAACACTATAGTATATGTATCTTGATTTGTTTTCTTGACAAATGACTACGGGCAACATCAATAATTCAAAGGGAGAAACAATGAAAATATAGAAGAATTGCATTTGTATACTTTTTTCCGTCCTGCCATTCTTGCTAGACTTTTACATAAACATAAAGAATATTAGGAAATCATCAAGTCTGAATGCTAGTCTTGATGAACACTTGCTTATATTTTGTACTATTTAAATAATAAGGGTGCTTAAATATATACATTTTGACAGTATATCACACATACATCTATCAAGAAAACAATATTGTATTAGTTTTTATGTAGTCAGACTGTGTTTGTGTAAGATACACAGCAGAGTTCAGTGAAGATAAGAACATAATACAGGTGTGTATATGTCTGAAGTATCTCTATGCCTCTTGTATGTATTGTATTAGAAAGTGCACATTCAATGTTACAGATGCATATATTCATAAATCATTTAAAGTTGTGCTTTTCATGTGATATGAGGCACAGATACAAACTTACTAATGATAATTATAGAACTGATGCTGATTTAGTCATTTCAAGAAAGCCATGGAGGCATAATTAGTGTCTGAATGGCCTCAATATTGCATTATTAGGAGGCTAGGGTGAAACTTGAAATGAGAACATCAAGGCTGATAAAAGAAAAGAAAACATGAAATACATACATAATTCATTCTGAGATATTATAAAGGTTTATAACCAGAAACAATAATTTGCAGAAAGCATCTCATGTACTGGAGCCAAGTGCAATAATTTGGTCAACCTGTTTAAGATCAAATAGTATTCTTAGCTATTCTCAGTGGTATCTTTCTAATAAAGTAGCAGCAAACAGACACTGTTTGCTTCTGGTCACTTTTAAAGAATGTTCAGTTTATCAGTGGGGACTTTAATCTCAAGCTTCATAGAGTACAAAAAGAACATTGATCCTACTGTTTCGTCCTCTAGGCCACAAGGCATGCACATTTTTACATTCATTTGTCATAAAACAAAAAATACATTTTGCCCTTTGAAAATACCAAATGCCAGCTTTTAAACAAAATAATTTTCCATCACATTTTTCCCTTTCTTTTAACCTTTCCATCACCACCACCCCCCTTCCTTTTATCCCAGACTAATTTCCTCTCTCTGTTAATGCCTTTCTTCCATTTTAAGCACTAGTAAGAACTTCACAGAATTCCTTGGTTTGGACCCTTGCCAAACTGGCCACTGTTTAATGATTTGACATGATAGTTTGAATTAATCAGAATTCTTGACAATCCTCTTTCTAATTTTTCTTCTAGATAGGCTGCAGAATATACAAATAATACCTTTTTAATCAAGTTAGACAAGGGAATGTGTGCTGTCGTCATCTGGGTTAGACCAAATCTACAGATCCAAGAAGTGTGACAAAACCCATCCTTTGTGTATCATTTACTTCAAATTTATCTTCTCACCTTTACTTAAATAAATTTAATATGCAAAGAAATCTTGGAATTTCATCAATTATTACATACAGAACAAATTAATTTATGTTTCTGTACTACTTATTTGAAAATAATTTTTTCCCTTGCTTTGGAATGATCTGAAGTTGCCACTATCAGAAATGTGTTCAATAGCTTGCTTTCTTAGTCACTGGATCAAGGGTTTATATCCAGTTCTCCACAAAGAATGCATAGGTCTCACCTTCTCCAGCTCTGGAGAGCCAGTTATTGCATATGGTGAGTGGCTCGTGCTCCTAAGCTCTGCTCAATCTTTAGTTCAGGCCTCTTTAACTCTCTTTCCCTTTCCTCAAGGTTTGCTTCTTTTAGCCTGTATGGGGCTTTGTTCTAGTTTTTTTTGTGATGGAGCCATGACCAAACAATGTTTTCTAGACCAAAACTGTAGAAAAGTCTTGAAATTTGCTTTTGCTTGTCTGTACTGAAAGAATCCTGAAGGTTAAAAAGTTCATTAAAGGTTTTGCTAGGAAGATATGCATATCCTGTGTCTTTTCTCAAAACATAAATGTTTTTATTAAGCAAAAACTCAAGGATGTAAGTTACTAAATGGTCTGTGGCTTGCATTTTACTGAGGGACATGCATACACAAATATAAATTTACAACATCCTCTCATATTCCATGGCTACCAAGGTTTAAACACATATTTGTCGTTAGATTTCACTTAAAGTAGGCAAAATAGAAATTTTTAAGTCCAGTGTCAGCTTGCAAAAATGTAGCTTTGGAGAAGACTTATTGATAGGATAATATTCACAAACTTGAAATGACTGGGGTAGCTCCCAAATGAGTAGACAAGAATGTTCATTCTCTTGACCCATAATTTTATGAATAGCACAGCTCATTTCATTGTAGCCTTCTGTGCCTCACTGAGTTTGTTTTGAAAGTCTGAAGTTTGTATGGGATAAAAGAATATTACAACCGTGAGTGATAAGCATGACTGAGAAAGATCAGATTGTGGCATACAGGACTTGATCCTGAAAAAAATGGAGCTCCCTACATGTCATTGTCTTTAGCAGTTGTTATATATTCTGCACTAGAGAGAACCCAGCTTCTGCTTCTCTTTTTTTTTCTTGATTTTTACTAGTAACCTTTAACTTTACAGGAGGAACAATGAACCACATGAGCATATGCATGAAGGACTGTGTCACTATATCTAAAAATCACCTAGCTAGATAATATTTGACATGTTTATATTTATAATATTATACATACTTTATACAATCTTCCCAACATTTATAATATTTTTTCTAATCTAAAATAGTGAATACGGCAATGTACTATAGAATCGTAGAATTGTTTAGGTTGGAAAAGATGTCTAAGATCATCAAGTCCAGCCATTAACCCAGCACTGCCAAGTCCACCACTAAACCATGTCCCAAAGTGCCACATCTACATGTCTTTCAAGTACCTCCAGGAATGGCAACTCAATCACTTCCCCAGGCAACCCATTCCAATGCCTGACATGATTTAAAAGATACATGCTGGATTGTATTTCAAATTAAATTCTGAGAAAAAAGCTACACCCTAAAACTAGAGGTGAGAATGAAGTCTCTCTCATAATCTTGGGCTTGATAGTATTTTTGAATTGTAATATTTAGCTATTTCATAGTCCATCATATTTCCAGTAAGTCGAACCACCCACTGCAAGTTCCAAACCTAATGATGGTCTGTGATACAACTCAGTCAAATATGCTTCCCTCAGGTAAGAACCAGTGAGAACATCTGGAAAAATTACTTACTCTGTATAGCAGAGGATGATGTTAGGGAACATTAAACAAATTGGACGTATATAATACCATAGGACCTGATGGAATGCCCACACGAGTGCCAAAGGAGCTGGCTGATGTCACTGTGAGGCCAATCTCAATTATATTAGTGAGGTCATGGTGATCAAGGGCGGTTCCTGAGGATTAGAAGAAAGCAAAAGTCACATATCTTCAAGAAGAAGGATTTGGGGAACTACAGAGCAGTCAGCCTCACCTCGGTCCCCGGGAAAATGTTGTTGCATACAATTCCAGAAGCCATTTCCAGTCACATTAAGTAGAAGAAGGTGATTTAGAGTGAACAGAATGTATTTGCAAGGCAGATATCATGCTACACAAACTCGATAGCACTCTATGATGAAGTGACTGTCTAAGCGGATGACAGAAGAGCAACACCCTCAGCAAGTTTGCAGAAGATGAAAAACTAGGAGGAGTTGCCGATATGCCAGATGGTTGGGCTGCCATTCAGCAGGACCTCAGCAGGCTGGGGAAATGGACCAACAGGAACCCCATGAAGTTCAACAAAGAGAAATGTGAAGTCCTGCATCTGGGGAGGTATAATTCCATGCACTGGTAACTGCTAGGGACCAACCAGCCGGAAAGCAGCTCAGCAAAAAAAGGACTTAGGGGCCCTGGTGAACAACAAATCGAGCATGAGCCAGCAATGTAACCTCATGGCAAAGAACAGAAATGGCATCCTATGCTGCAGTGTTGAAGAGAGAGGTGATCCTTCTCTATGCAGCCCTGGTGAGAAACGTCTTGTGTGCTGGGTCAATTCCTGGTCTTCCCAGTACAAGAAAGATGCGGATAATGGGCCAAGAAGGTGATTAGGGCACTGGAGCATCTTTATGATGAGGCTGAGAGAAAAATGCTCATTATAGGTGTGTATAAGCCCCTTAAGAGGGAGCAAAACCAGAATGGAGCCAATGGTATCTGGTGGAAGGACAAGAGGCAATGGGCACAAACTGAAATACAGGAAATTTCATTTAAACATGAAAACTCACTTTTTTACTGCAAGGGTAGTCAAACACTGAAGCAAGATGCACAGAGGCTGTGGAATTTTCATCCTTGAAGATACTCAAAACTCAGCTTGATATGGCCTTTAAAAACTGGCTCCAGATGACCAGCCTCCGACAAAAGAATTGGACTAGAGGAACTCCAGAGGTGCCTTCCAACCTCAGCCTGACTGTAACTTTGGCCAGAAATTACAGAATTTTCCCTTATTACCATTTCAGATATGTTACAGTCAAAATTCAATAGATACAAGATCAGCTGAGAATGGGTAATGAATATCAGATTTTTAACTGCTTAGAGTGCAATGTAACTTTCTCTGTATTCAAGTGCAGCTAGCAATGCAGTTGTTGTAATGCTGCATCTCATTAGAGGTAACTCTTCATCCACTAATTATTATTTCTGTATTATTATTATTACTGTCATCTTAATTGCTGCTGAGATTCTATGGCTTCTCTTCAGTCTCAGCAACTGCCTAGAACAAATGCTGCCTGTTTAGGGATAACAATAGCATTCCACAGTGTGTATCCTATACTTGGTGTCAAAAGAGTACCTAAACACATGCATATAGGCATAACATGGTGGGTGTTTTCCCAAAAGGACCTTACAAGGAAAGATCTTTCACACCATGGTGTTTTGAAGGCTCAGCTTACAAACCTGTTTGTGCTTGGCAACTATCTTTGGTTGAAATTGTGTTATTACCTTGCGAGTGGCACAATGCCACTCCAGCAGATGGGCATCAGTGTAGGAGTGCCAGAGAACTAGTACGTGCACTGAGTTTGAGTATCGGGGCTCAGATACCTCTCCAGGTATTAGTTCCCATAAATATGCATCCTGGTTGAAGGGCGCATGTAATTGCAACTTCAGCTCAGTTTGGCATTACTTTTGATGTTCTCAAAATACTCCTGATGTTATGTAAGAATACAACTTTGTTTGTTTGTCTGTCTGTTTTCTTGGCATATAAGGGCTGTGATTAACAAGGGTACATGGGTGAGGGAGAATATATTACAGACATCCACTCTGCCAATATTCCCTTGGGAAGCATACAGGGATGTACACAAGTATGACTGCAGCCAGGGTGAATTTTCTTATTTAATATAATAGCTCAACTGAGTGTGGAAGGCAGATTCATGACCTTTCATGCTGCGGAAGTGTGCATATACTGCAATTTCTTCTGAATAAAATTGCTAATGTTTCAAAGTGCTGTAAGGGTCTTTACTTCTCCCTTGCAATTTTATTGACATTTTTCTCCTAGTTTTCATTTGTGCTATAGTCTAAATTTTACACTAAATCATTTAAGTTTGCTCTGGAGAGGCTGCAATGCTGCTCCCAGGCACACTGCCATGATCGAATCCACAAGTGAACACTTTGTATATTCTTAAAAATCTTATATCCTAGTACAGAACGTGAAACAGAGCTCTCAGCCAGTGCACTGCAGTTAAATGCATTTGCTTGGGGGTATGAAATCAAAATAGATATTTGTATTAGGATGCAACTATGGGCAAAATCAGGAAATATATACAACTTTCTGCTTTGAAATGTAACACATACATTTTTTCCAATAGCTTGTGTGTGGTCAGGGGGAGGGAATGTGTACATGCAGAAAATTTTAATGTTTGCTCAAATTATATGCTTAGATTTCAGAACCAACTAGCGTGCTGTGACTTGACAAAACCTGATGGATAATACTTTGTATCACGTAAGTATCCACTTCTATGGACTTTCCAAAGACTCTTGACTTTTTAGTTTTTGGAAAAGATTTGAAGAAAATTCTTAGGGTTGAACTTTGCTTGTGTTGAATTTCACAGAACAGGGAACTAAGCCGCAATGTCTATGTAGCCTGATGCACAGATCAACAATACCTCTGTAAATTCGGCATTATTATGATTTAAGTATAAAAACCTGAACAAAAATGCATGAATGTTGTAGTAGAAAAGTTGGTTTAAATGAGCTTGACATGACAAATCAATTTACTGTTTCATTTGACATATTAGTTGTCTTTTTACCACCAAGTGTTCCCTCAGGAAATAATAACAACAAGAAAAGAGATGTAAAGGTGCCCAATTCAGTTGCACCATGTTGACTTTGAGTTTTATGGTATCTGACATGTGCTTGTGAGACAAAACTAGATTTTAGTAACTTATGAGTTGTTCTTTATGAGCAAGTAACTTGTTTCTATGACACAGTAAACAGATGCTATCAACAAGTGTAAGAGTAATTAATTATGCCCTGCATGTGCTTCAAAATGCCTTAGTGATCCACATTATTAGTCTCAGTTGCCATTCACTATACCATCTTTCATATTTTCAACCTAAGAACACTGCATACAGCATTGACCAAAAAAAGCATAATTTTACTGTGGAGCCACTGTTAGTGAAACAGCACTCCAGAAGAGGTATACAGGTTGTGTGGCAGATATCATAACTGCATAACATCAAATACAAGGTTCTGTGGTCATACATGTTCTTTGTGTAAGTTTTATACCTATCAATCTGCAAGAAAGTGTATGGAGTGTATCGAGTGCAAGATATCACTGTAGTAAACCACAGGCCACCCACAGAAACTAGAGCCAAGAGTACCTACCTCTGTAGATCAACTGCAGGTAATCTCTCGAGAAACTTGCATGGGAGCAGCTGAAGCCCATGAACTTTGGCCACTTAGCTCAGATACCAGGTATGAAAGAACATTAACTCCTAGGAAGAACAACATTTCTCATCATTAAAATTTAAGATGATTCTTTGTTTGTTTTTGTACTTCTACAGCATGAAACTAGGACCTTGTTGGGAAAATCATGATTAGGACAGAAAATTATTTTCTCACTCTATGTAATTGCTATGCTATGATAGCTCAACAAAAATGTAACTCAAAGTGACAGACTTCCATACTCTGCTGAAAAAAGTTTTATCAGAAGTTCCCAGTCAGCTCTGGTACTTGTTAAGTCCTCCTTACACTGATAACGAGAAATGGAGCTAAGCAGAAACCTGGTGGCACAAGTGTGTTAGTTGCAATAAAACCCCCTTTAAAGTTCCTCCATGAGAACTGTGGTATATCTTAAGAATCACAACAGCATGTGGGCCAGCAAATCCATTCCAGTTATCACAGATATTTCTATCAACCATTCACAAAAAGATTGTAAGACAATTCAGATGTGAAGGGACATCAGGAGTCTATAGTCCAAGCCCGTGCTCAAAGCAAAGTCAACTTTAAGAACAGACCAGGTTTCTCAGCACGTTTGACAGTCTAGTCTTGAAAATCCCCAACGATGGAGACTGCACAGCCTCTCTGGAAACCTGTTCCAGTGCTTAACTGTACTCATGGTGAATTTTTCTCCTCCTATCCAGTTTAAAACTCTTGATTCAATTTATATATTTTAGAAGATTAAAAGATACCTACAGCATATCAAGAAACCAAAGCAAAACATATTTTCTTTGTAGAACTGGTTTTCTGTAAAGGAATTTTTGTTTAAGGAGTTGCTTGGTATATACTCATGGTATAACATACCCATAAAATCAAGCGTATCCGTAATTTGAATTAATGCCTCAGACACAGCTATTCTTTTTTAATGAGAAGGAATGTGGGTTTGAGGGTTTCTACCTAGTGCTTCTGTTCCCATCAGAAAACCAAAGCAGTTAGCACAGCATGGTTGATAGACTGCACTCAACAGATGCCCTGAACTGGAATGGCATGGGGTACTGCAGTCAGGAGTGAGATTCATTGGCAGGGAGGTGTATGGAAAACCTGCACAGCAACTGCCTGCATTACGCCTTTTTTCAAATCAATGCTATTATGTCCTTGTTTTTTGAGCATCATATTTGCTCAGAAATAACAATAACTTTGAACAACAGATACTTACTAGTTTGCCACTTGCCAGTCCTTGGTAATTACTGTTGGTAATTCAGGAGGTTAATTACTGGTTTATAAAAATAAGATGTTATTGGAGAAAGGCTAGGAAGCAGACCAATTTATCATGTTGGATTAAATCTTAAAGTCTTTACTCAGTTCTTAGGCAAACTACAGGTATAAGGGCTTGAGAAGTTGTCCATTCTCTTAGTTGCCATTTTGTGGCATATTTTTGTTTCCATTTCTTTTTAGTTTAAAACCTCTGCCTTTATTAAGTATGTCTACATACACACAAAACAACTTCAAGTATAAACCCAGGAAGCACCCAATGGCATTTAAAAAACTGTGACTGACTTTGTTCTGATAAATACATGGTGGACAAACACAGATTCAATATCACCATTTCCCTGGAACTCATCTAATCATAATTCATCTAATCATAATTTCATCATTTGAACTTGAAATTACTTTTTGAGAAATACAAGCTGTGATGATCAATCAGACACAATATAGAGGGACAGGAAAGCTGCTTTAGGAAGACTAGAATAGGTTAAGGGAATTCAGCCTTAATTTTACTAAATGAGGAAGGGAGGAAGGCTGTGAGGAAATCTTCTGGAAGCACTAGAAAATATTCTCTTATGGTTGATGAAAAGAAGAAAGCAAAAGCAATATCACTGTGGCTTTACACAAAGTGTTTAGCCATGAACACAGCTAAGAGAACAAACTACAAAGAAAGACATTAGAGGGAAAGTCCAAGCTGAGAAAGACATTGAAAATGGAAAGTGTGATAATGAGGAATTACTAAGCCATATTTGGAACTTGTTAAAACACTGACCGATGCGGAGTGTAGAGAAGGGATGGACCCATGGACCCTCTCACTGCAGGAGTCCATATGCCCTGTGCTGGAGCCCCACATGTGGATGGGACAGGTCATAAATTGCTGGAGAATGCCTAGAATCCATCCAAAGACAAGTTGTATGTCAAAGCTAGATCATGGCTCTGTGTTAATGTCTGAAAAATCTCAATGGCAGTACAGTTTGTGAAAATCGACAACTTCATGTATCCCACTTGCATCTACTCAGTTGAAAGCTGAATTGTTTTGTGCCTGCTGTGAGGAATTTCAAATCAGATTGCTCAGATGGAATCTCAAAGCTATGCTTTCTTACAGAAACTTACAGTATCTCACAGGGCAAATGCAGTTTGCCTGAGTTTCAACTGCTCCGTCATGACAACATTCCATAGCATCAGTTATTAGTTTAAAATCAGTAAGGCACCAACACAGCCTTAGAAAAGCTGATGAGGCACATGGCTACTGCTGGATATAAAATCTCTCTGTCAGTGCAAATAAACAATGAGCTGAGAAACAAAAATAGATGTATGTGATGACTTCCTTGATAGCTGTGAACTAATAAACCAACTTTTTTTTCCCCAAAAATTCACCAAAAAAACATGGCAAGACACTACAACAACTTAAGGCTTTACATTTCTGTCAGACTAAGTCTTGCAACAAGCCATGGTATGCACCAACCGAGCTACGGATCAAAAGGGAAATTAAAAAATGCAGATTATTTTTGATTAACCACTATCCTTTGAGACATCCAAATCCTATATTTTGTTGAGATATCTGTAGTTACCAGCAACAGAGACTACCTCTTGAGCTTCTCCAATTCCTTCTCTTCTGTGAAAACTCAAAAGACAATGATGAGTCATTGCTTCCCTGCACAGAGAAGATACCACAGAGACTGATGTTACTCCTCTTGCTCAGCATATGAGAAAAAAATCTAGAGGTTTAGAGAGGAGACATGGTTTGCAATATATTCACCTGAGAAATCACTTCTCTTCCTGTGTCAAACTGCCAGCTTTGGATCAGAGGCTATGTTGGAACTCGTTGAATATGAAAGAATGGCTTAGCCAGCAGGGTTTTGTCTGTAAGAGGAATTTGGCTTGGGAATTAAGTCTGCCAGGTCCATCAAATCCCCATTGCCTTTGGGAAGAGAAATGGTCTCTGAAATGAAGAGGCTTCATTGTTTGCTCTGGAGGGGTTACTTACCTCTTTTCAGGGATTTATTTTCTACTCTCTGAAGAATGTTATATATATATTCGGGGAAATTATGTCAGGAAACTGAGATCTTCAGGTGAGCATAAATCTGTATTGTATGAATTTTTTTAAAAAATCAACTACTTATTTCAAAAAATAAAAGGGCTCATTTTAGTGTACAATATGAGACATTGGCCTATATTTTATGTGAATTGTGTAGATGCTGGTGACCAAATATAATGATAATAATTCAGTTTTGTTTCTTAGATCACTGGCACACATAGTAACTTGGCTCTCTGAATTGCCAATCAATGAAACTTTTTTAAAAGATATATTTGGAGTCTTCAGATAAACAGAGAGAGGATGTTTATGAACAGTTCCAGACTGACAGTGCCAGGAATAACAGCAACTTACTGTGTAGACTGACAAAATTTACCAATTCCTGAACAAGGAAGGAAAGTGGGAAGTAGGCCTGTTTTGTGGGGTCTGCCGTACAGCTTCTCAAGGTTCACTTGTGGGAGTTTTACTTTTTCAATAACTAGGCCATGGAGCAGGCCCTACTAAAGGAGGAAATAGAGTTGGTTTTTTTCCCCCATTGGAGTTATTGCTTATTCTTCTGAATACTAGTTACTTTTTAACAAGATTTTTGAGGGGAGCAAAATTATTTGTTCCCCATTGAAAATGAACTCTAAAATGCTTCACTGACAGAATATTATTTCTTTGCTTGTGCTTATTTTCATGTTCCAATTTCCCTTTGTATTCCAGTGAAGCAATGACATTAAACTGTTGCTCCATGGACTAGTTCTTAAAATAGGACTATCCTAAAATACAAAAAAGAGAAGTTTTTCTTTCCCTTGAGTGAGAGCAGTAAAGGGATGTTCTGGTGATATCCCCTCTCTGTGCTGAAGGGTAAACCTTTACGTTTTACATATAATCTAATGAGAAGCTCCACAATTTTCCTTAATGTTAGCAGAAAACAGAATTATTATTTTTAATGTAACTGTCCCTTTGAATGAATGAAAAGTAGAAGTTACAATGTTTCTGCATGAGAAGACAATAGAACTCTATGAAATTAGAATACCAACACTATAGACGTAAAAAATTGAGCAAGACAGGTTATTTCTTCTTGTAAAGTTTCTACTTTTCTAGATCGATGTGCAAAATAGCAACAAACAAACAAGCAAACAAACTTACCAGCAGTAACAGGGAGTCATCGTTAAGGTCACAAACCTAACCAAAATCATGAACATTTTATGTCTTCAAAGAAAATGCCTCATCTAGTACATTGAATCTGGTATATAATACTAGGGGATTTTACTGCATTAAGCTCTAGGTGGAAATAAAATTCCTATACTCTCCTATTATGGACCTTGTCTCTGTTGAGTCTAGAACATTTGAGTTTTATTGTCCAAATCACATTCACCATCACTTCAATAATGGAAGACTGGGGTGACAGTATTGGGACCACTTTTTCCTCACCTCACCTCACAATAACTCTGTGGTTTGCACCCTTCATTTAGAGTGTTTTGGTCTGTTACCTGCCACCTATCTGAGAATAGCAGCTTATGAAAGAAGAAAGATAATTAATTAACATAAAGACATATAAATCTTCAGAGGCATCCATTTACAAAAAAAAAAAAGTATAGTTTTTGTGGAGCTACAAAAGCAGGAGATTTGCATCAGCTAGCTACAGTTGTCATAGAACTTACTATTTTCTAAAATATATCATGCTAATCTCACAAGTTACATCACTAGGTACTGCTTTAGATGTGAGTAACTAGCCAGACACAAGGTCATGGAAGTTATTTCAATTAGGAGAGGAAACTGGCAAGGGAAGCACATATCTCTGATGTTAAGCTGTTTATATATAAGGAAGCAGAAAATCTTGCCCCTTGTTAGAAGTGAAGTACCACACAGTTAGAATGCAATGAGAGCACACAGAGAGGCAATGTTACACACACTAGGACAAAGGAAATGTGCACCCTGGCTTATCTCAGAGTAACTTTTTGATGTACCCACGTCCTCAGTGGCACCTTGAAACCAATGGTATCTTTCACAAGTTAAAGGTAGGTACTTGAATTATATGCCTTAGTAACAAGAATAAAAACCTCATTAAGACTTCAGTGCCATGACTATAAGAGTGCAGTAAACAAAAGCTTTCGTGTCTTTGCTGTGTAACAACAGACTTATAGCTTGAAAATTAAAATTTGTGAGTTTTTCTTTCCTCCCTTAAAAATATTGAAAGACAAAACCGAATTTTTAATGTGAAGCCTTTATATTCTATTTTCCTGCCACTCCTTGGGAGTTTTATGTTTCTTCCAAAAAAGCCTCAAAGAAACCAAGAAAAGTATATTCTCATGAACTGTTTTAAATATGTTTGTTCTTTCAGAGCTTTCTATAAGATTAAAATACAAATTTCTAGTAATCTGTATCAAAACACATTAAAAATTACATTTTAGAAATGTCTTTTTAGTGTCCCACTTCAGACAATGCTTGCATGGGAGCAGGCCTTTTCTGTTGTTCATGATGTCATCAGCCACGCTGCCATGCTAACATGTTATGCATTCCAGTTTGATCCCAGCACAGAAACAAACTGGGAATCAGACCAATACAGAACTCTGGACTTCCTAACTGATAGTATGTAGTTGAGACAAGGAAGAAATCAGAAAAAAAAACCAACCTATTGTCAATATCTGTTGGAAAAAAATAATCTGATTTTCATAGCATTTTTAAATAAAATTTCGCACCACTACCCACAGGTCCCTCTATACAGAAACTGAGCTGGAGTATCGATCAGAAACCTCACCCTAGTAAAAAAATTATACTTCACTTATCCTCTACTGTGATTTCAGAAAAAATATGACAATGGAAACCCCAACAACTCATCAGCAGCATGAAAATTCTGATGGTCTCTTTAGTTTGACTGACTCTGATAGGTTGCTGCTATGAATATAGTTGCTATGGAAGGAATGTTTTAGTGCTATCTGTCTTCTAAAGGGGTCATGATTTTGAAACATCTCAAATAACAGTGATGGCTTAATGTCTGTAAATAGTACTACATTTCACATTTTCTATGCACAGTGAAGATTTTAGTTCATAATTTATTATTCAGAAATTACGTAAAAATATTTTCATGAAAAAATGGGAGAATCTGTTTAAATATTCATGAAAATAAACAATACATAATAAATTTATTTTACAATATAATAAGTAATAAGAAAGTAATCAAAAACACATTTAGAGCTTTAACAAATGAAATGGAATTTTAGTAGATGAAAAACATACATTGAATTAGGCCACCTCTATTTTTCTCCAAAGCAATGAAAATATTTTCACTTACTCTTCGCCAGAACATCATTACACTGCACTGACTTATTTTCCTCTCTCAAATTCAAACAAAAAAAAGCTTCCAGAGCAGGAGCTTTCCATCTCACGTGTCATCAAGTTTCTTAATGCTGTATTTGGCTCTAACAAAGATTAAACATAAGCAATGGTTTAAAAACTGAGCCAGTTGTGGGCCAAGATTTTATGAAAACATGATCCAGTAGAAGACAAAACTCTAATGATAAAACTAAAGGTATTCTGCCCCTATTGTGATCTTCTCTACTGACTATTTATATGCTTCTATCCCTTAATTGGCATCTTCCTACTTCTCAAATGACAGTCTCCAACAGAGGACTGGTATGGGATGGATGTTCCCTAAGTTTCAGGGATACCTTAATCCTAAGCAAAAGTGTAGCATGACAGAGAGGTGGTGTAAGATGCCACTGGAAAGAGAAGTGATGACTACATTATGCTTCATTTATGCTGGGTGGAGTGAGCTGTTTGGAATACAGTCTCCAAGCCAATGCTGAGAGGTCAGATTGCATGTTTGCAAAGAGCATTTCAATTTATGAAATTTTTTGCTATCTGAATGATAAAAAGTAAGTGCTGGTCCCCATTTTTTTGAATGACACGGCATGGCTCATCCAGGAGCTAGTAATATCTGGTTGGCAACAAACAAAATTCAATAGAATTGAATATTTTATAATTTCCCTCATGCTTTATACCTGTTAGTCCTCAAAATGATGGCTCTTATTTTTGCTTGCACCCTTCTATTAGTTACAAAAAGGAGTTTCACTACACTCTGAGCCTTTCAAGAGATTTTTATGCTTCCTAAACAATAAACAAGACAAGGTCTTTTAGAACTGTCAGTTTAATACCAAGGGGGACAAAGAATTAACTTTTTGCAATGAATAAACCTGTAATTCTACAATTAGTATTTGAAAATGAGCCAGAAGGGTCACATTCCTCCTGTATTCTCAGGCTGGAATATAAAGCATCATACACAAGCAATTTGATCAGCATAGCCCTGGCAAGTGTTCCTGGTTCTCTTAAAATTCATCCCTTTGTGTCTTAATCTGCAGCAAAAAGGGCAGTCTGTCCTGCTGGCACATTTTCTATGATTTTTAAAAAGAACTTTTTCACAGCTGACTTGACGTTTGTATTCCACATGCCAGCAATGTCTTCACAAAGCGTGTGAGTAGTGTAACAATACATATACAACACAGTATGTCACTTAGTAATATATCATGGTGTAAAAGAAGATTAATGACATCATCCAGGTAAGGGACAGGATTTGCCTAATATGAGAAATGCAATCATTTAAAAAGCACAGAAAGAAGAAGAGTGATGATGAGATCTGGGCAGAAGGCATGTAAAGGACAAGAAGCCCATTACAAATGTCCCTATTTAGGAATATGTGGCATTGCTTTGGACTTCTAACTATACGGGAGAAAAACGGTAGCAGAAAACTGGTGACTTGGCAGACACATGCTGCAGAGGATGACTGATGTCCTTCTATTCTTCACCAAACAAAATTTAGGTGTGTCTTGTGTTTTATTGATCACATCACAAACAAATTAGATGTAATAATGTAATAACTGACAGTTTGCCCCCACAGTAAGACTATGCTTACAATTATTAGTTTATTTTTCTTACCATATAACCTAGGAGTGTTTGTCACAGAGCAGGATTTCAGTGTGTTATGGGCTGCCCAACCCAGAAAGAAAGCATGATTGCTGATTGATGCTCTTCAGTTTAAGGACTAAGTAAAAGGCGATGGAAGGGTATGGACTTATGGAGAATTAGGACATGACAGTGTTCATCAGCAGTATCGCTGATATCAGTTCATTTAGTGACTCAAAGATCTACTTTTTGCAGGCTTCTTTGCAAAGGAAAGTTTTAAAGCAGAATTTTGAAGTCTTAAAGACGGCTTTGCAAATGTGCATGGGATTTTCTTTCTACAGCATAGGACAGGGAACAGTATATTTGAAAATGTGTCAAGTAGAAACTGTAAGCTGAGAGTATTGGGGGATTTTTGACAACACACAGAGCCAAACAGGCAGACATGATTAGAAAGCATCCAAATGGTGAGTGCAGTAGTTTAGATATGCAAAGGAACAAGAAAGAAGCAAAGAATAGTGCAGATATGGATGTAGTCAAGAGTATAGGTTAATCAGCACTGCCATTATTTCCATTGTTATTGTCTATGGTTATTGTCAAACAACTTGTGAATCATGTTTCTCAACCACTGTCAAACTACAGTAAAACCCCTATGCTTAAACTCAAAATGTTTACTGTACAGTGCCATTGAATCCACCAGCATAAACCCAAAAATGAACTATACCTGGCCAAACAGATCAGACTCAATGAGTGCCACACAAGTTTAGCATATGGAACACCATCATATCAGCCAGCCTGGAACATACTTGCCAACGTAAATATACACTTGCAAAGAAAACCCCTCCAAAAACTGAGGTATGTAGTAAAAAGCTGCTGGTTTTAAATATTTTATTAAAAATGGGGGCAGGGAGATAAACTAACCTAATAATAGAACTTGAAATAGATTTCCTAGCATCCTAAAAAGAGATCCATTCCTTTCATTTTGCCATTGTAGCCTGCTTCAAGAGGGACATTTGCTTATGAAATTCAGTTATTATTTATAACATGACACCAGCTGAAATGTAAAACCATGATCAAAGTACAATAAAGCCCATTGAAATCATGGTGTGTATACAGCTATTCAGTCTACAGCTGAAGAATTTTCTCTTTCTCTGTCTCATACACATACATTTTGCCTTCAACTGCACCTAGAATAAGTACATTTTCCAGGGCTATTTGACTCACAACTTAGCCAGACTACACTAACTGATAGCACTTATTTTCCTGGAAAGCGTATTTTCTGGGCACTGAAGAGCACAATTTTGCTGAGTGCAGGACCCAGCATTGGGGGGGGAAAAAAAATCAAAATTTGCCAGTTATTAAACTAAATGTCCTTGATGCTTTGTGCCGACAAAAATACGCTCCCCTTGACCCCCCAAGTCCATTAACTTTAGGAGAGCAGTTCTGCAGTTGCTGGTCTCCTAAGGTGCCCTTTTCACAGCAACATGATAAGCTCTCAATATACAGTTAGTATAAGTGAGTTGTTCTTTGTAGCATAATGTAGGATATACGGTAGCTTCTTACCTTCTTAACCCTCTGGGATTCTCAGGATTTGTATACTGTGTGTTCTCCTTATCTGTTTTTCTAGGAGTTCCACCAAGAATTTAAGAATTTATGAATTTATTATCTTTCCCAGGCTTAGTCAATAGATAAGAATTGCACTTTAACTTCCCTTCACAATTTTTTTTTTAATTGTCAAGACATTTCAAGTTACTGGTTGCTGCAGGCCACCTGTTAATTTGTTCATTCTTCCAGTGTTGGCATGCTTTACTTATCCATGGACATACAATACACAGTGTTCCTGGTAACAGGGAGATTTTTGATTTAATCTGTAGAGTCTGAATTAAGGTAGGCAACAGAGCCATGGCTTTACAGAAAAGATAGCCACACTGCCTGCATGGCTCAACCACTTTAAGGATGACTTTCAAATTCTTGTCCTAGTCTGTTCTAGTATTAATGCAAACACCGATATCAATTTTTGGGAGATGCTCTTTTCATTCTTACCTAATCAGGAGCAAAAAGTGGATACTCCTAAAAGCTTTGTAAAGAGATACTGCTATGGTTTTCAGTAGCAACAAACTAGAAATATCAGGTTCAATACTGAGGTGAAGTAGCCACTTCACATCATTTTTTCTTGAATAATTCTTCTTTAGAGTTGGGTTGACCATCTTTGCAAACCCCTCAATTACTTCATTTACCTTCTCCCTTTAAACTCTTGCCTTTCTTCAGCTGAATATCCCTCTGAAATCTTGCCAAATGTTTTGGGTCATATATACAAATGATCTGGATTGCACCATTTATCTTGCTACTTTTTCATAACTATAAACACTAAAAGCATACAAGCATATGAGAGACGAGTTAGGCACTGTGTCACAGTGTCACATTCTTCTTTCCAGTAAAGATCCAGAATACATGATTGTATTCTGCTATTTGACATCAATTTTTCTGAAAGCACTTGCCTGCAGTTTCAACACTTCTCAAGTTAGGACATATCTATCCATAATGTAACCAGTTCACTCAAGGAAAGCCACATTAAAATGCTCCTTAGATTAATCTGTACAGACTGGTTTCCATATGTTCCTTAAATATGACAGTAGGATTGAATTAAAAATGTCAACACATTTCACATTAATGAAGTTTAAAAAAAGCTTATTCTAGTATATTTGGATTTGGTTGAACTGAAACTGATTGAGAAATTAGAAAAGCTTTCATGAAAAAAAGAGCTTCGGGGTGGGTACTTGGGAAAATCTGCATCAGAGTGCTTGCAGCACTGCCCAGCAGTGAAGGGTTCTGAGCATTGAAGATGAATGAATGAATGAAACTTCTTCTGTCCCATCAACAACACTTGTTTGTATTGGGCACTGTTCCTCTCCTTTTCCTTTCCTCTCTCTTCCCTTGGCAAAATCACACAAGCAGGGCATCTGTGGCACTTTTTGAGCTCCTGCTTAGAGCTGCTACTACAGGAGCCTTCACTCCACTGTGGAAGCCAGGACAGGCATGAGTGTAATTCTGTTTCTTTGTTGATATGTTATTATTCTCACAAATCCATCTCCCAGTTTACTTGGAAATTTACATAACTGTGAAGAGCATGAATGTCTTGCATATATGAGGAGGGAATAGGATACCCTTGGGTAAATCTGGCAAAGAAATACATTAATATTTGTAAAAAAAGCATTACAGTTGTGAGATATGTGGTTATATGATAGAGTTGTTCCCTGCTAACAAGCAAGTAGCCATGGTGTAAAACAGCTACAAGGTGATAAAGTACCAGAGTCCCCTATAAGAAGGCAGGATGTGCTCCATTTACACATCAAGACTCATCCTGATAAACATGTGGCTGTGTGTAGCAGAAATACTCTGGTCTACCCTTATCTGGTGTCAGATTACTTAAAAGAGTATCTGCCCCACAGACAGTTCTTTTTTCAGAACAACAACCTTTAGGGCACAGGAATAATTAGTGTCTGCTGTCCAAAAGGTCTGGCCCGTGACTACAGCTGGGCTTCTGTGGCTTCATGTGGGCAAACAAGCAACCGGGTCAGAAGAGAGGGACAGAGCCTTCTTTAGATTAACTGTTAAAGCAGGGAGGTCCGGCATTTCCCCTGCAAGCAACTGGGACTGCCTCATGACTAATCACTGACTATGGATTGCTCACAACTCCAGAAAAGATCACACAAAGCCATTAGAAAAATGGAAACAGAACAAGTCACAAAACACAGGTTCACAAGGCTACACTGTACCTGGTAATTTTGAGGACACCAACATAGCTGTGTCCTTGTGCACAGTAGTTGAGTGTGGACACCTGCATCAGCTCAAAGTGATGGCAATCAAACAGTGAGAGTGGTAATGGTGAAATTACCTCTCCAATACTTTCCAATACTCTGTGTATGAGCTTTTAACATAGTTGTGATGCCACAGCCCCCACCTGGTCCTTTTAGTGGCTTGTCCCTAATGAGTTCTTATTATATCTCATGCACAGAAGCATCCTGCCCAGACATTGTATTGCTAAATTCTCTGGGCTTTCAGACAACCTGAGATGAAAGATAATTCAAGAAAGGAGAGTTATTTTAATGTTTGGAATCCCATATATTTAACAGCATTTCACTACATGTTATCACTCATCTAACACTGAGTTCTGTGTGAACTCAACAAAAGAGGAAAATAGGCAGAAGAGAAAAGAGAAAGAAGCAGGGTTTCTCCTGCTCATGCACATGGCAGCAAGGGGCTTCAGTCAGGCTGAAAAGACAATGGCCTAAAGGAGAAGACGTGGCTGACTACCAAAGACTGTTGTATACACGACACAGGCTTTGTACTCCTATTTCAGATGACAAGTAGAGTGGATGCTCAAAAAGGCTAGCAGACCAGGAGAGGCAAAAAAGAGTGCTTATTAGAAGATCAAACATTTGACAGCCACTCATATTGCACACACAACCTTGCTGATCACTGGTGTCTACAGACATAGTTGGTTTCAGTCTCCTCAGAACACACTTGAGTAAATACAAACAAATGAAGGAGATATTTGATTCAAGCACCTAAGGTAACAAGCATCTGGTCCACACAAAAGCAGAACAGATTTGATATCCGGGGAATGAATCGTGACAGCTCTGACACTCAGATAGTGCCCCTCCAAGTGACGTCACCCGCTTGGCTGGTCCCCTCCTCCCCACAGTGTATATTAGTTTTCCTCAAGCTGTCACTTTAGGTTCATTTCACTGCAGTTGCCAAGCTATTGTAATGGGGAAAAGGAAAGAGAAACAATCACAGTGAAGCAGCATGACAGTCTAAGTCCAGTAATCAAAATAAAGGAGATTTTATTTTTAAATCACCTCATTCACTTTCTTTTCAAGAAAGCATCCAAAAAAAAAAAACCCAAAAAAACCCCAAATCCCAAAAACAAACAAAAAAGCCACCCAAAAACCTACTTGTAACTTTCAAGCCATGTGAAATAGGCTGTTTTACATACATAAGACTTAGCATTTTGCCACATGTTAATATTTATTCCTACCGAAAATCCACTTAGTCTAGCAAGGTCAACTCCTTTTTTTTTTTTTAAAATATAAAGGGGAACAATACTTGAGTGGGAGTGTGGAGACCTCTGCCAGCTGCAGTCCTGTTTGCTTGCCTTCTTGCATTTACTCAAGGCCCAGAGGTGTCACTGTGTCTTCCCTAGGTAAAGATAGATCCATGAAGTCTACTGTGTTCACTAATACAAAACCTGAGCTGGCCTTAGGAGTAGTTAGAGCAGTATCATCTGTAACAGTACAGATCACCCCAGCCAGTTCTGCAACGCAAGAAGTTACTCAGCTTTCAAAGAGAGACAGAGTTCAGTTGTGCCGTGGCCATGCAATAGACTCTCATACAGCACGATGCAGGGGCAGCACCAGGAATGTTTGAATTGAGCCACACATAAGAATTTCTTAACCTTCAAGGTACAGGTTCTTCATGGGTGTCGACCAAACACTATAAAGAAGCATGCAGAGGGCAGGAAAGCTGGTGCTCCTGTTGAATCTGAGGCCTCAGGTAATCAAAACAGACAATAAGTATGCCTGGATTATCACTTTTTTATGTGTGACATAAGACAACATATCTGAAAGAAAGTATAACGCAAACAAACAACTGGCAAGTTGGACACTTTTGAAGGAAATAGGTGAAAAAATGGAAAAACATACTTATATCCTCCTACAAATATTAAATGTGTCTTTTTCCTGTTCAGTTTTCTATTGGTGCTTATACTAAATGGACTGAGTTCAATCAAAGGAAGCAGCAAAGGGTTTGTTAAAGAACTGAGAAGGAAAGACTTAAGACTTAAGGAACCTCCCTCAAAACACTAGCACAGGATTTATAGCTAGAAAGAGGGATTCCTTGTGTCCTTACCTGAGAAAAGGAAGATCAGAAAACACTGATCTGTTAAAAGATCTTGTCCTACAGACAGCAAAGCATTTTGGGCTGAAGTAGAAAAGACAGAGTGAGAAAAAGGTGCAGCCTGGAAGATTCGGAAGCAGTCAGAACAGCCTTTAAAACAAAGCAAGTTGTTCCTCCTGGCTCAGATGTGAACAAGACGTGGTGCTGAATGAACTGTGGATAAACAGGGAAACTTTGGTATGTGGATGTGGGCGTAGACAGCCTGCTTATTACTTTGGTATGCTGAAAAGTTGCTTGGGGGTCTTTTTAATGAGAGCTACTGTTCCAGGCTTCAAAAGATAAAGGATGGCCCATGCCTGGACCTGCAAAAGTAGTGACTGGTTGGTACTTATGGGATTTCAACATGACCCGAAAGCTGGTGGATTAAAGTATTCCACTCCTAGAGAAGTAATGACCTGAGACGGACCAAGTAGGAGAGGAGAGAGACATACTGGTTTTGATAGGTCTCAAGACATGGCAGCAGCTGTTAAAGACTAAAGAAAGGCAAGGACTGAAACTAACACTCAAAACCTTGTTTCTGGGGAAAAAAATTACTACTGTTCTCAGCATTTTATGAGGAAAAAAAGAGGAATATTTATTTCTAAGACATTCTGAGCACTGAGGATGGATGGATGTACTGTCTGTATCTCATCCACTGATATTGTATTGACTCTTTCACTTATGTTCTCTGTGGTATATTCCTCTGACTTTGATTTGTATAGAAGTCTTTACATAGTCACAAATAACTATTATACTGGAGAGGATAAAATAACATGAGAGGAAATATTGAGAGTATCATTATAAGCACAAATCTAAAAATCTTTTTTCCTATACTGCAGCTAGTAGGCTGCTCGATTAGAAGTTGTGTCAGATTGCTTACCATTGATTGCAAATGGCTTGCCAATTTTACTGATATGAAATGCTAAAGCAAGTGCCATTCACCAGTGGTGCAATAGAAAAACTGGCCTCATGGCAGGCACGCAAATGTGCTCTTGCATTTACACAGAACCAAATCTGGTCAAATCTGAGGAAGAAAAGTACATGCAAATTCTGAGGTGTTTGTTTGATTTAATCATTGTGCCTCCTTTTATTGATGGTATATGCAAAGGTGCTTGTGGCCAAAGCCTCATTTAAGCAAATGTAAAAGGATCTTAAAGTGAGTGGAAATGTGAAATCAGCTAATAGCTGACTGAATGATTAAAGGATATTCACTGAGCCACCACTTGTATGTACAAGGATCTGGACATAGACAGATTCATTCTCACATATTAAGAAAAGATAAAAAGGAAAACTCAGTAAATGAATTAAGAAACCTATCCTGCTGTACTAACAGATTTAAAGACATTTTATGGTCAGAGAATAGTTTACGTGTGAATCAAGGATTTTATGGCAAATCAATACAAAATAGTTTTATAAGCTGGTTGAAAAATCCTTCCCATTTACAAACAAAAGTTAAACAAGTCATTTCACAAACACTTGATAACCAGGAAGTAGTTTACTCACACCTCAATAACCTGATCAATTCTGCACTCACAGCACAGTGAAAACCTTTACCATCTGTGACAATCCCTTGAATCATCTTGAGTTCTGATATAGATTTGCCTCAGCTCATTATAGAAGTCAGCACCCCAGAAAGCATCAGGAGGATGTTGAGAGCCCTGGCAGGTGCAGGTTCCCCAGCCTAGGACATGAGAAGGCCGGAGTAAGCTGTACTAGCTAAAAGAGATGAATAAAAAAGCTCCTCCCCAGAGAGAGAGTATCCTCCTGTGTGTGCCATAGCTTTGTGACATGCAGCCTCTCCTCTGGGCTTGGACTCAGCCCAGAAGGTTTTCAGCTGCAAAGTCTATGGAGTTTGCGCATGAAAAGTCTCCTTTTTGTCAGGCTCTGAAAACTGCCTGGATGTTCTCTCCCCACCTTTCTCAGTCTCCCCTGCTGATCAACTCCTGCTGGCTGGATTTTCTTCCCAGATTATCCCCCTCATTACAAAATCTTTCCCAGGAAGCACTAGCTGCCCTCCGGTGAGGCGAGCCTGCCACCCTTCCAGGAAATCCCTCACCCACTGCAGCAGCCAGGACAGGACAGAGGTGGCAGCTTCCTCACTGCCTGCAGCACAGCCGTCCGCTTCCTGAAGGATCAAAATGTAATGATATACAGCAGACAAAAAGGGTGTCGACCACTTCATATTTCAAAAGAAATGTCATCTTTAAGGTTTATAAGATTAACGGTTATTTCCCTGAAGCCAAGAAAGGAGAAATTTAAGACTAAATCAGAATCAGAAGTTATAATATTGAAACTGGTGGAGATATTCCTGACCAGAAGAGTAACTTGTTTTCCTGGCAAGAAGGAAACAAGAAGGATTTCAGAAAAACTTAATTTAAGAGAAGGAGATTCTTGCATGGTTTTTTTCTTTGCTTAACTCAGGTATGCTGTATACAATGGGACCTTCTTCTCTGTATTATTTATACTCTTATATAAATGCTAGGAAGGAGAGCATTTGTTGCACTGAGAATATCCATTTTTGGGGAATTGTATAAAACCCCATGGAAGGGAGAATGCAAATTAGAGCCCTCTTGTATGTCTATCTCTCACACAGACATTATTCTAAAAAGGTTTTCCATTATTTATTTTACGTATCTAGAGCTAAACACACTGATCCACTTGCAGAAGCAGGCAAAATCCACTGAAGTAAATGATTGTGGATCTACTTACAACAGTGAATTTGGCCCTTACATATACAGTTTTATTTCTCCTCTAAGCTAAAAATACCTTTATGTTTCAAGTCTACCCTTTATTTGAGTTTACATCCCTTAGGACCAACACACAGCAAAGCAGTGAACAGGCTGGAGGGGCTTTAGTGAACAGAGAACTCACAAAATGTGATCACAATGTGCTTTACAGCCTGAGTAAATCCCAAGGGATCTCCCACATTCAATTCCTAAATATCGCAAAGAGTTAAAGCTGTTTGTCTAATCCATGGAAATGTGAGTTTTGAGCACTGATAAATTTGGACTGCCAAGAATAAACTCACTTTAAAATAACAGTGATTTTTCTCAGAGAAAAAAAAAATTATCAGAATAGATTTTTCTAAATTTCATACACAATAATTACTATGTATCCATTCTTGCTCCCCACACACACACAAATTGCTTGGAATAAGTTGTCAAAGTAAATTGCTTATTCTTTCATTATTGGTAAATTATTCTTCTTTTGTGGGCTCTTAGCTTGATAATTTAGGATACAATAATTTTCATTTACTTAGTGTCTGACAATTTTGGAATAAACTACTAAGCCATTTCTTTTAGAAACCTATTAGGTAATTATTATCATAAAGAGAATTAGTCTGGTCGAATTTAAGAGGAAAGAATTGATGATTATAAGATGGAGGTCATGAGAAAAGGAACTATGAAGTAAGGTTACTGGGATGTGAAAAATATCCAAGTCACAATAGACATTGCCTATATACAAACTTGACAGTATTTTTTCTTCTCTGTAAATCAGTAGTATTTTATGTGAATTCAGTGTCATTATGCTAGTGGAAAGAAATCAGAATTATACTAACAGGATAGTGCTATTGAGAGGACAAGGTCCCCTTCTACTGGCCTATCATGAGCTTATTCTTCTTGCCTCAGGTGTTTGTGGATTTACCAGGTCTCTTAGTGTCCACCTTCAGAACACAAACCCCCGCACATGGGAACTCCCAGCAGTAACTGTGGTCCTCTGACCTGTGCCTCGTCTACCAAACTTGCAGATCTGACTAAATAAATTCTCCTTTTGATAACAAAATTATCAAAGCACTGAACACCCACATCTTTCCAGTGGAGCCTATTCACAATTTGCTATATTGATACAGAATTCTTCAGTCTTTAGGAACAACCTTCACAGAAAAGGTGATGTGACCTTAAATATGCAGTAAAGAGTGAACAAATCTGTTAGAAACAGCTTTTCCTTACTAGGCTAACTGTTTTTTTCCAACCTGACCAATTTCTCCCCCTTTCTGTGAAGGAGATCCCAGGCCTATGGAGCATCCTCTGTAGTATCTGGAAATAGTAGCAAAGACAAAGCAGTTATCAAAACTGTAAAACAGACTCATGAACACAGGAAAGGTAAAAGAGGGACCAAAATGAAAAAAAAAAAGGGATATTGGGGAGGAAAAGATAGCTCGTTGTAAGGAAAACTCACTTAGCAATACAAATAATAAAAAGACCCTTCACATCCATGAAGGAAATTTAGTTATTTTTAAAAACAGAAAGCTCTTTGACAGTGCAGTGCTGCTGCCAATATGCATATTGTGTGCAGGTTAGTGAGTCCTTTCTTTGGGGAACAGCTCAGTTTCAGGCCTGTTGTTGGAAGAAAATCAATTTGTTGCTTGTGCAACATATATGTAAGAGAGATCACCTCTCTCTGTTGGGCAAGAACTTAGATTAAACAGACAGAATTACTTTAGTAGAGATTATTTCATACCTTCAGAGTATCCTGACAAAGATTTGACCCTGGAATTAGCTCAGTAAGATAGAGCATGGTGTTAAGAACATCAAGGTTGTGGGTTTAATCCCTGCATGGGCCATTCACTTAGTTGAATTCAGTGATCCTTGTAGATCCTTTCCAACTCAGAATATTTTGCGATTTGATATTTCAGGTAGAGGTGCCCTCCCATCTGGCTCAGGTTTTTACCCCACTTCACTCACAGCTCTGGTCAAAAGAGCTCTTCAGTTTGCTCCAGCACATCATGGCATGCCAGGGAGTGTCGGAGAGGCAGTCACCCTGCAGTATATATATCCTGGGTCCCTTGCACGTACTAACGAGAACATTTCTTACACTGCCTTAACACTGCAGCTGCACACAATCAGTAGGAAACGCACCTATTTTCCTGCTGGGGACTGATTTACCAGGCATGCTTTTTTCTGCCAGCAGCTTTAGCTGAACTTTTTACTAAAATGCACTAACACAACACTTGAATGAATTTTGTACTAAACATTACTGGGTTAACTGCAAAAGTTCAGCAATGACAAAAGAAATATTTTCTGTATTAAAAAAAAAAATACAGGGGAGGAAATCTGATAACAGGAGAGGTAGCTAGAAATGCTGAGGTTTTAAAAATGTAGTACTTCGATGAAGAAGGAGAAACCAAGTAACTGCTTAACTACTTATGATCTTATAGAAAAAGCAGAGGTCGTGGCCATGAAAAATAAGCAAATTATTATTTTGGCGAAACAATTTTAGCTTTAAGACCCTCTAAATGTATGCATAGGACAGCATACACATGGTATATACAGCCACAGGTCTTTCTGTGGCATTTGTTAGGTTTCCTATGACACTGAGTCCTGATCTTTGCTTGTAAAAAGCAGGATAGCATCCACTTAAGTCGCGTGTTACATATTACATCAAACAGAAATAAACTATCCACTTTGGCTCATTCACTGGTATTAAGATTAAAAAGGTGTACAATCATTTTTCTCTGTGAAACCAAAGCAATCATGAAGCAAAAATTATTACAAAGCTGGGGAAAAAAAAAAGACGGTTTTAGTACATGCATTAGCTATTTATTTTCTTTATCTAAATAGCAGTTGTAAATCTGAAAGTGCATCCAGACACTTTCAGAGAGAGTTTTGGAGAAAGTGGTGGCTGAGATAAGTCTCTTGCTGTTTTATCCTCTGAGTGAGACCATTGGGAAGTTTTCCTTAAAATAGGAACCAGAGCAGGTTTAAGTGATGGTTAAAATTGTAACTCCATACAACTTTGCTGAAATTAAGCACAAATGGTGTGATTGTGAAAGTGAACAGAAAGCAAGAAAAATAACAAAACTTGCTTTGACTTTAGGCCGGCTGGACCGCACTCAAACCTTCTCTTGAGAAGCTATCTATGAATTGTTTCATTCAACAAAGAGGAACAGCAGCAGAGGCAGTGCCTTCTCTCCCCTCATCATCCCTGGCTTTGCCCAGGCACCAAAGGATGGGGACCCTCACACGCACTCCTCAGGCCCCCCATGAGGAAGCAGTCCTGGGATGGCAGGGTGTCCACTTGGTGGCCAAATGAAGCAGCCCTGTATTCTTAGTGACCTGAATGGCAGAGCCATGGAGGTTGTGTGGCCTGTCCAGCCCTGGTGCCTGGGCTGAGTCCCTGAGGCAGGTTTGGACCATGGTTCCCCCTGCACAAGTGCAAGGCACAGGCCTGGCGTCCCCTGCAAACTGCGTGACAAACACAATTAAATGCCCTGTCAGGTCCCTCTGCCTTGCAGGGAATAACCACAGTGATTACAAAGAAGCATTTCAGCATTCCCCTTTATTCCCTCGTTTGATCTTAGTAGGAATGACTCTGATAAAACTGACGCACAGTACCATTTTTGATAAAATACACACTGCCTGTGGAATAATGCTGTCCTGGCTGAGGCTCACTCATGAAAGCCCTTATCCTTTTGTATTTTCTAGCTTTCAAAACTTTTTTTTTATTTGTCAGTTCAATTGTGTTGGAAGCTTATCCAGATGCCTCTATACTTGAAATAGAAAAAAAATATAAATTACTTTGTTAAGATGTTAGGCAGCACTGAATGTAGTTATCATTATTTGTGGCCTTTATATCTACATTACAATTTTGTCACAAGCTCAATGTAATATCTAGAAATTCCCTTAAAATAAAAACTAGTGAGTGTGTTATGAAATTACAGCCAGGACAGATGGCCAGATCCTGTCATTGGAAATAAAAGTAATGTTATAAGTGTATAACTCCATTGGGGAAATTGAGTACCATAATAAAGTAGACTTCCACTTTCTGCAATGAAATTCAATGACTGTTGAGGAGTTTAGGGTTTAGAAAATTGAAAAATGAAACCTTTGGTTTTCCGCTGCTGTTTGATGATGTGTAGCAAGTCCCTTTATGGACTGAGGCTAACATCCAAATAGTAACAAGCTTGCAGTGAATAGAGCCCACAGAGGATCAGCTACTAAATCTTGCAATAAAAGCTGTGTGATTTACAGTAAATTCCAGAGGGCTGACAGCACCACAGCTGAGGGCATAAACACTTCTTTCATGGCTGAAGCTTCAGTCAGCTCTGTCTGCTGTGAAGTACAATCGAGCAGTGAGGCATGCTGCTTACCAGCAATGACTTTGATAAATAACTAGGAAGTCCCACTGTTGGCTTAAAACTAGAAGTTGTTCAGTTGCAATTCTGCATTTGTCCTGCTTTAATGGGTATGGAAGTGGCTTTAGCTGTAATCTGTCAGTGATTGATTAGGCCTTCCTGGATCCCTTCCCTGCGCCGCTCCCAGCTCCCTGCTCTCCACAGTTAAAACAAAATTGGTACATATCTGACTGCCCTCTTATGAGGAAAGTAAACACTCTTAATTCTGCTCAAGTGAGTGTAAGTTAAATGTCTACAACTGATAAATTGTTGACAGACAACCCATCTTAACAACAGGGTACCTAACAGCGCAGGTGCTCATGGAACTTCCACTCACCACTAGGTTATGCCAGGGTTTAAAAGTCTAATCAGCGTAATTAATGCTTTTTATGCATAGGTACAAGAGCCATGGCTGGAGTGGAGCCTTGGATTCCTAACCAGAGAAGTACAGAGTTCCAAGGCTGAATGCGGATCATTCATTAACATGCTGTGTAAATTGGACATGTTAAACATGTGCACAAATGCCACAAAGCTACTCAGAAAAGAAGCGTAGCATTAACACAAGAAGCTCCAATAAGTCTTGAAATACTTGGTTATTTATTTTATATTCAGATGCATCTGGGTAAAATGCAATATATAAATGTTCTACTCTGATTTGGAAAGGTATGGGAGTATTTTCCTTGTAGTAAAGGCTCAGATCCATTCTTTTATTTTCAGTTGGAAAGAGAAAAATAAACACAAGCTAAAGTAATACTACATCTAGAGAAAGTTATTGGTAATAGAAAGCCAAGAATGTCTCTTTACCTCATATCAATATAAAGCACGTGAGAATTTCAACTGTACTATCTGACTTACATAAAAATTTCAGTGGATGGTGGGCATGATTCTCCACGCATGTAGATAAAGTATTATTGTGAGATTGTGTAAGCACAGACCTGCCAAGCAGCAGAGCAGTTCTTGCATTCTATGTGCTGTTTTCCTGTGGTCTTATAATTGAATTACTACAAGCAAACCAAAGAAAATAATATGACACAGAGCTGCTCTATGATACTTAAGAAATCTCAGGGTAAATATTGGGTATGCATAGCCTTAAAATAGAGCAAACTTGAGTCTGAGTTCTTGAATCTGCCTCAACTGCCTCCACAACTACTGGGAAAAAAAGAAAAGGAATTTATGGACTCACCTTTCCTCTGAAGCAGAATATTTCACTTTTAATAGAAAGAATGTATTGAAATCTCATTCTTGCATTACTTCAGATTTTCCTACCATCACAATTATTGAAAATCTTATTTATTTGGGTTTTTTACAAATCCATTTGGTTACTTGCATATGCCACCATGTTATTTTTCAATGGTTGGGTAAGGGGAGGAACCTCAGCTGTGTTTTTGACACAGATGCATCAGTGCTTATGCAAAGTGAACAGAGACATTTTTCTGGTTTACAGTTTGTTCAACACAGAAAAGAGCAGTGACTAGGGAGAGGGTGAGTTCATTATATAATTTTGGGGAGGTATTTATCTGCATTCACTCATAAAGTATATTGAGTATATTTCTCAAGTTTTTATTGTCTGAACCACAAGACCAACAAACAAAGTAATGCTACAGAAAAAAACATCTTCTAGCAGCACGGTATGACTTGATTTTAACAAGGTCATTTTCAATGCTTTTTTAAAAAGTGATCAAGTATGATTTTTCATTTCTGAAACCATCCACTTCTCATTGCCTGACCTACATGCATTGAATTGTTCCAAAAGCATTATAAGGGCAATTATTGTTGCCTTGAACTTCTCTTGCCATGTTAGAATAACTAGAAATAAGACATGGGAGAAGGTAGTGTTTGATTAGCTTGAGTGTTTGTGAAAAGGGATTTTTGCTTCCCTAAGGATTTAGGAAGAAGCCTACCCATAAGTATACAATCAAGGAGAGATTTGCATACCTGAGAAACAGCAGTTCAAGCACGAGAATGTGAGGTCAATCAGGAGTAACTAGTTAAGAAATTCAATTGACGGCTATTTTCCCCGTGCTTTTTTATACTTGTGATTTAATACCAGTTGATCTGAACTACCATTAGTAGCTGCTGAGAGAATCAAAAGCTTAGGTCAAATTCACATATTAGACTGTGAAGGGGAGTTATACTCCTTTAAGGTAAGTATTCTACATTTCTTTAAAAAGGACAGAGGTCTTTTTTCCCATTTAGAATGTCAGTCCCATAATAATTGCTTATTATATCTATCAAAGTTCTAGTAACTCTTATAGCATGTTTTTTAGCTATATCACAAGTGCTTTAAAAGCTAATAAAGTTACAGAAAAGGTGTGAGGATTTTGAGCTGTAATAAATTCTTGTAAAATCATTTTAGGATTCTGTCCAGAGGAAGAGGCACTGCAGAGAGGATATGGATCTCTGAAGCTCTGCCCACTGATTCAGCAAGAACTTACTGGTTTGAAGAATCCAATTTTTCCATGGTTGCAGATTCTGGGCTGGACACAGAAAGCTTATTTACATGAAACTGCTCACTCCTTACTTTATGTGCACTGTCACCTCTGTGTCTCTCATCCCAGTCCAGCAAAGCCAATTCTACGAACTAGCTCTGCCAATAATCATGCATATTCAGTTGCTACTGATTAATGTTAAACCCTGAATTTTATTTTAAACCAAGTGCTATTCACAATTTTTCATGTCTCTTCTAAGAATGTAAGCTATATATGTGAAGCAGTTCTTACTGTTTAGTAACTGAATTATATTTTAAATCACATCATTCAGAAGAGTAAAGTATAATAGTGTAGCAAACACCATTTAATAGTGACACGTTTCATTTGGACAGCCACTTAATTGAGATATCTTCCAGGGAAACTGTTTAGTCTACCAACTGTAAATGGCAATGACTACTGCTTAATCAGAACCATTTTAGCATAAATTTCACTTAATAGGGAAACATTTGCCTGGTGACAAATACTTGAATAGTGTTTAACCGAGTGTTAAATAGTTATACAATTCTAGACTCTCCTTTTTAATTTTAATAGTGAAGTGCCAGATAAAGATTAGAGGAAAAAAATACAAGTTCAAATGCTGTAAATATCATGGCTCTTTCTCTGGTTTCATTTTTTTTGTTCTTGTTGAGCAGAGTGTTTTGTCATTGTAAAGCTTTATCAACTATTTTTAAGACTTCATCTCTTAACTGGGACAAATAATCAGGAACACAGAACACTCATGTATAATCTCAGTAACAGATTTTTGCTGTCAACCTAGATAATAAGTTTAATAATAATAATAATAATAATAATGTTATAGCATGATAACATCTATGTGCCCTGCCAAAAAGGCATGTTGAGTCTCCACCACAACTATCTCCAAGAAAAGAAGGTAAAATTCAGTCCTAACACTGATATCCAGAGATCACTTGGTCATCCCAGAAATTGAACCAACATATGAAAAGACCACCCAGAACAACTTACCTGAATATATTCAAAAAGCTTACCTAAAATAGTTATGACTGTACTAAAAAAAAAAAAAAAAAAAGAGGCAACCCCCCCCATTTTAAGGTCCTGTGAGAAGGACACTACATGTTTACTCAGGAATATATAACAGGTAGAGACGTTTCATACTAACATACACTTAATGAAGAAACCTTACTCCCACCAGCCAGTCTGTCATCTCTAAGTATATAAATATGGCAAGAAGTGTCTTCTTCTGTCATTTACTGTTTCAGGAGATATGTCATCAGGCAGTCCCTCAGGAGTATGGCTGCTATTAATAATTATAGCTTAAGGATCCAATCCTATAAAGGATTAAGCCCCTCAGTGAGAAGTCAAGAGGCACAAAGAACTATTGAAAGGCTGAGCACCATCCTGGATCAGGCCCTTCAGTACTTGTAGTAAGCACTTGAATCACTCTCATGATACAATACACAGTCGGTGCGATGCAGTAAATCATAGAACATGTAAAAGGCTTTCTTGAATAAATGGTTGCACTAATAATATCTCATTTAATTGGGAGAAAAACATATTGAAACATGTCGCAGAAAGCATGGCAGGGTAATCTCCACAATATACAACAGCTGATGAGTTAACTGGGTATTATGAAGATGGGTGACTATAACCCAAATATAGAGGTATCCATTCCAATAGGCTGTATGACAAGTAGCCCATTGTTTCATTAATTTCTACTTTTAAAAGTTAATTTCTTCACTTTTTACATAATACATTAGTCATGTATTATGAAAATTAACATAAAGGTGATGATAATGCATGATCTTTATATGCCATCTTATTAAAATGAAGCTATTTTTAATACTTTTAAGAGGCCTATCAGAAAACACAATTTATATCCTCAAAGTATATTTTGTCAGTTTCAAGTATAATTTTTGCATTCATATTCTTTTATGAATTTTAATGGAGACACTTAAATTGTAATTATTCCTCTCAGCTCAAATGCAGGTAACAAATGGAATTCAATCAGTGTTTGCGCATAATGACCATCATTAAGAGAGAAATAATAATGACATTCTCTCTGCATTAAACTTGCAGACTCTTTACACAATGATCTGAATCCCATTATTGATCTCCATGGAGATATGCAATTGTCACCTATTCTGCATAATATCTGAATGTTAAATACATTTGTTTGGAACAAATATTTTAATGAATACAGTCAGTTCCACTTAATTAACTATCTGATAACTGAATATTTTTGCTTAATAATTGTACATGGAACATCAAAATTGTCCTATTTTTTAATCAAATGCAGTTGAGATTAGACATAGGCACTAATTTAAATTTTTGTTAAATTTAAGATTTCCACTAGTTTTCTTTTAAGAATACATCTTAATATATTGGTAAAGTGTTCAAAAATCAGGTTTTTTCCGTCCTTTTAATAAACCAAGTGAAAGCTTCAAAATGGAAACATTTTCCTTTTAAAATATCTCTTTCTTTCTGTGGAAAGATATCTCACAAATGGGTTTGCTACCAAAGGTTGCTCATGAAGGTCTGAATATGGGCACTGAGCTGCCCTGATGTCTCATGAAAAACAAGCATTGAATTATTTGTTTCAAGAACTGGATAGCTACAGATATCCAGATTTTGTATGCATACATAAGAAATGAAGAGCTAAGAAAGTAGATTTTATATCATTTAGACCTACCAGCGTTGAAAAAGACAACCACAGCCATTTTTTGCTCAGGTCAGCATTCTGAACTAAAAAAAAAAAAAGAAAACACGCTTAAATATAAATCAAAGAACTGAAGTTTTAGAACAACTGCTATCTTATATTGCTAAAAATGTCTTACTTATTCTAAATTTAAAATTTATGGGATTTAGCTGTAATACAGATTGCTGAATTCAACCTTGTCTGAATAAATAAGGCACCTGAAAGTAAAGAGAAAAATCCCACCTGGCATTCAAAGAACCTACCTCTGGAGGCAGCCATCTTGTTAAAAAGAATACTTTTGGTGGCACTGGTGATGGGAGAGGCTAGTAAAAGTTGCCTTAGAGAAACGTATGAGAAATCCCAGAGTGGATAATTAAAAAATAACTTGGCCATAGGGGAAGTTTCTTCCCATTGTCAGTAGTCAGCTAATGCTGTGAAACATCAGGAGTCACATACTCTGTTTAAAGAAACACTGAAACTATAGACTTTTTCAATATCCATGTAAATGGCTATTTCTTTCTTAGGATACTGCTGAGGTGAGGGCCTCCATCATGTTGTTGTGGTTTAATGCCAGCCAGCACACAGCCTCACACAGCTCCTTGCTCACTGCCCCAGCAGTGAGATAGGGTAGAAAATCAGAGGGGTAAATGTGAGAAAACTCATGTGTTGAGGTAAAAACATTTCAATGGGAAAAGCAAAAGCCGCACACACCAGCAAAGCCAAACAAAGCATTTGTCAACTACTTCCCAAGGGCAGGCAGGTGTTCTATTGTCCCCAGGACAACAGGGCTCCACCACACAGGGACTTAAGAAGACAAACACCATTACTGCAAACATCCCATCCTTCCCTCCTCTTCCCCCAACTCTATATACTGAGCGTATACTTAGATGCATTGCACTCACTGCAGCCTTGGCACAAGACAGGAGGAATGAGCAAGGAAACTGGAAGAGCTTAATGAAAGGCTGTTTTCTAGTCCAACAGGATTCCTGCTTAGTGATGGAGTAAAGAAACCCCAGAAACCCCAACAGGCTGAATTTTTGAAAAACTAGTGTAACTCCTTTCAACATAAATCGAACTGATGAACATGCAATCTTTTTATTTAAAGCTCAAATCAGATTTCTGTCAAAATCAGTCTATGTACTTGCACCAGTTTCATGCAGTTAGAATAAGTGCCAAGGCAATGATGTTTCTAGTTCATGTTTAAGTCACCCACCCACTCACCATGTCTTTTAAAGACTAAATAGAAAAGACTAAATAGAACCTATCGGTTTCTCTTCACATTTGCCACAAGAAATAGTAGACATACAGCAAAATTAGCAAAGAGAAAAGCAAAACCATTAAAACTAGATTATTTTTCCTTGGAAAAATACATTTTAAAGCAAGCCTTAAAGGTTTGCTTTAGGAGAACTAAAGGAGAACTAGAAACAGTGTGCTTGTGTGCTTTATGCTTCCTCCTTCTTCGTCTTTCAAAATGAACAATCAAAGTGAGTAATTTTTTTTAGAGAGGACTATATACAGGATACTGAAAGATAAAAGAATAAAAGATTGTGAGACACTGAGAGAAGCACAGGGTAAAAATAAAAGTAGGTAAAGTTAGAAAGCCAATTTGAAAGTCATAACCAGAAAACAAAGACATTTAGCAGAATATTCTAGTTTAATCCTACACAGAATAGTATTTGACCTGTGTTATTGAAAGCATTGCTTTAGTAGCTGCACCATATACCAATGTGTTTGCTAAGGACTATCAAAGCAGGATCTGCGTATACCATCATCTCCAGTCTGGGTGGTACTTGCAGTATTTGTATCTCTATATTTGATCATTCCCTTTATATTATACAGAATTCATGACATCCCATGGATGGATGCAGAATGTGTTTACTACACCACAACTCGATCATTATCTTGGGTGAATGGCCAGAGTGTGTCCCAGTACTTGCTCATTATTATGGGGGTTGCATACCAGTAATTGATCACTCTTCCAATACTGTACAAGAGCTCTTAGGGTGCACGGAGGGGGAATATATTCTGTATGTAGATTCTACATTTATTTTGTCTTGGACAGTGAAGTATACGGAGAGCGAATTATAAGATGCCTGTGTCCTCACTATTGTTTGTTGGGAGAAGAAACTGTTGTTTTGAGAGATAAAAATAAAACAAAGCATCCCAGAAGACTGAGCTATGACATGGCAAAAAGAGTAAATGCTTAGGAGAAAGAATGATCACATTGCTCAAGGAGTACCAGTAATGTAGAAGAAGGTAAAACATATCGATACACGTTTTTAAAAAATGCATAAGCAGAATGGAAAACAGTGTTATGGCTATGGCTAGAGTCATAACAGACAAAATACAAAAAAAAATTAGGGTGGATGCCAAGGTGGTTGGGTAGTAATATCTTCACTACACATTTTACATCAGAGGCATAAAGCAAGTCTATTAGATATACAGCTCAGACATCATATTCGAATTCCTAAACTCTGCTCATAATCTTTCATCTGCTCTAGGTAAGCTATGAGGTGAATAGTAGCACCACTGTTGATGACAGTGTTCCAAAAAATACATATTTGCATGTATTATTATCAAATACATTTATTTGAATTTTAAATAAATTGGTAACAGAGATCATTGTAGGTAATGGGGTGGGTGAAATCCTAGCAGTTTAGCTTGTGTTGCTGAGCATGAAAGGTGAACTGTGGGATTTTAAACTGACATAGTTTAAAAAAAAGAGAAACACACAGCACAAGAATTATTGTTAGCCAGAGATAATGCTGATATATCTTGGTAATCATTTGCACTAGATTAGGTCCTATCATTTATATAGAAAGAGAAAGAAACAAGCCAAGAAACTTTGTTTACTTTACTTGTTCAGTATGTTGCTTTTCAGGTGATTTATCCCTGTTACTGAGTTGGCTATTTTTCAGTCTGTAGGTTTATTTGTTTTCAACGTGCGGTGCCAAGACTGGCTAGGATGCCATCTTTACAGCATTATTTTTAATGGGTAGTAATCCCAGTATCAGTAATATGGCAATATATTTATAGACAGAGCAAAACAAGAAGCTAAAGTGTAGGGTGACATTCTGTTTGCACTATTATGCCAAATTGAGGCAGCAAGCAATGACCAAGAACTTGTCAACACTTCACTGCCTCTTCATTTGTCATAGCTACTATAACAGAACATAACAAACAAGTCACTTCTTGCCAGGTTAATTTTTTCCAAGGACAGATCTCCTTCATTAAACCTGTAAATATATTGGCCCAAGAAAAGGCCTTACAACAGTGCCATATTGCACTGCCTCAGGGAAGTATTGCTGAAAACAGCTAAAAAGTGAAGTCATTGCACAGTCATCACTTTTCAAGGCTACTTGTTTCTATAGCCAAAATACAGCTGAGGATGAGAGTCCCTTTTGGACTAACCAGGAATCTTACAGGAAGCACAGCTAGACAAGTGTTTTAAAAAAACAAGGGAAGCGTGTATACCTTTTATACTGAAGCTTGAAAACAGAAGACAACTGGTATTTTTTGGAAAGTGGAAAGAGCCCAAAAACTATGGCTACGGTTAAATGATGCACTAAAACTAGTATTACAGATCCTATAAGTGAATTGTAAACACACTGAACACACTGTAAACACAGGACTAGAAAGTGCAGCTCCCTTTTAGCCAGAAGAAAAGTGTAAGAATGTGTCAATTTTATACTGTTTTCTAGGCACTTAACCGAAAGAAACCTGAATTAAATGCATATTGCTGAGCATTGAAGCAGGACATAGACTGTGAAATCACAGCCATAAAAGACACACTATGTATAAGAAGTAAGCTTGGAAAGAGACTAGCTTGTGAAAGTCAATGCAGAAAACTCCAAATCTACACTTCCGTGCCAAAGAAGTCCTTAACACACACTTTCCTGGACAGGTATCTTCATGTGGCTCTAGAGAAGTGTTAAAAGACAGAGAACCACCAGCAGCTGACTGACACACATGAAAATCCAAAACGAGGTAGTATTGAAAGCCAGCATCAATTTATACAACTTTGTGACCATACTTCTAAATCCCCAGGGGAGGTATTCCATTCCTTGCTTTTCTACACCTTTACCCCCACAATAGTTATATAGAGGGATAAACTAAATTACATTATTCACCATTTAGCTTAGGCTACATTGTAGATATATACATTCATCTCAGAAATGGTGCAACACACAAGTTTAAACTCTAGTTTACCTTGCAATAATTTCTATATATATCTAAGTGTAGATATACTGAAAATGAGATTATACATTTCTACTAGTTGTCTAGTGTTTCCAAACTTGAACAAAGATAATTCTGGACAAGGAAAAGCAATTGAGGTTAGCAAGTCCTGCGTTAGCTGGTCAATAGTCTGAAAAATGGAAGTTACAAATCTGATGATAAAGGTTGTCTCACAAATTAATTTTTCTAATAAATCAAATAACCACATTCCCCAAAGACATCACAAAACTACAGTTCAACATCCAGAAGTGAGTTTCCAAGCTATTCATGAGTGACTGCAAGCTCTCAAAGCATTTTTCTTGCCTAGATTGATCTAACATCCGGCGACTACCAAGTTAAACTATTTTGTCCAGTTACTGTATTCTTACACTTATTTTTTAAAAAAAATTATGTTGAACACCTTCTATAATAGGTCTTTACAAGCAAAATTCAAAAGTTGAGCCTGTTTAACATTTCAGGAGTTTCGTAAATACTGGTTTTCTTTGTCAAATCTAAATTCCAGTGCCAATAAATTTTATCTTTATTCATTTGGCATTTTATTCCATGAGGCACTGGAATGTGTTTGTGACTGTCAAACAAGAACAAATAAAAGCTCAGTTGTCTATTTATGCATCAAAAAGAGAAGCAGATAATGTAATTCACAGGAATACACAGAACAGATGACTGCAAGAAATGATAGTTTGCCATAGCTGTGATCTTTGGACAAAAGAAGCTCAGATTTTCAAGTAGAGGTAGTAATCCTCATTAGACTAGCAGCTTCAGGGAAATCCTGTCTATAAGGTATACCATGGAAATTTATTAAACCCTTTTGGAAATATTTTTATATTTGAAACCAGAAAGCTTTCTTATCCTGCTAATTGAAAACCGAAGGACCAACCAAACTGAAGAGTCAAAAAATCACGGAATTTGTTAATAAAATTATAAGCTATTATACTAAAATTGTATTTAGAGACAGCTCTACAAATGACACATGTATTTTTACTCTAATTTAAGCAAAACAGAAATCTGATTTTGGTAGTTCTATGTTAAAAAAATAAAAGTCTATAATTCTCCAAATATGAAAAACTTGCAAGCACAAACAGCTTTACTAAGATAGTAGTGCAGCCTTGAAAACTTATTGTTAGTGACAGATCAACGTTTTCAAGCAGGGACAAAGTAAATCCATTAGATGAAAAACGTCCATCATTACCTATTTTTAGAAGTAATAATAAATACAGTCATTATGATGATGAATAACTAATGAAATAGCAGGCGCAGGAAACAGTATTGCAAAGCTTTCAAAAAATTAGAGTCAGATCCTGGAATTGTAGGTATTACCAGTTTGTGTCTTATTTATCTACTGACTTCAGGACATTTCAAGTGCTGCATATTCCTGAAGCTCATTGTAAAAAAAAAAGTAACAAGATAGAAGAAAAAAAGAAACATATTAGACTACACATCATGTCAGGTTATAACCCAGCCAATAGAATATAGAGAACATATAATAAATTTTGCTAAGAGGAATTGCCACAGACCCTATTGTTTTATTATTATACAGAACTAAAATATGTTCCACAATTAAAAGCACTTCAAATAATCCTTTAATAGAGGGGAGCCTTGCACTCTCCACTCTTCCCAGGACTTGCTGAATTCCATTTATATTTCTAATCAGGCATTACATAGATATAATAAAATTTGATAAATGGAACATACTTTGCACTGATTAATTTATCAACAAAATGGCATCAGTATGCTTTCATTTACTATGTCAGCATAGTGACTAAAAGCACTGAAGATATTTTCCTATCCCTATCTCAAAAAATATTGTAAGGGTTTCCAAATTTTGAGCAATTTTTCAAAAGTCACTCTCCAGAAACTGACAATTATGGAGCCACAGTGCAAATCTACAAACTTTTGGAGATACAATCTTCCACCTCTTTTGTGGTTTTTAGCTTTCTAATTCTCTTTAAATACATACTTGAATATCTAACAGGTACCAGGGTGTTTGCCTCAATGACAGACACGTGTTTTTTAAGCATAGATGAAGTACAGAATCAAGAAAAATCCTGTAAATATTCAAAGTCTGAGCAATATGTTCGTCTTCAAACTAGGATTTTATAAATTACCTGTTTTCAACAGATTTGTTTCCAAACTTTTTTGTCAGAGGAGACATTTCATTCTCCAGTCAGGGTTAAAGTCAATTCCTGGTTCTAGCACCATTCAGTTTCTTCTGACTGTTCGAACAACAAGCTTTAGCTTTGTTTACTAGTTGTCTCACCTTAGGAGTGCATACAATAACAATTCATTGGATAATGAAATATTAAAGATGGTATGGTTATTCTACTGAACATATAACAGGGTTGATTTAATTTAAATATTACTAAAAATATTTTTTTTTAAATTAGAAAACACTACATGAATGTCTCTAAATAGAATTAATTTTGAGAAACAAATCAACAGAACATTTAGAATTTTTAAAGACACTGATTTTTTTTTCAAAATTTATGGGTTAATATATAATGGGTCTATTAATTTTTTGTTTACTGTCTCTATCTCTTAAATGAAAATGCTTTCAGTAGCATATATCTCAGTATGTTAACCTGAAGTATGAATGAATGTTGTCTTGGAGCTAATACCATTATCTCATACACTGTATACATTTAGCAAGTTTCAATGATATCACTGCCTTTTTCCAAACATTAATATTAACATTAACCTGAATGGCATCTCTCCAAACTTAATTTGCTTTTAAACAATCCTGTAGCATATGTACCTTCAAGTCTGAATCATGGAAACATTAATAGTCTCAAGTTTGTTTGTCTTTTGCACTTAAGCAGTGCTCAGATAGGTGGAAAGGTGGGCGAATCTGGCCATCTCCCAAGAAGTGACATTTTCTTAGTCAGTTGAATGGAATACAGAGGCCTTCATCTCACTCTAAAATCAAGGTCAAGCAGATTAACAGAGTAATGTTATACCCTTTTGCTAGGAAGGGCTGTATTTCTAACCCAGACAGAATATTAAAGATATTTTGTTCTAGTAGAAAGGCACTCTCAGGAAAATTTTATAACCAATGATGGGAAGATCCCTTGACCATGAAAGACCTTGTAATGATGGGTGGACTCTCTGTAGGATGTCAAAGAAAGAAATAACATCTTTAAGGCTGGCCTCATTTTAACAAGGCAGATTTTTCTTGGACTTTCTTGGGCTTCTGAAGAGTTTTAAATGGAAACTTGGGAGCCGCCAGCCTCAGAACAAACCAGTTTGCTAGACTCCTTGCCATGTACTGCACTACACACTCACATCTAGCACAGGATCCAATTCCACATATTGGAAAATTCTTTAGGGGTAGATGGCACGTATATTCCACAAGCAATAAAATGTTAATAAGGCAATCATAGAAAAACAGATATGTTTTAGCATATTTTGCTTTTAATATCTTCATAACTACGAAAACAAAAGCCATGAATTTATACCAGAATAGCAGCAAAATAACAATGCATTTTTCTCATAGTTAGATGAGACAAATACATCTATATGTTGCATTCAGTCTTGTCTGTGCATAAGGGAAGCATTACATATTCTGAAGGGACATTGAATGAAATAATACCAAATTGCTAAATAATTTTCAAAGAAATAGTTGTTTTGTTCCATCAAAGTGTGAACGGAGATAGCTTGAAGAATATCACAAAGACAGAAACAAGGGCTAATATAAAAGACAATGAAAGTGAACTGAGGAAGAAAATATTTAAAAGGACAGAATGGAGGATTCCTATTTGAGTTATTAGTTAGGATTCAGAATCTTTTTTATTATTTCTGTAATAGTTTTCTTATTCTTGAATGATAATCATCTGGGACTGGTTGAGATTATTATTCCCCTTTTTACTTGCTACTTTATCTACACTGAATGTAAATCTCAAGACAAAAATGCCACAGTATCCACAGGGTTAAAATAAATGATTTATATTCCCCTTTTTTCTTCCCATGGATTATGTCTTCCCTGGGGTGAATTTCTCACAAAGATTCTAATTTGGGGCTACAGAAGTTTTGTCCCAAGCATGCACAATCTTTTATATCCTAAACCCATATTGTATCAGATTGAATGAAATCAATTAAATGTGTAAATTCCTTAAATAATAGCAAATGGAGCAAATTGAATTTCAAAGGGGAAAAAATGGTGAACCTGAAAAGCAGTGGTACGAAGGTCATCAGCAGAATTAGCAAAAAAGTCTGGCAAAGTTACAGTTAGGCAGTCAGTAATACTCTATTGATCAGACTTTCTCAATCAATGATGCTGTGCCTAGATTATTGATGCAAAGGTATTAAACAAAATTTTATTTCAGCTAACTTGTTGGCTCAGATGTCAACTGAAAGTCATTTCCCAAGTCAATCAAAGGTATGATAAATCTGAGCACAGTTATTTCTTCAACACCTTTGTATATCTGCTACTTTCCAGCTATATAATGAGCTTTGAAATAACAACATTTAAAAGAATATCTTAACTAGGAAGAGCAAAGATACAGCATTTACATAAAAACACAGAGAACCAAAGCACAGACTAAGTAGGAAATAGAAAGAAAGAAATACTTCATATGACAAGAGAAATTGGCAGGTTACATCAGATAACACCAAAATCCAAATCCATATCTACATCTGGCTTACGAAAAAAAAATTATTTCCTCCTAATGTTAACTTGTCCATGTCAGAGAGTCCTCCACTCACACGACAGCCTCTGCTAAAGGAAGACCAAGAGCAAAGCAGGCAGTTACTGCAGAAAGAGAAAGCCCTAGAGGAACAGTGCCCATCCATCCTGCAATTGGTTTTGTTGTTGCTGCTAGTCTTACCCAAAGGTTGAATTTCAGTAAATACAGTATACAGTCTGGAAGGGGAAGAAATATATAGCCAAGGACAGTGCACACATGAGTTCATTTTAATGCATACATTCAGAAGCAAAAAGCATTCTCACAAGGTATGTTTATCACAACGGTCCTGAAATTTAGTGACAATGCATGTGAGATTTCGATTTCGCAGAAGTTCCTTGTTTTACGATCTTGTGCTCAACATGATTGTAAAAAGGAGCCACTCAAACAAAAATTAATAAATATGTATCACTGGGAGATCCAGAGAGAGTGGTGCACTTGCAACAACAGTTGCACCATTCGACTTATCTTTCAGTCACAATCTGTAAAACCATTAGCTATAGTAAAATAAAAAGAGCTAAAAAGAGTACTAAGAAAGTGTGTGTGTATTTTTGCAGGGTTTGTTAGCTTATGAAAGATGTAATTGACTTCAATGACCTTAAACCAAATTCAATGTAATATAAGGATCAAAAGAACTCTTCTATCAAAGAGAATACAACAAAGTTTTATTTTATACTCTTTTTTCTTTCATTATCAAAGTGAACATATTTAGAGTATATAAATTATATTGGACAGAATTCAGAAATGTTGAATTCCAAAGAAAAATGTACATCCTTAAAAATAAAATTTGCTTATAAAGAATTGAAAAAAAAAGAAAAAAAAAAGAAAGAAAAATATAAGAAAAAGACACTTGAGAAACCATTTGATAATATTTTCTGTCAAATGAAGCATGATCCATTTCTGTGAGTTCTCTTAGAATTCTATCTTGTGTGGCAAAACCCTAAAGAGTTTTTTAGAATAAAAAATATATTTGCATGCATTCAAACTAATTCATGAGAACCTACTTTGATCCTGCTTTATTTGCAATATTATACTTCCTTTCTCTCCCATAAACTTACCAGGATCTAGGAAAAAAAAATTAGCTACAACCATTAAGAATTTACAATCAAAAATGTGCCATAAATTAATTTAGATTTCATTGAATTATTTAGGGCTGAAATCTTCTCTTTTTAATTAATTGCTTCTGTGTTGTCAAATAATTTAAAGATAGACAAAGAAAAAACTGAAAACTCTTCAGTTTTGAAGTCCTTGAACAGGGCTACTGTGTCAAGAAAAAATCAAAACTAATGTCAAGTCCATAACCATAAGTCCAGCATAGACTTGAAGTAGAATATTCATGTATAAATATATCTGCATAGGGTGTGTCTGATTCAGAGAGTTAAGCAGACTTTTTGCTCTCTGAGTATTTGATCACACTAATCTTGGTTATGAATCCATCCACCGACTCCTACTTCATTACATGCAGTTGTCAATCTTAAGTACCTTGCCTAAATTTCCAAGAGCTTCTGTGATCTATCCAAATTACTTTTTTTTTTCTGTATAAATACAGGCTTCCTCTGATCAGTCCATGATATGTCTACCTTCTCAGAGATTCGTTTTGATTCTCGATACCACGTCTCCCTTTAATGGGCCGTCACCAGCAAGGATTCCTAGAAACACTTCCAACCAGCTCAGCAGCTGGGAGGTGGTGATCATACCACTAACAGCTTACCACTTTTCACTCAATGTGTTTGTTTTGCCTCTTGACTTGAACACATGCATGATTCATCTTTTGATCATTTTTTTGCACCTTTAAGTCTTGTTTGTACAGCACCTGCCATAGTGAATAATAGGCTTGTGATCAAGCTATCAAGGATAATGATAATAAAAATAATAACAAGTGTATGCAGACTGTTCTTCGTAGAACTTCTTTTTGTTTGGCCTTCATGTGAGGGTAGCCAAGTAGATTCAGTGTTAATAAATTGATCCCACTTTTGATGATACCTGGGTAGTTACTATTCCCTAACTTTGGATCCAACGATAACCCAATTGGATAGTCAGAAGCAGTGAAATATCCAGTAAAGACCTCATCAAGATTGAAAATTGCAATCCTAAAGGTCCAATTATTACTTTTATCATTTCCAATTGCCTTCCAGACAGTATGACCACTTTATTTTTCAAAATATAGTTCTTATTCCCTGTGGTTCTTATTCTCTACCCTCTGCTGTGCTCCTACTGCTACAAGACTTTAGGAATCATCATGGCAATCGAATATCCGAACTTTTTTTCCTCATCTTTTAAAATTATGAATCTGTTCCTGCTGTCATCCTATTTGCTTCTTCTTCTACTACTGTGACAAATGTTTATTTATTTATTAGAAATGCTGTTTCACTCTCTCTGTTTTGGATTACTGGGTCTTTTGCTTAATCCCACCACTACATTTTCAGTAAATGTTCTCCCTCCACTGTTTTGTTGGGTCACTGAAAGTTACATTGCCTAGATATGAAGAATCAAAGAATCCTCACCCAAGGACTTTTTTTGTGTCTTAGCCTTCATAAGTCTGACAAATGTCTCACAGGAGAAAAAGGGCCTTGTGTTTCTTCTGCTGTGGGTTGTGTTGTTTTCCTTAAATAAGAGTCTGAAAACTGATTCTGTACTGATCAAAACATATGCAAGTACTCTTTTGTATGCTCAAACAGTATTTAAGCAGTGACAGCTTCTCTGCTACCGCTACTAACAGCCTTTTTCCAGTGGTAATTATGTTGTTGCTGTTTTTTCACTTTTACACAGTTGTAAATTTGAAGTAACTTCAGTGAAGCATAGAATGAGAAGTGGGGAAAAAATCTGTGTAGTGTATCTGTTTGCGATTAACCATCATGTTTCCACATGTTGTGGCCCTGCTTGAAAATTCAAGTGGTCTAGGGAAACCCGATCAGCACTGTAATTATGGCCTGCTTGAATCAAGTCAGTCAAATAATGTCAAAAACAATTATTTTCTTTTACAAAGGGCACAACAAGTTTGTGAATACACAAGAGAAAAATGCAGACCTCAATATGTTAACAGTTTATGAACCAGTCTCAGGGTATTCATTCCTTGATTCTTGCAAATGAGCAATGATGGGACTTGAAAATTTATTGATGCATTTTCATCAGTCACTGTTATCCTTTTTTAAATGAAGGGCCTACACTATTATGATATGATGCTTTGCTATAGATCACCTTTCTAAATTGGTCCACTAGCTGAAAGTCAAGAATGAGAAGAAGTAGGTTGTGTTATTAAAATACTGCAGTTTTCAGAGGCACTGAGTTTGATGGGATTTTAATGTGTTTGGTATTTTTAAAAAATTAGAATATCTATGGAGTTTAAGCTGAAGGTTTCTGTTCACCTGTTTATTTCTATGTCCCTGGGGTAAGGCTGCTCACTCAGATGCCAGATAACTAACTGGATATTTTGTGCCAAGTGCATTCTGTTTCCTTGCCATTTGGAGTAAGATTTTCTGAAGAAGTTAAGAGTTTTTAACCTGAGCAAGACTTGCAGAATTAAACCCACAATAAATCAGGGTGCTAAATATTCATCTAATAAACATGGCATAGTTCTACCAAAGTCTTCAGAGAGTGTTTATGTAGTTCACAAAACTAAACACAGAATAATTTGTCAATACAGTATTTCCATCAAACACACATTTACACACTTTTCCTGTCAAAAATTCTTAGATATTCTTAAGAAAATTTTTATGAAAACTCGTGGTTTTAAAATTCCTTTTTTGCGAAATCATCAGCAGTCTTGAAAAAGGTACTAAAGTGAAACTCCTGAATCTGACGTTCACTGCAGGAGCTTCCAGAAAAAATAGAGCTGACAGATGCTGAAGGCAGAGCTATACAGTGTGTTAATAGTCAACCTGATTATTCTTATATTCAGATTATAATTTATCAAACTAATTGTCATAAAAAAATTCATTGAGATCATGATTAACATGAAGAAAAATCAAACCAGTAATTTCTGTTGCACATTAGATTTTTTCATATATAAGAAATTTTTTTTGAGAAAATAAATGTACTGTTCAACATTACCATAGTTTTCAATATTTACAATAGTGAGGGAAGTCATCTACTGCTATTTGATTACTTGAACTTCTTCATTGAAGAGAAGGATAAAGAATACCAACTTAAGTGACCAAAATAATGTTTCTTATTTTCACCATTAAGACCCATCACAGACCCACATTACCTCTGTTCTGTCTCTTGATACATCATCTTTGCCACCTTCTTTTAAGAATCATAATGATTGTTTGGTTTTCTCCAAACTATCTTTATTCCTACTTCCATGATACCTCACTTAGTTGAAACACTTTAATCTAAAACCAGTAAAAGTTCTGAATCTTGATATTGCTCAAGAAGTGCAATGCTTCCTACAAGATGTTAACTCATTAGGAGACAAGCTGAGAAGAGTTAGATGCAGTTTATTTTAAAAATTGAATGCAAGACTTTATAGTATGAGTGTGAATATATATCTACACTCACTAGGGAGAATATTTCAAAATGTAAATATATCGATTTCACAATTTAATTTTTCTTATATATATGTATAAATATGTATGCTTATATACACAGATGTATATTTAAGTGATTTTCTGTTATACTACACTACCACCTTTAGAGATAGGTCGTCATCTTGGTCTGTAAAATCTTTGGAATAGAGAATATCTCCTTTTATGGTTACGCATTTCTCTGGGCAATTAGACCATGACCCTTTACAGAGATCACTGAGCACCACTACTATGAGAAAAAAAAGTATTTTTTGTATGCATTTTTGCCTTAAATCACTGATCTGTTTCCAGGAATTTATATGTATTTATTAGTTTCTTTCTACACATAAAATTGGATATAAATATTTTAAAAGGTTTATGTACCACACATTTGTACATATGAGTTTACAAACACAGAAACATTTCTGTCTCTGGTACAACTACCTACATACATGTTAAGCATTATTGTACTCGTAATGTACAATCAGATATTCAAACTTCCTTGCCATTAAAACTGTCACTTTTAGAACCAACATGTCAAAGAAACATTTGTTTATCTTGAGAAACTTGGCAAAAGTAAAAATCAATGTAAAAAATTTTGTGGATTCTAGAGATAAAGACACCGTAGCCTCATATGGTGACCATAAGGATCTCATTAAAGCCATTGTCTGCCAAGCTTCTGCGGTCATGCTCTATCCGTTTAAACTTTATGTAAGATAAGTGTCTTATTCCATTACAGAAAATGCTGCTCTGAAAGTTTGGTGACAATACTTAAGACCACAATAATATTATATGGCACATTACTAGTGGAATGTAAACAGTTGCTAAGAGAATCTATTATTAAATACTCACTTAACTATTTAATTACTTGATTCACATTTTGACATATTTCTTAGCCTGTAACTTCTGTGCAGAAATAATTATGCATTTTTAATCCTGCAGAAATTTTACAACAAAGTCATTGATAGAAGTATCTGTGACTGTCTCTTAGCCTGTGTTCAGACTGCCATTTTCTAAGGAGAAATTTTGGACAATTTCATTATTTCTCTTAAGTTTAATTACTAATGATGAATGGTTCAAGTAATCATAACTGTTAACTGACAATGATGTATGTCTCTGTCATTTCAAAAAGCTTTTGTATTATTGACCAGGAGACCACATTGATTCTTAGATATAAGGTCAGTTTATCTGCATCCTATAAAGCACCGCAAAATGTGATATGAAAAATAATATTTGTTTAATGAGCAATAACATATAAAACATGAAAACATTCTGCCTGTTCATTTCAGGGTATCTGTATAACATAATGAATATGGGTTGCCCATCTATAGGCCTAGACTAATGTTTCCTATTGTCACACTAGCAAAGAAGATCAAGGCTTCTAAGAAAGATTGATGAGACTAAGTGTATTCTTTCTGTATGATTTGCAGAAACAGAAGTGAAATGTCCATATTTAAGATATGAACTGGGTTTTTTTTTAAGAGTCATAGAGTATCTCCACTGCAAATTTTTACAGAATTAATTTTAAGTCAATCAAGGAAAAAAGAATTTGCTCTAGGTCATTGATATGTGCAGTGACCTACTGCACAAAACTACTCAGAATTCATGAGAAAGGAAGGGAGGGAGGAAGGAAGGAAGGAAGGAAGGAAGGAAGGAAGGAAGGAAGGAAGGAAGGAAGGAAGGAAGGAAGGAAAGAAGAAAAAAATAAAAGAAAGAAAGAAAGAAAAAGAAAGAAAGAAAAAGAAAGAAAGAAAGGATAAGAAAGAGCCTTATAAAATGTGCAGTAAGATTCAGACAGTGCTTTAATTTTTGTTAGAAGCTTTATGGTTAGAGTGCACTCTGACATTAAAAATGCATAACAATAAAACATAAAACCATTTCCTTATTGCTGGCATTTATGCAAAACCACTTACAACCATTCAAAATATTAATATGCTTTCCTACTTAGCAATTAATGCTGCACTATGGATTCAGTACTCCATGCACTAGAAAATAGCATTGCCACAGTGCACAGTGACCCACTGTACTTAATTACACAACAAAGTTCTCGACTTTAAGTCACAGAAATGAAAAGTCAGGGTTAGGTTTCACAGTAAAATGAAGTCAAAATCCATAAACAATTTCAACGTATGTACCGTGTACACTAGAGAGCAATTTGGAGATCCAGAGACACGTTTCTTGAAATAATGTCATGCCGATTTTACTACTCAATTTTACTAAGTAGATTATTAGTGGCAAAAATGTTAAGCAAGTTTGTAAAAAACAGACACAATAAGCATGTGCTCTCAGTTGTCTGCAAAGAGAAATATGTATACACTGCTTTCATTTCCCTATGTGCTACTTAACTGACCTTTAGGCCTCAGTCCCTCATTCGACTTGCACAGAGATAGTTTCTTAGTGAGCAATTATGCTGTCAAAGAATAAGCAAATAAATAGAGTGTCTTCCTCTTTAAGGTTTTTCACAAAATAGAATCCAAAATTAGTCTTGGTTTTACTGCCATGCATGCCCAAGAGAATAGTTATGTGTAGTGTACAGGCCCAGATTCCTCTGAATTAAAATTTAACTGTATTTTTTTCCAGCAGAAACCCAAAGCTTCAGTATCCTAGTAGAGTAATGGAACTAAGACATCATTTGTTTTGTTGCAGAACACCAGAGCTGGTTCTAAGTGTCGGAGTTTTACTAACTGTTTTTTGAGCAAATTTCAGCTCTTTGAGTGGTGGTAAACTAGAGAAATCTTTGTCTTTATTTGAGTTATGACTTGCACCAAATTCTGCCTCCAGTTCCTTGCATACAGATATACCTGGATTCAAGTCTGGAATTTGGACCATAAATGTTATGACGGTTTTTCAAACACATTCTTTGCAGTTTCACAAGATTCAACCAAAAGTTTAGTCATTCTACCTGACCTCCTGTTTTATTGTGTCCTGAACTCCAATCCATGATTTACAAGATGTATTATCCTGTATCGCATTGGAAATTTTTTAATTGACAAGTCTTTGGCTTTGTTCAAAGACACATGGAAAATGAAGCTTCTCTAAACCTGTGCACTTTCATTGTTTGAACCCCACAATTACAAGGTAAAATCTTGCCTTTCAGCAAGAATTTCAGCAAGCCATTCAGCAAGCATTTCAGCTGATTCAGTTCAAACTGAATAATGTAATTCGGGCTCCATGGATAACAAATGAGTGATATGAAATAGGACAAGAACTAAAGATCCAGACTCATTCTATCAACATGACAAACAAGCAGATTAAACCAGTTTTCTTAAACAGTTTGGATTATATTCTTTGTCATTTGATGAGGACAGTCATGCTGAAGAGCATCCATTTCTAAAACAGCACACTGAATTAATCCCTTTTAACATCTTGAGGAGATTAACCAGAAATATTTCCAAGTTTTACTATCCATCAGACTTCCTCTTCTTAAATTGTCATAAAAATTAGTCTTGTCATTGGACACTCAATTGTACTGAACAAATGTACTGTGTCTGCTCATGGATTGGTCAAACATTCACTCAATATTTGAACTCAGTAAGCACAGTCAGAAGCTCCAGATCCAGAATTCAGCCTCTAGAGTCTGGAAGACTTCATGCTTAGACCCAAGGGTATGTTTTGTTTTTAACTGTCCATAAATATTTCCAATATGTTTGTTAGAATTTTGTATGATTTTTTTCACTATTCCACTGATACATACATGGTCTGCATTCAATGTTACAAAGTGCTATTCTCCTGTATTGTAGTATTTTATTCCCTAAGAACAGCTATGTCTGCACTCATTTTCTGAATGGATTAGCAGTTTGCTCTTGTTATTTTTCTACCTGATGTATCTGTAATGTTTATATTTCATAAAATATTAAAAAATAAATAAATTACTTACCAAAAAGTACTAGTCCCTTCCTGTGGTATAAAATTACTACTGATAGTAAATTACTATGACTGTTACTGTTTTATGTTTACTGACTCCTGAAGTAGCTGCTGATTCTACCACTGTCCATCCCTGCAGTGGTGCTACAGGTGCTTCAGCAGTGACCAAATGATTCTCATGTCTTTCTTTAAATAACCTTGCCTGCAGAGATCCTGGAATTACTGTTTGAAGACCCCAAAGCAAACAATTATTCTCGAGAGACAGTTCTGATATAGGATATGTTGTTTCAACAGAACCTCTGACAAATGGTTGATGTGAAATAAAGTACATCAAGGAGTGGGGGAGAATTTTTCAACATGGCCATTTACCATACTGTAGAAATTAAGGACTCCGAAACATAATTTTTTAATGTTTCTGCCTATAACAAAAAAATATTGATTATGAGAATGATAACAGTAATAATATGAAAAATCTTATTGTAATATCTGCTACTAGTAAAGTCCTACCCTGCTTTTCAGAGCACATGCACACCTGAAAAAGAGATTAGAAGTGTAACAGTTTTGTGGTGTCTGAGCACCTCAAAAGCATCACCTGGAGAACGAACTACAAGTTACCTAAAGCATACTGGTCTCAAGCATGTACCTGAATTAATGCCAGACTCAAGGCTTCAGCCTTGCTACTTTCCATCTGCCTTGCCTTTGCTTCTGAGGAGGCCATCTCTAGGGAGGAAGGAGGAAGAACATAGGATAAGTGCAAGTTTATCTGTGTTACTGTTACTTGGTTGAAAAAGTTCTGATGATGTTCAAACTCTTTGAAAATTTAAAATTAAAGTCTCAAAGCACCAATTACAAACTTCAGAACTACAGTCTGCAGTTTTACTCCTCTGCAGATCTGTAAATCCCATTTATTTCTATAACTGTAAAATAAAAACTAAATAGAAAATGCAGAACACATGAAAGATCAGCAAGATAACAAAAATGTACTTAATAAAGAACTTAAACATCTAATATCTGAGTGTGTAGATGCCCAGTCCCAAGTTAAAGCACACAAAGGTCTACTTTGAAAAAAAAAAACCAAAAAACAACAAAGTAGAGTTGAGTATATATACGTGGAGAAAAACAAAAGAAATGAAAGGCTACAAGGAAAAAAGTCTTGTTAGCATTAAGAAGCAATTAGGGCAGATACATGAAGACTAAATATTGCTGTTTATTCTGGTGCAATCAATAGTAGTAGCAACACAAAGAAACAGAAGCAGGATTATGTATTCTATTCTGAACAAGACAACACAAGAGTACAGGACTGCAAAAAGACTGAATCCCCACCACTAACTCAACAAGGTATTATTCAATTTGCCAGAACAATATATTCCAAACAAAATAAACTTACATGACATTGAAATTAAAATGCTGAGATTTTATCCCATTGAAAATAAGAAACATTTGAGAACAGTTGTGAAACATTGTTTCATTCATTCTCTCAAATAAATGTTGCATTAATTTTGTAGAAGGAGGTGTTGCATTTACAACTGGAAGAGCAATACACAACATGTCTGTCACTTTTTAGGATACGATCTTTGGCTAAAACAGGACATTTCCCACTTCCTCGAAGCTACAATCTGTGGCACATATGGGATAGAATCCTACTATTAGAGACCTAAGAAAGAATTTTGCAGTTTAAACTTTATATAACTTTTGTTCTCTTGCCTGATTTAGTCTGGTCTAAAACAGCATTGAAAGTTTTTTCCTATCTTTGTCATCTCATAGCTTCATGAAACTCTCCCTGCATAATTTTTGGTATGCTGTGCTAGGAACTATTGCTCCACCACCTAAATTTGGAACAGATATTCTATTGTTGCTCATTCTTTCTATAGCACCTTTCTTGGAAAGGAAACGTCACAGGAGTGAGATTGCAATTTGCTCACAGTTCCAAATAGTCCTTTCACAGTTTATGGAAAAAGTTATATGGCAAAGAAATTGGGATACATGTATCAGTCTGTTCTTCCAACAAAACCCTTTCCCAGTATTTACTGAACAGAAGGCAATTTTCATACAGCATTAATGTAATGCCAAGAAATCTTTTTCCATAGATAAATGTCTGATCGCTTTCCAATGGTAGGGTAATAAGATGTTTCTATTCCTCTCCAATATCTGAGAGGAATATTTCCTCTACAACCTACCATTTCCTGCAAACCTCATCCATAATCTTCTAAGATACCATTGAATAACCAGGGTATGGATGCCTCATAACACATCACTGTTATGAAACCCCTGAGAAATTTAAAGTTTCTCCTTTTCCTACAAGGCTAAACTACACAAGTTCCTTACAGAAGGTTTCTCCTTTCCAAAGGAGTTTGACGTGTGACTTAGACTCAAGATGAAAAACCGGATAGAACGTTGCATGAACTGTATTTTGAGTATTCAAAAAAAAAAAAAAAAAAAGAAAAAAAAAACCCACAAAAAACCCAACCAACTAAACAAACAACAAAAAAAGACAACCAAACAAACAATGTCCAGGAGTCAATAGAAGGAACAACAGAAGGTCAGGCTGTAAGCACGCTGACAAGTCTAGATCAGGAAATACTACAGGGGAGGGGAATGGGAGTATTTCAACTTAATGTGCCAATCTTTAGTTGTGCAATTCCCATGGGGGTGTATTCTGCCACCATTACTCATGTCAAGTAATATATTATGCTATGAGGTATTCCTACTGACTTCAATTTCAGTTGATTTCATCCTACCTGGTCATAGATAGGAAATTCTTCAGCATCAGAAATTGTAACTGATAGAGGCCCTTGGCTCAGCTTGAGATATCTGTAGTTCCTCAACCCATGGTAGATACCAATTGTATCATAGTTGTACTTTAAATAAACTGAGTTCAGTGCTATTTTTGAAATATATTTCTCAGTCTAAATAAATCTGGCTCTTAGAGATTAATAGAACATTAAAGCTTAAACTGTGAAGTGTGTGCTTATACTGGAGATTTCTCATATATACAACCGTTAAAAAAAAAAGAAAAAAGAAAAAAGTAACTACATAGAAAAGAGGTCTGAGGTCTCCTTCCAGCAAATCTGAATTTTGTGTTGTCTGAAAAGGACTGAAGGATATTTGACTTATTCCTACATCTGGAGTCTAACACTTGTATACATATTTAAATATGGCTTAATAGTTTTCACGAGAATTTTACTGAAGTGTTCTTGTTGGGTTCTTTTTCACATTTTAAAAGTTGAAATATGTCAACAAGCTTTGGTCATCTACTATTATTCTGTTGCTTTTCCCAGCAGAATTACTATTCATCAACCAGAATTAGCAGTGCCGTATCAGGTTGAACAATGGTCATGTGGGGAAGGAAAACTTGGACCATGAGAAAGAAAGCTGCAGAAGCAATATCCAGACATCAGGAGTTCCACTACAGGGCAACTGAATTAAATTGTAAAGAAAACCAAACCTTTGGAAGAGATATCCTTATGGGAATTGATGTAAAAAAGTCACTGTTCTTGCAGCCATGTAGTCAAATAGGCTTATCACAGCAGGTAAAGCTCTTCCAAAGGCATATGTTATCATAATTCTCCTCTTTTCCCCCCGGAAGATGAGTTATTCTTGATAAAATTGCTTCAGTTTCAAATAAAATAACAAAAAAAAAATCAGTCTAAGATTGTTTCAGAGTTTATAGAGCACTTTCTTAAATGCATCTCACGTACTAGTAAGGTAGATGTGGAGTTGTTTTACTGCTACACTTTCATGGTTTTTGAATTAGCATAAAGGGTTAGAATTATTCAAAGATGGAAGTTAGCATTAGTTCTGGAGTCTAATTAAGCTTACGTAAGCAGTTATGCTCTTGTTTTGTTTTTAGCATGGGAGAAACAGGATGCTTTGTTGTGTAATTAAGAACAGTAGGCCACTACACAATGTTGGCAAAGCTGTTTTCCATTGTAAGAACTGCATGATGTCCTCTACTGCACAACATTAATTGCTAGATGGAAGAGTCATATTTTGAATAGTGTAAGTGGTTTTGCATCAATGCTAGCAATCAGGCAATTATTTTATGTCTTATCACTATACATTTTTAATAACCCTGGGACTTCTGTCTGTCAGTAAAGGATAATCTGTAATATTATCCTGTAATATTACCAAGAGCTGAAAAAAATATCTAGACCCTTCTATATGCCTTTTTTGTGTGTTTTCATCTTCCCAGTAAAGAGAGACTCTAAACTGACTTGTCTTTACTTATTCATTACCATTTTAGTTTTGCAATATTGCCAGTCCTGATACTAAAAAGCTAGAAGATTTGCACAAAATAGTATTTTTTCTCTTTTTCTGAATTTTTGATTATTCTTGAATGGTATTTTTGAGCTGTTCTCCACAGCTATGAAAGCTAGTAACATGCACATTTTTAAATGAAAGGTGAGACTCTCTTTTATCACTTGTGTCCAGCAGCTGGTGCTTCAAGTACAGTGTTAAATACTGCAAGACTTACGATAAAGGAGCAAGAGCTGGGTTTGTTTGGAAATATGGGTTATTGGTAGAGAATAATGTTCAGCATTGGCTTAAAAGACAGGTTCAATGTGGGATGGGATTTGGTTTCTGTGAGTGTTTTCTAAAGCCACTCTAAGGAGCTTGACAACGTCTGTTTCCAAACCATTTTCTGTTTTTTGTTTGTTTTCCTTTCCAGAAAGGAAAAACTAACTTTCCTAAAAGCGCTGTCAAAGGCATAAAATCAACCTCCTAGCAAAGTAAAAAGAAGAATATTTCATTTCTATGTATTGCTTTGTCATTAGGCATTCATTAGTTATTTGCAACAACAGAATGTAAAAGTGTTTGGAAAAAACTTTCATTTTTTAAGCCTGGGTAGTAGGTTGGGTTTGTATCTCTATGGGCATTACAAATTGTGAATTATGTGGGGACAGGGCAGAGTCAGTCTGCCAGTTCTAAAAGGTAACACTTTGTTCTTATCAGAAGGCCAAAACAGAGCATGAAAGTAATTTCAATTACAGTACACTGAAAGATGTATTTCCCAGCAAAATAATCTCAGGCATAAGAGGAGGAAAAAACCCCTTCTTTGGGCCATGTTCTAACCCTCCTTACATTGTGTTTACTGGTGAGTGTCTGGGGATTGTCTAGGAATTTGTACTAAAATTAAACTTGCTTGCTAATTTCTGCTGTTCTGTTTGCCTGTGCTTGTAGGGAATGCCATTTCAGCTGGATGAGGATGGGAAAAAGGAATGGTTAATCTTGCCTCCAATTGTGCTACTTAAAAGGTCAAATTTGTCAGTGAAGTTTAACACTGACATTGGCTTTTAAGCTATATCCATCCCTGTTCCCACCAATTCCTTCTTTCCTTTGACCTCAGCTCAAATTTTTTTTACAAATATATTTTATTGAGTGTCAAAGATAAACTTAAGTGGGTAACACCTGACTACTAGATGATGATTCTAGGTATGCTGTTCACTCTTGGACTTCAATATTTTTATATTTTTTTGTCTGTATGTCTCCATACAGCAAAATACACTTATATATATAATGTTGAGGATATGTATAGTCTTCGAGAAATAAAGAAGAATAACTTGTCTGCTTAAAGTTAGATGTGCTTTTGACCATTTTTCTGAACCATACTCTAAAGTGAATTTCAAAAAAAGCAAAATTAGATCCAATGTTCCTCATTTTATGCCTTCAATTTTGTACCTATGGTCATCTATTGAGGGGAAATTGTAGGGACATTTAAAAGCATTTTAAAGTTCTAGGTGGCTGACTCAATAAGCACAATTTAGTTTGTTATTTTATTTTTTTACTGTCAGGATTCAGACATGGACATCCACTAGAATCCTTTCTTAAAATTTGGTTTGCTCTTTAGTTAGAAGAAAACAATTGCATCTTAATCATCTTGGAAAATCTCAACTGACTACTTCTCCAAAATGAGCGATTTTTCCCAGTACCAAGCAGTATATGTCACATATGACTATCAGAAATGCTAAATGGACCTTAAAATAAATCTAGAATTTGGATAATATCACTCACAGGAGTGATTTGTGCTGCACTGGCCTGTGAAATCTACAGACACTGTCACCTCCCAGTCCAAGATAACTTTGAAGATTGCTAGTTCAAAATCCCTCTCTTTCTCTTTTCCTCTTTTAAATTTTTTTTGCTTCTCTCTTTTTTTTTTTTTTTTTTTGCAAACGAAGGTATACTGGCAACTTTTCATATGTTCATGTAGAAAAATTCACAAATTTTTATTTTCTTTAAAGCTAACTAGTTTGCTGCCCACATTTTTATTAAACATGAACTATTCTATATAATTCTGCCAGGAGAAAAATAACCTATAGTATAACTCCTACATAATGGAATCATTTAAAATCATGACTTATTCCAGGTCTAAGGCAACCGTACATTATTTTTAGCTGTTTCTGCTCTCCTTGACACAGGCAAGAGACTCAGGTACTTAAGATCTTACACCACAGGATTTCAACTTGAATAGTATACCTATAAGATATCTCTTCCTCTTAAATTTAAATCTATTTCATTCATGAAGTTGGTTTTTTCCCCAAAGCCAGGTGGATTATACAATTTCAGAAAGGAGACCGAATAGCAAGCCAATATACCAAATATAAAAAAAAAAAAAAAGGTAAAATAAAATGGAAAGGATTTTGTCCTAGAACAAATTTTCTGTCAGAATAAATTTACTGTTCTGAATTTAAAAATATTACAGAAGCATAAAGAATCTCAAAATAAAAATACTTAAACTAGATAAATTTGTAGACATACATATATGTTGCAAATTTCAGCAGTGAGACACTTCCATTTCATCTTCAAAGTCTAATGCTAAATGTAGAAGGAAGCCATTAATGTCCCATCATTTATAAACGATATCTGCTTCTACATAATGCTTCAAAGCCATTTTTAAGCCATTTAAGCTTTTTCAATTTGCACTAAATATCTACTAAGAGATTATATTTTAGAATTTAGAGCAATATTTAAACTGATATCATATACTTAATTTTAAATAAATTTTAGTATAAAAAATATAGTGTCTTAAGATATACGGCACATGATTTCCCTCTTCTGATCATCCAGAGAGCAAACAGAGGCTTTAAAGTTAAGTTCTTTGTGTTGTTCCTAAGCTATTAACTTTCATGGTACACAGAATATGAATGACCGTTGGGGCTACAATGTCAGCCGGGGCATGCTGAAAAATGATTCTTGCTTTTAAATACATAAAAACAATTAATTGAGAATTATTATTACAGAAAAATTATTATTGAGGTTTTTAGGAGAAAAAGGAGCGAAAATGTTGTCTTTTCCTGTTTCTGAAGAAACATCATGATTTCGAAAAAAAAATAAAAATCTGCCAGGTTCACCTACCCTTTCTAAAGTGTGTGGCTGGAAGGAAAAGCAGCTTTTAAAGGTAAGGGTGCTTCTAAAAACTTTTGTATTACAATGCTAATGAAGGATAAATGTGAAATATGAGGGTAGAACTGAATCTTGCTACAGGCAACATCCCAGTCATCTCTCGGCTACCCCTTTCTCATGCATGTTTTCTCACTACATATATTCTCCAGTCTGACAGAACTCACTCTCAGTTAGAAACTGCCTCATAGAAGTTACTCTGCCTTTTTCAGGTAAAATGGAAAGGTAGATCTTTCCAAGCTAGTTGTTAATACTCTTCAGCTTTTTAACTCTTTGGGCAGCAACAGTAAGTTAGTATGTTTGCACAGTGCCTCTGGCAACTACTACATTATACTGAATAAAAATGGTGGAGAGAGGATTTCTGTTGAAAAACACTGGCCTCACCATGCTGCCTGCTCTGGATTTTTTTTCAGTATTTACTATAATAAAACAATGTTGTGGGGGGCACTGTGTCAGAAGTCAAAGAGATAATGATGATATGGCCATCAACAAGGAGTACTTTGCTGAGAGCCAAACCCCTTTCCAAGTTGGTACTAAGTGAATCTCAAGTAGACATTCTCTTACCATTTTTGTGACAGGGAGAACTGGCTGAGAAATTCTTGAATTTATCATTACAATTTTATATTCAATTAATGCCCATTTTACTCTACAAAACAGTTTCCCTGGAAATATGAAGCAGAAATTTTGGCCTGTTTGAAACAAGCTGATGGTGAAAGAAGGAGGAATGATAGAGACAGAGGCTCTTGTGGAATTTCTCCACTGTTTTACATATTTACAGAGAAAATAGCTAAAGTCAGCTTCAGCACTGTAGTCAACTTTTTGGACAAGTTGGCTAGAAGGACTTAAAACAGTAATACAATTCTGATGGCTTGTCTTGTACATATAGTAAATAGTATGTTAAATTTTCATGTAAACCTTGAGAAATAAGTCATAAGAGAGCATACACAGAAACACAGGATGATTTGTCACAGTCACGCTATATGTAGGGACAGATACGTGACAATATCTCATAATGAATTTTTGGAATTCTGAAAGAAATATCTGTTCAAGCAGGCCCCAGTTTCCTCAAATGATTAGTTATTTTAGAATCATAGAATATCTGAAGTTGGAAGAGACCCATAAGGAACATTGAGTCCTACTTCCTGCTCCTTGCAAAACTTAAAAACTACCTAAAACTAAACCATATGACTAAGAGTGTTGTCCAGACACTCTTGGAATTCTGACAGGCTTGGTGCCATGACCAGCTTCCATGGAGAACCTGTTCCAGCAACCAACAATCCTCTCAATGAAGAACCTTTTCCTAATGTCCAACCTGAACTTCCCTGATGTAACTTCATTCCATTCATTCCTCATGTCCTATTACTGGTCACCAGAGAGAGGAGATCAGCACCTCCCCCATCTGCTGCCCCCGTTGTGGAAGTTGTAGACTGGGGTGAAGTCACCCCTCAGGTTCTCTTTTCCAAGCTCAACAAAAAATTAACATCAGCTGCTCCTTGTAAGTCTTGCCCTTTAAACCTCTCACCATCTTGGTCACCTTCCTCTGGACACACTCTGATAGTTTGATGTCCTTCTTGTTTTGTGGAGCCCAAAACTCACCACAGTGCTCGAGGTGAGGCCGCACCAGTGCAGAGCAGAGCAGGACAAACACCTCCCTCGACCAGCTGGAGATCCTTTTTCTGATGCACCCCAGAACCAGTTGGGCCTTTTGGCTGCCAGAACATATTATTGACTCATATCAACTTGCCATCAACCCAAACCCCAGATCACCTTCTGTGGGGCTGCTCTCCAGCCCTTCATCCTCCAGTTTATGCATAAACAGGATTTCCCCATTCCAGCTGGAGAATCCAGCTCATGTTAAATTTCATGCAGTTGGTGATTGCTCTGGTCTCTAGTCTATCCAGATCTCTCTGTAAAGCCTCTCTACACTCAAGGAAGACCACAGCTCCTTCCAGTTTAGTATTATAGGCAAACTTACTTAATGTACATTTGATTCCTGAATCCAGAAAATTTATAAAAATATTAAAGAGCACTGACCTAAAATTGAGTCGCAATAGTTTGATTAATATCTTGTTTGATCTTTTACCTGTGATTGTATATATTCACAATTCGACCAAAATCAGAAAATTCAAATGGTGTTTTCCTTTTTTCACAACTGAACAAACCTACAGTTGTTCCTGCAATGAATACTTCTGTATGCTTTGAAAGAAGTGTTCTGCCACCTTTGAGTGAACTTGAGTGACGCTTCAATCAATGTGAGCAAAGGTGTCTGAGCATGGCCCTCACAATTCAGGACTCAGCCTACACTGATGACCAGTATTTGTTTTCTTTCTTTGCTGGAAAATGCATTTGCAATGGGGCTGCCAGACCATTCCATTGCTGTCCCTCCTTCTCTCCAAGCAACAATCCTCCTCCCACACTGGGAAAGGGGTGTTAGTATCCTAATAGCAGAGAGATTTAACAATCTCTTTCCTCCAGCTTCTTCATGGGTAACTTGAATTCAGTATTTATGGAAAATGATCACAACAGATCATGAATGGGCAGGGGAAAATAATTCTAAAATCTAAATAAATTCTTGATGCTGTTGATATTTAGCATTTATCAACAGTTCTACGAGTTTGGTGGCAATACTAAACTCTTGAGAAAAGCCCTTATAAACTAAAGCAAGACATATTAGTTCAAGAGTGGGGTAGGGAGAGGAGATGTAGCTAGAACAAATGCAGTAAGTGGTTAGTAACAAAAGATGTTATTAATGTGTCTAGATCTGACGCAGGAATGTAGAAGACGAACTAAAGCACTGAGATAGGGTCAAGGCCACCATGCTTTCACAAGAATCTGGGAAAAGCAGTGTGTTCAAAAGATTCCCCAATACAAATATTTCTGATTTTGTTCCCTCATATTAGTTGCTTTTTGCCACCTGTGACTCTCGGCTGCCCGAATGATTTTGCAGTATCTAACACATTACTGTGATGCCTTCAAATTTTATTAAGGTTTTCCAATCATTTTCTAGTTTCCTGATAAATTAGCCTGTCAAAAACACTTTTTAAAAGATAGTATAATAATTGAGCTTTGAACATCTGTTAGAATTTGTTGTGGATAAGTACTGAATTGGATAGCTACAAAAATATAATTTATTATTGCTAGTAGATGCTTTTCTGCAGTAAATAATTGCTACCTGGAAAATTAATTTACTTTTTTATTATTATAATCTTACAGAGAACAATATAAAAAGTACAGGCTCCTCAATTCTGTAAAAGCCTTGTCATGAGGAGCTGGAATAGGTTTCTTTAGGCTTGCCTATTTTCTTTCACTTGCCATTTTTGAGTGAGATATCCATCTTACATAAATATTTTTTGAGCCAACACTTTATATAATTTTTCTGCCTTGGATGGATATGGGATTTGGTGCATAAATTTATTCTTTACAGAATTAGTCTTTTTTAGGTATACAAACTAAATCATTTAATATATATTTCAAATTTAAGTCTTCTGTCTTTACATATGAAGTCTTATTTTCTACAGATCAATTAACTCCATTTTTACACCTTAGAATCTAGAAATCACAAAATCCACATTTTGAAATAGTTTACATCTGTACAACAGAAAGTCCTGCACCCTCAATAGCAGCTTCAGATTAACATTAGACATTGTGAAATCTCTTTCAAAATCCATTTTAAACAGTAAAACTAAGAACATTTATATAAAACATTTCATATAAAGTTGCTAATCTAAGTACAAATGCTGTGCTTCAAAAGCTCAGATCAGTTAGAAAAATGTTCTCCCTAAAGAATTTGAAAATTAAAATGTCTGCATATTGAAACACATCTTAATTTAAAATACTTATAAATAAGTAGCAATCATCTTATTTTTCTGTGTGACACAATTATGGAATAACAAGGAGGAACATTTTTTGAAGTATATTTAACAAGTAGCTTGTTTCAGACTGGATATTAGCTTGATTTACCATCTGCAGAATTACCAATAACATGATGCATTTATTACCCGTAAAAGCTATTAGCAGGTCATTTTGTTCAGTTCATCATATGTGTCTTGAGACACAATCTGGCGTCTAACAGATTTTCATACATTGATGTCACAGAGAATCAGACTGTTCTTTAATTGATTGTTTCTTGCTAGACTACTTTGATTAAAACAGGTTGTGCTATGTGTTTTTAGTTCTACATTTCTCTACTTTAAATGCATGCCCAGGAAAGGTAGAAATTATTCTCATTTCCCTGGATTTGTCTCATTCAATGTGCATGTGATAATCCTTGTAATCAAGCTGTTTAAAAACCGTTCCAGTTATTCTAAACCCATTACTCCCTTCCCAATTAATACAATCTACACAATGTTTTAAAAGCTATTCATTTTTCCAGGCCAAATTGTTACAGGATTTTTAGATCTTAAGCCTTGGAGAAATGAGTGCATGCAGAGGAATGGCATCTGAAGAAAGTGGTTTTTTTCCTTTAATTTACTGAGGGCAGGCTCATAAGCTGGGCTCTAGCAATAGTAAAAGAGTAACTGTTCTATATAACAGGATACAGCAGAATATCTGTGTACATTTTGCTTGGTGCTTCATTTGAAAGTATGGTCTCATCTGGCCCCCAAAGGCCAGGTCTATGCTCCATGGGGAATAGAACATATATTGTGTGGTTTATACTTTTGTTTCTTCAAGAATCAGAAATTTGAAATAAGAAATCTGAAATGAAAATAAATGAAAATAAAATAGTGTTGTTTTTAAGATTAGAAGGTGCAGAATTCTACCCAAAATATTATGGTTAACAAAACTCAGTGTACTATTTGAACTGTGAACTTTCTCTTCTTCATTTGGTGATAATTCTCAGCTGATTAAAATTGGTATAACTACCTAGAAATTAATGGACATGTCATCTTACATTGTCTAAGGATTTTATTTTTTTTTAAACATTTAACTCTATTACTTATTTATGCTAATGATATATAAAAGATTCACTCCACACAAAAACACTATTCATGGACAAAATAAGGTTGGAGTGGTGAATAAAATTTATGCTTTGTCTTTTTGCCCTAAGATGCAGTTTATCCTGCATGACTTTTTTTTGATGCTGCACCACTTTTGCTGTCTATAGTTATTCTGCATGTTGGTAACCAATATGAATTGCCTACAAATGTACCCAATACGAACTGCCTACTACCCGCAGTAGTGTGGCTCATTTGTAAAGCTGAGGTCCTGAACATAGTGATTTTTCATTCTTGCTTACACAATTTGTTGGTTCTTTTATATATGATGAATAAAGAAAAATATGGAAAAAGTATTACGGAAGTTAAAGATAATGATTTCTTGGACATCTTTTATATTGCTGAAATTATTGACTGTAATGTGAAGTGGGATTTTCTATTCTCTTTTTTACATACTACATATAGTATTCTGACTCCAGAGACAGATGCTGCACTATTTATGGCTATGTGGAAGAAATCACCTAGAGAGAGAAGAATTGAAAGAAAATCAAAATGAGAGAGAAGAAAGAGAGACAGAGAGACAAAGAGACAGACAGACAGAAAAAGGGAGTGGCAAAACCTGCATTCTGATGAGTTGCACTTTCCCTCATCTCAGAGACAAGCTCAATATTCTCTTTCCCTAAAGCTTCAACACCTGTTCCTAACTAAAGTTATAATAATACTAGAAAAACTAGGTTTATCTTTTTTATCATGATTGTCGGAACACAGAGGTACCACAAAAAGCCTAGTGCTACTTGTGCCAGGTAATCCTTTTGTGTTTTCAGATTTACTTTATCCATTCCTAAACAGAAGATACTGTGGCTGGTAAGAGGCCACGTTTATGTTTAGAAGTATCTTAGATTCTAGGTAGAGAGAATGGAAATAAGTCACATGATGGGAAAAATAAATTCAGAAAATATAGACATCTATAAAGGCCCTTAAACCATCCTACTTTCTCTTCCCAGCATGACACTAGACAATTGTATCTGTACCATCAAGGCAGCATCTTATTTGGCTTATTTAACACATAAAAGGTAGGTGTATGCTGTGGTTTAACATACTTGCCCCAGCAATGATAGCAGAGTACAGGGTTCATATTTTTAGTGGGTCCTTGGCTCACACCAGCTATTTGATAGAAATATTCAGAAAGATGATCTATTCCCAATATACTCCATGCCATTACAACCTTGAAGGAAAACTTACATAACTCACATGTTCATGCAGGTACATAACATTACTGTTTTTCAGCAAATGGCTTGAAGAATACCATTAGAATGACCCAGGGAGACTGGGCACCAGTGATTTGCCCCAACAGGACAAGAAGCAATGGCAAGAGGAACAAATGAGTAGGAAAAAGAGTGAGAGTGACAAGTGGCATAAGATCCTTTGGGGAAGGAGAGAAAGGAGACACTTTCAAATGTAGGATGATAATAAAAAAGAAATACTGCAAAAAGGTCAGTGGGAAATACGATAGGACCCAAAGTGAAAGCACTGTATATAAAAAGAGCAGGGGGGGAAGCAGACAAGCAGTCAGCACGAGGCATCGAAAATGCAGTCAAAAGTGTCATTGCTTTTCCAAATGTTGAAGATCCCTGCTTTGACAATTTCCTAGATGTTTCTTTCCAGAAGTTCCTACAGAGTCTTCCAAAGGAGAGGAAGAGCTATTACCTACGTCCTCAATGACTGTTGGTCTCTGTTTTCGTAATGATGCTTCAATGAGGTCTTCCTCATTCTCACACCCCATGTAAAGACCTTTATTTTGAATGCTTGTGTGCCTTCTCACCACTGGAGAATCTTAAGTTCCCCAATCTACTTTCTCCTTTGATAGCTTAGACAATGGGGAAAGTTAACAGAAGAAATAGAACACAAATACAGCCAATTTGTTGCATTTTGAATGATAGTTAAAAATAATCCAATTCCCATGACTATTCTGATTGCCTTTACAATCTGAAAGGTGGGTCTCTTGGAGTGAAATATTCCTGAATTACAGTCGAAAGCTTTTTTGCATCACTGAGCTCTGAATTCTTTAAATATCTACATCTTCTGTCACATATAGCTCCTATTACTCTAAATGAGAACTGCTCTTGTGTAAGAGATGGCATGTAAAGACCACATGATGCCCTGTTTATTGAAAAGCACTTAATTTCTGTTTAAGATGCGTTAAGAAATGGCACAATGTTCTTGCACATTTTTATTCTTTCTCTCCCTTTCCCCCCCATTTTATTTCTTTCGTGCCTCTGGTTTAAAGTTTCATGTAACTTTTCTCCCTGTGAATAGTTCTGAATAAGAATGTCAATGGAAACCCTCTATACTGCACAGTAAAGAAAAAAATTCAAACTATCATCAATGCATACAGACATTTGTTCTTTAGTTTAAAGAACATTTGTTCTTTAATTACAAGACCATTTAAACCTCCAAAAGAGGAAAACACTACTCCTTTACTTCCCCGCTGTTAAAAAATAAGAACAGGTTAAATAAGTAAAATCTTATATATGTGGGGTGTGTACAAGCTTATCAGAAGACCAAAAATAACTTACATCCTGTAGAGGATTAGAAAATAACTTCACTAATTAATGACATGCAACCATCTCTAGTGAAGACCTTGTCAGTCATTCCAAACAGACATACATCATGTCAATTCTTTTTTGTGGGTGGTGGTGGGGAAGATTATGAGCAACAAATCTTCCTGAAACTACAGAGAAAACACACATACAGAGATTGTAATTACAAGAGTGTGGAAAATTACGAAGACATTGGAAAACAATGTCACATCTCTTGTAGAATGTGCTCTGAGCCTTCAGCAACCAGAAACTGCCGTTCCTCACTCTTGCTTCTGAATTAAACCGTGAACCTTGGGAACAGACTTGCTGAGATTTTAGCTCAGCACATACTCAGAGGGAAGAGTGCCACCTACTGAGAACAGGCATTGAAACATGGCTTGTTCTTTCTGATTTAACACATTCTCCCTCTTTTCTTCCTGACAGGTAAAAAGCCATGAGCATATTTTAATATTCCAGTCTAGATGAATATGTATGTTTCCTGGAAGTTCAACATTTAAAAAACTCCCAAACCCAAAAAACATACAGAGTATGATAATTCACATTCAAAGACCCAAACAAGACAACATGACTTTGGAGAACTGGGTTCATCACAGCAGTGACATCCCTTCTTTTGGTTTTGGTCTCCTGATCAGCAATAGAACATAAGAGGCAGTGCATGAGTTATCTACTGCAACAAAACTGAGGAGGAGGGAAGGAATTATGTTTTTGAGGAAAGGAGACGGAAAAAACTGACTCATCTAGTGAAATACATATTTCTTCACTTTCAGAAGATACTTATAGTGTGAGCAGCGGTCTTTTTATCCAAGAGTTTGGATAGGTCATCACTGAGCTTATTTTTGCAATTGTAGTCCCCGTTCACTTTCCCCTGTTTTACATATCCTTGCATCACCACTGGCAAAATGGCATATGAGCGGAATGTTTTATACTGGATTAAGTTGCAGAGAAATAGTGGTGTAGAGTAGATGCCCCATCCTACCAATTGCTGGCAGTGTGCTTGACTGCATTCAACAGCGTTATCCGGTTCATGAATACAGATACACCACTTTTTCTACTTTTAAAAGGTATTATGCTATTGCAAGAAAAAAAAATTTGTTTTAGGCATACAAAATATTTATGGGACCATGCAGCAAAGTGCAGAATAAGGTAGAAAGGAAAAGCACGGGGGAAAGAACAATTTCAGAAGAAGAATGTGCCAGTGATAAGAGGCGTAGTGCTGCTTACTCCTGCAAAGCTGCAGCCTTTCTGTGCCCTGCACGCTCGCCAGCAGCGGGTCAAGGGGCAGAGCCTTCACATGCTAACATAAGGAAAATCAATTTCAGTCCTCGGCGGATTCAACTACTGGAACAAAAGGCAACCCAAGCAATTGGTCTATGGCACTTCATATACTTCTGGCATGGTGCAGGCAGCCCACCACTCCTAAACCCTGTGCCGGTTCTAGAGCAGCCCAAGAAAAAAATACCTACTGTTGTGAAGTCTCTGGCTTCACAGATGCACTCAAATATAACTTTGGATTTGAAGTTGTTAATGAAAAAGTACAACCAGTTCTCTCTGTCTAAAATTATTCTTTAGCCAAACAGTGCTCATTAATTCCTTAAGACAGCCATAAAAACACACAGAGTAAACTAAGGTGGAATGACTGGTTAGCACTAAGCCAAGCTATCAGAAAACAAATGTAAGGTCTAGAATTTATATTTTAATTTAAAAAGTGGGAAACAAGCTCACTGTTTATTTAACATTTAAGTACATGCTACACAAGACCAATCTTTCTGTGCCTCTTTGTCTTGTGGGGAGAAAATTCTCATCAGACCTCCTAATAGCTGCAAAACTGCAAAGGACTCCCTTTTCTCTATTATTACTTTTAAGCTCTAGCAATCAACAGGTCCAAGATAAAAGCAGAATTTAGATGGGGGAAAAAAGTGGGGTGAGGAGGATAATTCTTGTCCTGAAGAATTTACTAGCTGATATCTCTGATTTTCTAGACTTCCTAAAACAATTTTGAATCACCTCAAACTCTAAGATAATTTGTGCATGCGTTGTTACATTTGTTACAGAAAACGTTCTTGGGCCTCATTCAGTGACAAAACAAGGATAATTCATCCAGTATTATCTGTCTAAATCAACGAATCAATTCATGACATCCAGTTATGAAACCAAGAAGACTAATTGGGTAGACTTTCTGAGTTGATACCAAAGAACTACTGTTTGAAATCATAGACCTGACTGCTTACACTGTCCTCCTTGCCAGTGCCAAGACTCTTTGCTGGAGCAAAGCAGCCACAGACTGCAGCGTGTGGATGCCGCCTTCTTGCCAAGGGGGCAGGGAGCTGGCCCACTGCGCTGAGCCAGTGACACTTGCCATGGCCTGGCTGAAAAACTGACTCATCCTTCTTCACGATACATGTATTTCCTGGAAATGTGGTACAGCTATGTTTGTGTACATAAAGGAACTACATAATGACTCCTAATGATAACATAGGAAGTCTAAATTATTTTGGAGGAGTAGTATAAAATGAGAACTGCTAGTTTACTGTCATAATTAAGAACAGCATCATCCAGCTAACACCACACACTGCTAAAGGTGTATAGATCATCTACAGAAGAAAATGTCACACTTCCTTTTACATTACCAGCTCCAGCAGAAGTGTTTAATCTCTGAAAATTTCAAGCTATCTGCTTCAAAATGCCAGAGATTTGTATTTACTTTTCCTCATGAACAGCAGTCCTACTGCCTCCAGCAGGACCTGCCAGATACTGTCCACTAGTTCCCTAACAAGGCCCTCCATTGGGGTAGGAAAGTCTGCCGTGACTCTCATCAAATCAGGGTGACAGACTAATCACACTGGGAGCACCATGTATGAGAGTGCAGAAATGGGGGGAATATCCCCTGCATGTGTTTTGCCTCCATTACAGCAGTTTAAAGGAAATGCTGTGTCAGTGGTTTTGATATATCCAGGGACTGAATGTAAACAACACGGTACAACTCTAGAAACTGCCATCATAAAATATTTTAAGAGGCAGAGTAGAGTAAAATAAAATAAAAATGTCTTTTTATGTGATATCTCAGAGTAATTCAGGATTTATGGTACCTTAACCTTTAGAATCCAAAATATTAAGCTATGTTTCTTAGAGATAATAACTCGGTTGTCCCTCACTTATGTGTCTTAGATAAAAGCGTACTGCCACAGAATCCATGAATGCTCAAATACCCTTGCGGGCCTTTAGTAGTAAATCTTATGGAATAGCTTATGGCCAATGTAATGGCCCACAGTAGCCTGCGAATATCATGAATTCTAATAATACTTACATCAGTAGAAACATGAAGTAATGTCTCCATTGTAATTAAATGATGTATTTAGAGCAGTGCACTAAATGGTCCCCTAGTGTGTTGGTGATATATTCTAATAGTCTTCTCTTTACAGCCCCCACACGGTAATATTCATGCTTTATTCTGGAGGGCTTTGCTTCTTACTGAACATTTGAATTGCAACATTAAGTGGTAAAGTGGATTACAGCAGACCTCCATGAATATGGATTCAGATCAAGAATCTAAGTGCTTAAAAAAAATAAAATGTTACTATTTAAACAGAATGATTACCAAAACATTTTGATATGAAGGGATGTCACGAGTGCTTTCTTTCTTTTTTTTTTTTTAACACACACATCCTGGACCCAGCTCAAATTTGCTGCAATTTAATACTGAACATGGGGAGACATCTGAGTTTAATTCACCTAAATAATTTGCACTGCAGTTACAGAATTTAATTTTGGTTATTTAAGACATAAATTCATTTTAATAATTATGTTACTACTGTATTTTAAATGTAATCTGAAAAAAAATCAGACTACACTACATTGTCAGCTCATAAAACTGCTGCTGATTGTAAATGGTTCACATTTATGAAAGGAGTATCTGCTACTTCAGAGAGAGAGAAAAAAATCTTTTTCTCCTGATTAGGTAGCAACAAAAATGTTCATTTATGTATTTCTACTCTTTATTTTCCCAGTAAATCAGCCAATAATATAACAGCTGGAGGTATTAAGGGCCTGAGGCAAAGCTAAGGGCACTTCAATATATCCAGGCATGGCCAGAAATTGTGGAATATTAGGAAGCATATTACAGTACATGTAAAACTATGGCTGACATCTTATTATGAAGCTATATTTTATATTATTTTTAAAGAAAAGTTGATTTTAGCATTTGAAAAAAATCAGAATAAAACCATCTCTATCAATAAGAAGTTTTATTAAAAGGTTCTGTTCATTCAGGGTGTCTCAGCTTTTCCAATAATTACTTGTGAAATACTGTTTCCTTCTGGCACTCATACTAAACAAGCAACATTTTCAGAACACTGCTCCAAATAAATTCTCTAGGAATTCATGCATATGGCATATAGATTTTCATATGATTAAGCATCAGTTACCCATGCACAACATTGCTTGTCTTTACTTAAGTCAGCCAATATTTTTATGTAGTGCTTTCTGGAATAACTGATGTTCACGTAGGAAAAGCCCAGAGTTTCTTTGTTTGGTTGGGTTGGCTTGGGGTGGTTTTTTTTCGTTTGTCTACTTCAGGGTCAGTAACTAAATCATCAGCGTAGTTTTTGGAAATGAATGAGCTTTGTAGTTAGAGAGACCCTACAGAAGGTCATGTATTTTGCCATCACAGAGTCATTCAATTGAAAACATGCCTAGGTTTCCTGGCCATTTGCACAATCTATTTGGCTACATCTTTCTTTGGATAGTACATTCATGGTCACCTTCACTTCAGACTTTGAAAAGACCACTTTGACCTTAAACTTCCAGAAGCAGATCATCCAAATCTAGACTCACTGTAGGGCAAACTGCTGAATGAAGCAACTGTTGTACGTCAAAAATGCTTTAACCTTTAGAAAATAATAGCTTGAGTTTCCAAAGGGCATACATTTAGAAAAGGTGCAATATTTCCTGCTCTAACCCTAAATTTTACCTATTCCTAGAAGTGATAATTTTTAAGGTTTGAAAGGATACTGTTTACATTTCTCTAATTTCCAGATGCCTATGCCCTGGTACTTTCTGCCTGAAGTAGAGATGCCAAAATATAGTGTCTTGACAGTGTTTCTAGATTACTCCTGATCTGACAGAAGAAAGTTTTTGTTAAAAAAAAAGGCAGATCTCATTAAAACTTTTTTTTTCTTTTTTTTTTTTTTTTGCAAACCAGTCTGGATAAGATATAAAACCTATCTTGTTAATGCAGATTATTTTCAACATCTTTACAACTGCACTTACTCTTCCACTTGGTAGGATGATGGAGCCCACAGAAAGCCAGCCAGGGAAGAAGTAAATTTAATGTAAAGGCAGACAAGGCTACATGATGTGTCCAGCTCTGAGGAGTCTGCCGAAAGGCCACTTTGAGAAAGAGTTTAGTTTTTGGTTTACCAGAGCTCCAGGTACTTCCCATCTGTCACTAGGAAAGTCCCTGGTCACAGATAGGAGACTTTGGAAAGAAAATGTTGATTCTGGACTTATTTTAATTTTGTTAGAGTACTCCCAAGAAGACAGACTAGAGAAAGATCACTTTGATCAAGACAGATAATTGTCTTTTTGGATATTACCCCAAGGAAGGTCATTCAGTCTGGCTACAAACATAACAATGAGTTTTCAAACCATTTGGCCCAAGAGACTCTATGTAAAGAGACTAAGGACAATTCCTTAGAATGAACTGGAGACCATGGTCTGGGTAACAGACTCACAGGAAAGGTCTAAATATCACATAAAAGATCAAAAATTTTCAAAATCTACAACTGGGATTCCTGGCAGAGGACGAATCTAACCTCCAGCCAGAATATACTTGGGCAAGAGCCCCAGTCTTCTCTGACTCCTGAGTATTTAGGAAACTAATTCACTACTTTGACTTTGAATACCCTCAATGGTATTCCTAAGACAATTGTAATTAGGTGCTGCCAAAGGGAAGTTCATCTGTCTAGGAGATAAGGTATTTTATGGGGTTAGTCCAAGACAGTAAAGTTACATGTTAAATATATTCTAAAATACCTAATTGAAATTAAAATGTATCTAAGGTAAACATAAAAAAACATCACAGTCTATTAATTGTTAATTCCTGTTTGAGTGAGAGATGAGGAGGGAATAAGTATCACTATAACTCTTTGCCATGGTAAAAAAAGTTTCATCAAAATATAAAAAATACTAATGCTCATTAGGTGCTTTCCAAGCCCCATCTGATCAGCCAACTGTAGGTCCTGTTTAGATCTTAGCAATATAGAAAGAAAAAAAATGAATCATTGCTTCTTTTTGTCAGTAGGTTAGCACACCAAAAAGTTACTTCCTTTATCTCCATGTAATATTTAAAGGAATTCTTCGTAAGAATTTTTCTAGATTGTATTCTCACATTTGCACAATTCAGATACTTAAATTTCTGACACTTTTGAGAAAAATAAAAATTATTGCAAGGCAGAAGACTATGTACAATTAGTGTAAAAACAGGAAAAGAAAAAGCAAACCAGTCTTGAAGGAATAGCAAGTTCAGTTACTACTTGAACTGACATCTTAGTACAGAAGATGTACATAAAACAGCTAGAAAATTTCCACCTAAAGCCATTAAAAGCCTCTTTAATTTCATCCTCTGTTTTGGGAAATTTTCCAGTGCCATGATATTTTAGGCATTATATGTGAAACACAGCTGTGCCTTCAAGCTTAGGAATCAACCCTCTAGTCCATGCACTACAACTGGTACACCCAAAACACAGGTTTCATCTTCAGGGAAGCTTCCAAGATGCTTTATTAGAACAACAACTATAGTATGCTGGCTGGAATTGACATTTACTTAATTTTTATATTAATTATACTATTCTCACCTTTTCTACCAGTCCCACTGATATTCAGAGTGTGCGAGGGGACGCATGTGAAGCAGTAAATGCACTTGTGCTATGTTTTCCTCACTTTCACGTGATGATAGAGTTATCACAGAGCAGAACTACTCTCAAATTTCAGAAGCTTGACCTACTCAATAATCCCAAAGAAGGTAGCTGGCAGTTTAGCAATCTGAGATGTGAAGACAGCAAAGGCTGATGAGATTTCTAGTGAAGGACAGGGGTGGATGGGGAGTGTTGAAGCCAATGATTATGAGAGTGAATCTGAAGCCCACCTTATGGAAGAGTTGCAGTTCTACAGCACCAATAGAAAGCTTAAAAGACTGCTAAAATGCATTTTTTTAAAAAAATAATTTTCAAGATGCAAAGTTTCTGTCTGCCAAGCTGAAACTGGTTTGTACCCAATTTTGTCAGATTTCCTAGTTTAAAAATTATTCCTTTATGTCTTTATATTCTGATAGACACCAAGTATGGGTTCTAAATGGCTATTAATATACAAGTTTTCTGAGTATAGATATTAGGAATAACATTAAGCCACTCATTGACATTATGTAATTTAGAGCAGTAAATAATAAGTGGCTAGGCATTTATTGAAATGTCTCTTTAGCCTTATGAACCCTGTGGATATTAATATATAGGATTTAAAGAATTCATATTTAAATTATAATACAATTCTTAAAAAAATATTACCAAGAGTTAGTTATTATTTGTAATTAGCAGTATTCATCACAATACTTCATAGAGGTAGCCAACAATCAGGAAGACTATTTATACACACATGGAAGCAGAAGCAATGTTTTGTGCATTTAAGGACACTCTCTCTGAGTTAATGACATAGGAATAAATTGAAGTCCAGTACCCCAACTCCCTTTTCTCATGCCCTATCTACACTACAGTTCCCTGTATCTTGGATCTCTGTAGCTGGATCTTGAGAGATTTTGCTACATGCACTTGTCTAACCAAAATTTTAACTTACTGTTTTTCTCCTTTAGAAGCATTTATTAGTACATGTTAATTAAAATCATTTCAAGATGAAAACAGTGATAGAAACAAAGAACAGCAAGAAGAAAGAGAAGTATTTCTAGATGCTGCAACTTCTGGCCATGGGCACTGCTGTGTCTGAGAACATCTCTGGAGGTACATAAAAGACCAAAAATTGTACAATTGTTTAGAAAAAGGCACTGTCTGACACTGATTGAAGACACGCGGTATAAAATTACAGCTTTTTTATGTTATTAGGAAAATAGTAGGCACAACTCAAGGGTTATGCTCAGATCCAACATTCATTTGCATTGTAAACACTCAGGATGACCATTATCATATGGAAGCCTACATCAGCTAGAAGACCAACTTTCCACACCACATGTGTACATTTCTCTTTATAATTTTCCCATTTTTAGCCTCCACCACGTACAAAAATTCTGGGCATAGGACACAATAAAATTTAGTAAGTGATCAAGTTACAAAGAGAGATTAAGACTACCACATTAAATGCAAAATCCTTGTAATTTCTCATCAAATGAAGCAGGCAGGTACAATTTTTTCCTGAAACTGCTCTTGGGGCAGAGCAACTGTACAGAGGCCTTAATCCAAGAAAACCAACTATATAATCCAGCTTTTTGTTTCTGACCATTGAGTGGCATAATGTTTCCATGTACTTACCATGAAAAGTATATGTTTTCTCTAGTGGTCTAGTGGTTAGGGTGCAGGACTCTCACCGCTGCGACCCGGGTTCGATTCCCGGCCCTCCGGGCAGATGGAGCTCGTTAGCCCTGTGAGGCAATCCATCTAAGAGAAGGTCACTCTAAACAAACCTACGTTCTGAGACCCTCACTGCCACTGTCCGAGTTTCACTCGGCCCCGGCAGATGAACCTCAGGATTAAAGGGTGGGCTCAGTTCAGCGCACGCTGGGTCTCACCTAAAAAATCCACTGCGCAGGCTCGAAGGGTCAATGACCTTTCCCAAATCTTCGCTCGCGAAGACTGACCATTATATGTTTTCACTTCTATTTTTACACATATTCCTATTTTTCATATCTGTTGATTTTTGGAAGCATGCCTCAAAAATCTTCCCAGCAGCAAAATAGCAGCAAGAGTCAAATTCTCAAAAGTAATGAGAAAAAGATAAGAAAGGTAGTTTCTGTGTTTCAGGTTTTGCTGTTGTATTGAAACCTCAAAAGCTGTTCTAAATTTAATTTGCAAGATCTTCTATACATATTAATAGTAATTAACAAATTAGTAGCACTGCATTGGCTGCAGAACAAACAAATAAAAATACAGACTGGAAGATAAAACCAACTCCAAATCTTTTGTCATCGTTTAACCGCAGAGAGCAACTCAGCCTCACACAGCTGCTCACTCAGTCCCCACTAGCGGGATGGGGGAGACAGTCAGGAGGTAAAAGTGGGAAGACTTGTGGGTTGGGGTAAAGATGGTTCAATAGGTAAAGCAAAAGCCAGGCACACAAGAAAAGCCAAACAAAGCATTTATCCACCACTTCCCATGGTGTGGGAGGGGTTCAGCCGTCTCCAGGGCAGCGGGGCTCCATCACACGCAACAGTGGCTTGAGAAGACAAACAGCGTCACTCCAAATGTCCTCCCCTTCCTCCTTCTTCCCCCCAGCTTTATATACTGAGCATGAAGTCATCTGGTCTGGATTATTCCTGTCCTACCTGTGACTACTCCCAATCTGCCACGCACCTCCAACTTCCTTGCCAGTGTGGCAGTACAAAAAGCAAAAAAAGCCTTGGCTCTTTGTAAGCCCTGCTCAGTAATAACAAAAACATCTCTGTATTATCAACCCTGAGTTCAGCACAAGTCCAGAACACAGCCCCATACTAGTCACTGTGAAGATTACCCCCAGGCAAAACCAGCACATCTTCATGGCCTGACTTCTGCCAAGTGGGTAACATTTGACAATCTAAGGAATAATTTGCTATATCAAAAATTATTTACATTTTCATAACTGCTTTTTGGAGATTAACACAAAGATATTTCATAACAAAAAAAGTAAAACACCTTTAAAAGATTCTAAAATAATAGAGAGCAATATCCAGTGAAGCAGGATATACCTTTCAAATATAATACCAAAGAAAAAGTAGAAGTTCAGTACTAGATTTATCAGCTAAGTGGCATATCAAAACTAAGCTATGAAGAGATTTGCATTTAGTTTTTCCATAAATTCTTATACTCTTGTTGCACATATTCTACTTTTTTTTTTTTTTTTAATTAAACACTGTCTAGGAAAAGATACTGAGGAAGACCATTTACCAGGCTTATGTGATATTCTGTTTTTCATATCTAAAGTAAGATAAAGGCCCTGACTTGGCTTACAAGTAGAGAAGGAAAATAAAAGGTTGTTATCACATCCTGTAAGGTTTTAGACTTTTACTGACATGAAAAACAACATCATTAAATTTGTAGAAGTGTTTTCTTGATGTCCCAGATTGTAATACCAGTGGTCTGAAGAGTCAGGGTTGTGATACATTTGGTGGAGTTTGATGAACTAATTTTGCTATGCGTGGTGGCTCTAACCAGTCCCATTAAATCTTTTCTTTGATAAGCATCAAAATCACATAAAATCGTGTGTGTTATGTGTGCATAGGGTCTCACATACGTGCATCTTATCGGTCATACTACAATTTATCAGATGTTGTCTCTCTGAATTCCTAGCTTCTTTACAAATATTTACAATGTTAGAGATAGCTTGACCCAGTTCAGAATCATGTGGGCATGTGGGATACCCACATAATTACTAGTGTGTATTTTGCTACATGGTGATAATGGGTCTAGTAGTTTAGACATGTGATTATGACTCTGTACCTTCTGTATATTTATTCCACAGTTCCCTTGTGCATCTGTTATTTATTTAAGTATTTTTTTTACTGTTAGCTCTAGATATATTTATGCCAGTGAGCATCTTTTCCATTAAAGACCATACAGAGGAAAAAGTAATGCAGCAAGAAATGCTGGCACATTAGGTAGTGCAACAAGGGACTGAAGCACATTTCATCAAGAGTAAAGTGTTGAACATTGTATAAGGTATAAAAATAGAATGAGCTAGTAAGTTTGACTTTCTCGTACTGTGTATTCCAATAGGCAATTTGTATATATACTCTGTTAGAACGTAAAAGCCTAACACTGAACTGAAGTGGCTAAGCCAGTTCATTTTTTCAATAACAAGGCAATTATTTCACAGCAAATGATTACAGATTCAAAGCATGAACTGATAACTATTTGTATATAAATATAGTGAAATCTAAATGAGGCTAGTTTTACAATGATCTGTGATAATAAAATACTATGTATATTTCGATGAGCACTGAGTAAGAGGCAAGGTCTCTCAAGTGCAGAGATCTTTGTCTTTAAAGTAAAAAGTTCAGCAATGCATCTAAACATGCAAAGCTTCATATACACCTTTTAAATCACTTTTGTTTTCATTTTTAAATATCCATTTTGTAGCTAATTTAATAAAGTAGTTGAAATTTAGGGTATAAAACTCAGCATTGCTTAGTGTAGGATGAGGGGGCAGTTAAAGGTCATTTCATTAGAGGTGAAAGACAGAAAAAATTGCAGAAAAAGTATGTTGAAAATCTTTTTTCTGCCGTTTCAATTTCAATCTGACAGGGACTTGGCAGCTAACAGCAAAATCTGGGAAAGCCATGAACAAGGTTCAAAGCTGCTTTTTAAACGATAGCAAGCAGAAAAAAAGAAACGTGGAAAATAGACTTACTCTTTTTTTTCCCCTGTACTAGATTAGGACAAACATAACATACCAGAGAAAGGTTTGAAGACTGAACAATTCTGCACTTACCATTGATCAATACTAAAAGTATTGTTTTCCTGAAAGAAACAAATTATACTATTACATATACCCAACCATTGTTTACCTATCCAACAGTGAGAAAATGGGAATGTCTTTAAGTTCTTTTGAACATATGGACACTCATATACACTGTGACGTGTCACAGAATAGACCAGTGCAGATTAAGCTGGTGACCAGGAGAACTACGAATCGACACATTCCACAGCAGAAAACAAACAAGCAAATAACAGCAAACTAAATGTGTCATAAGCCCTACTTTAAATTGACTACTTTGTTTTAATTTGTTAATGGTTCATAATATACTGGAAATGCACTGTAACACATTAATTATTCATTGAATAATTTTCTTTTAGTAGCACAAAACCTCTCAATAGCAGCTTCTTTAGGGGAAGAATCAGGGGAAAGCTGCTGACATACCAGTCTCCAGCATTTTCTTGGAAGCATTTAATCCTCTATCTCTACAAAAAAAAAAAAAAAACAAAAACAAACCAAACCAAACCCAACCAAAAAAAAACCCACACTAATTTTGAAGCTTATGCATTCACACAGTTCTGTCCCTTTTAGATTTGTCTGCATAGCTACTATCTCAGTTGGATGTATTTGTTTCTCCTTAGAGACTTATTCATATAACAAAGATTACAGCAGCCTCTCAGCTTTAGCATAGCTCTTCAAGTTCTATGGCCTTGTCCAGCCAGAGCAGATAAATAGAGGAGGCCAAACTGCAGGGTCAGTTAAGTAGGTGATGGAGAGGGGCAGTGGTTTGATGGGGGTAAGTACTCAATTGCAGTCATTTTAGACATTGATCATTAATTAAGTTCCAAATGTGTTCAATAACTCAGCTACTCCTGAGTTTATTTTTTTATTGTAAAGGAAGAGGAGGTCTTCCTGTGATGAAAACAATTGAGATCACAACCGTATGCTTTATATATTTCACATTTCAGAAAATTCAAAGTCTGGAAAAACAAGGAAGTTCTTAAAAAAATAAAGATTTAGCAGGACCAAATTGAAAACTAGGCTTTTGCAAGCCTGGTTCTGGAAAGAATCTTAGGTACTATATAAGGAGTATTGCAAAACCTTTAGCTGCACTCATCAAAGATAAAAAGGAGTCTGGAACACACAACAGATGCACCCCCTAAGAAAACTGTTTTGGATATGAACAAAAAAGTGTTGGCACTGCAAAGAATATTAAACACCTTCACAATCAGCTAAAACCACCACTTACATAATTTCAATATTCAATGACTGCCAAGGACTGTCCTTGGGGTATTTTGGACAAATCAAATATTTGACCACAGTTTTGGACTGTTTACAGTGAGGAATAGACTTCTCAAAGTAGCGACCAATATTTAAACTAATTTGCTCTTTATTAATGGCAATTATGGAAAAATAGTAACTCATTATTTATTTATTAACACATTTAATAATTTCACATTTTACAATTAAATCTCTTTTAAAAGATATAAAAAAGAGAACTTAAGCTACAAACATTAATATTACTGGGTTCTGGGTTTTTTCTGTTTCTTTACAGAATGGCTGTACCACAAAGCTATTTGTTCATGTCTTCTACAGACTCCTGTAATATCACTCATTTAATAACAAATTTATTTTAATTCTGATCTGCATTACTTACTGCAAGGAGTTCTGCAAAAATTATCTATTTTGTAATAGATAATACAAAGACATTGAAGAAGCCTGGATTAGTTTTCCAGGTGGTTCTTGTTTAGCACACCCCCTTGAAACTGCTTCCTACCAGGCAAAGGCAAACCCAGGCAACTCAGAATTCCTCAAGGAGTCAGTCCAAACCTTTTGACCAGGATCAATCCATGCTAATGTCTTATTAAAAAGGAACACTCTGCTACTAAAGAAAATATATCTATTATTTTTAATTTATAAGAACATTTTGCACAGTGGATTCCTCTTGTCTTCAGATCATCCATCTGCCTTTCATGGGCTATTGCTTTTCAGAGGCAGCTAGCTGGGGTTGCTGTGAGATGGACAGGAATGCTGACTCACAGGATATTTCCAGAGAAGGGGGTCTGTCCCAACGCCACATTCACCATCAGCTCTGTGCATATCCTCACAGGTTTATTTGAGATTTGCTATATCAGAAGAGACCACTGACATCCTGTGTAATACAAGTTATCTAATTCACCCAGTTATGCCTAAACAATCCTCTGTACAGTGGTGAGTAACAGAAAGGCATTCAGACCTTTGTAAGGCATAAGTAGTGGAAGGACCTACCATTTCACTTTGGAGTTGGTTTCAGTGATTAATTATCATCAGCATTAAAAATGCATGCCTCATTTCTAGTCTGAATTTATCTTGCATCTTCTGAATACCAGTTCTTGAGATGTCTTTTCTTCCTCTGACAGACTGGTGCCTTTGGCACTTGGCACCTCTCACTTTGTAAAGTATGTATACACTTTCAACACAGATTCTTCTCCTGATAAGCTCAAAGTCTTGCTATATAAGACATTTTCTCCATCTCCCAAATCATTTCTGTGGTCCCTTCTTGAACATTTTCCAATTTTCAACATCTTTAAAAAAAAATGAACAGCAAAGGTAGATACAGCATTCTGACATACTACTCTCATTTATAATATCCAAAGATTACACTAGGCCCCATTGCCACAGTATCTACTGGAATCTCATGTTTAATTGCTTGTCCACTATGACCTTTAAATACTTTCCACCCACTCTACCAAAATACAGCTCCTCATGCTGTAAGTATGAATTGGTTTGTAGATATATATGACTGTGTATTTCTTTCTATTAAACCATATTTTGTTTAAATACGTTCGGGTGATAAAAAATAACTATGCACAGTGTTATCACTGACAACTTTGTGATCGATACTCATTTTTATGACACCAATTTTACTCCCAGCTTTATAATCTTAACTAAAAACAGAGTAAAGTTATAAAAATTCTGAGGAATTGCCTCCAAAATATGGGGATTTTTTGTTGATATTGACAACTGTTGCTATAAGTGTTTAAATCTGTGTTATCATGCATATGTTATGTTATCTTCCTTTTTTCTGGAATTATATAGGTGGAATTATGTTCCATGAAACATTTAATGCCAATTCTTTACAGAAGAATCTCATTGGTAAATCAAGAACTTGCAATTTTCACAGAACAATATGATAATCAGTCACAGTTTTATAACTAGCTCATTAAAGGCAAGAATATTTTAAACAGCAAATGGTCTCATAATAGCAAAAAATGTACATACTCTACTAGGTGTCAGGATCTTGAGGTAAAGCCTAAAGTGCCTCTAATCTTTTTCTAGCACCTTGGCTATTATAATTTCTTTCAGAAAAATAAAATTCTTTATTTCACAAAATGATCAAGAAAATGAATACGCATCTACTGATTATAATCAATCCATTTAATGGGAAGATGCCATAAAGGTATTAAGAATATGAGCAAGATGACAAAATAGATGTTCAGTTTCTGGCACTCACACATGGTCATAGAGGGGATTCAGTATTATCAGAATTTATTGAACCTCTGTTCAATTTCTCTGATATTACCCATTTTGGACTACCAAGGTCAGAAATGAAAAGAAGTGAAGACAACTTAGGAATATGGCAAAAACAATCTTGTGAATGCTGGGTTTGGTATTTTAGAAACAACCCTCACAAAAAGGTCAATTGCTTTGCATTTATCTTGTAAAAATTCTGAAAAAATCTACCTATGCTGGAGCAGAACCTAATATTGTTTAGAAAAGAGTATAGTATGTTGTTGTAATTTCTGTTGGACTGTAATGGCAAATTAGGAGGAGATATGCAAGGAATTGTTAAAGCTGCAGAGGCCCATTGTCTGTGTACTTGACACTCCTTGAATTTGGGTGAAATGCACTGGTTTCCTTCACAGTTTTGTTTGCACCATCAGTCTTGATGTTGACTAGTGGCAAGTTTACTGGACATCATTCAAAGATAATAAAGAGCAAGCACGGTCTTACAGTGGCAGTGAAGTATCCAGAGATCCTTGGTTTCAAATACCCTTAGAAGCATAGAAAACCATCTAATGCCATCAAGGACACATAGCCTAAAGATCTGTCCAGTTCAGCTAGGAGTAAGATCCAGAGTTTCTAAGTTTGTAGGTTTTTCAAAAAAAGGTATACGAAAATACCCTTAAAGCTGTTTGTTATAAAACTCACTAAACCATTCCTAAATTAGTTGTGTAGGCTATGCAGAATAGTCCTATACTGCAAAAATGAAGAGTTTGTTTGGAGTGAACCATTTACTTTCATAAACTCACACTAAGAAACTCTTTATACTATATTAAGATGTTTCTCTCTTATCACCTACAACCACCGAATGGAGAAAGAGAACTAATGTAGCTGTCAACTGTCAGCAATCTCTGAGCATCCCAGGATAAATGAATCCTTGAGGAGTAATTCTGCTGAAGTCACTAACAGATAAATTTGGGCTCTTAGTTCAACTGTAGTTCTCTGAGGCAGAGAACCCTTGGGTTTTTTATTCTATTCTCTCATATGTCCCCGCAAAGGGACTGTCATTTCTGATGTTCTTATATCTGGATTCCAACACCTGTATGATCCATATATAATAATGATACAAATATACTATTATTTAAAAACATTTGACTTCTAGTGGAAAATATGTACCATCTCTATTACACATATATCATACATATTCATCTGCACATAAGGGTGGGGATTGTTTTATAATTTTAAATCCAAATATTAAAGAACTTTGTCCTGTTCCTATATATTCTTTTAAATTTACTCTTCACTTTTTTGAAATGAAGCAAGGAAAGGAGAAACAATGAGAGGTGGCTCTAGTTTGCTTCAGGATGATGTGTTTCAGCTTATGGTGCTTTACTGTATCTTTCAAACCACACCAGTACTAGATATCTCCCTGTGGAAAGCAGCAATTACCTTCAATCTCTCTGATCTGAAGTAATCCCTGCTACATGCACAGCTCATTGTGAGTGATGAGGGCCTACTGTTTGCTGAGTCTAAAACCAAATGATCTTTCACAAGCAAAATTTAAACTTGAAATAGGATTCTCTGGCTCTTGATTCCTACTCTATTTTTTTGGTGTACTTTATATATTCCCAAATAAGGTTCAGGCTGGCTACAGATGGTGCTGATGGGTAATGAGACAGGCTCAGAAGCCGCACCAGTTCCCAGGGGAGCGTTCTGTAATGGAACTAACTATGTATTGTCCACCTTATACACTAGATTTGATTTTGGACTATTTGCCCAACTGTGTTTGTTTATTGCTTAGCACTGGAGGGCTTCCATTAACTGTGGGTTGATTGAACATAGATTATGGAGCTAGGAGGAACGGAGCATTTTTTTCTTCTGAATGCTGATGTAATCCCTTTTCTTTAGCAGAGACTTTAGCCCCTTCATCAATAGTAACCGTTAGAAGTAGTCTGGCGTCTACACGATGCTAGTGAGAGACAGGTTTTTTTGAGCCTTTGAATAAGCTCCATGAGATTTACTGAAAATAAATACTTCCAAAGTTTGTAAAACCACAAAAATTTTAAAACATTGTCACTCACAGATGAGAATAGAAAGGGCCATCTTTCATTTGGAGAGATCTTAATATGAAGGATCCCACACATATTGTTCACATAGCATAAGAACATTTTTTTGCAATTCTGGACAAGCTATATTAGGGAGATTACCTTTATTCAGTGTGCACAGTCTCAATACAGAGATGTGAATATGTGGGAAGAGATGGGGGCACAGACCTCAGCGACAGTGCAAGCATTAGGATGGTTTTTGAGTTTACATCTGGAGTGTTTGTCTTAGAAATATAGATCTGGCCTGCCATATGGAATTAAAACAATTTTAGATATGACAACACAACCCATAGAATAGGCTTAAGCACTCAAATACAAGCCAAGAAAAATGCTCTTCTGGCTACCTCACTGTGGGTACACTGGCACAGCAAAGTCAACCAGCCCCTGTGAAATTTAACAGGGTGTTGGGAACAGTGCCCATAATACAGCAAGGAAGCAGAAGACAGGGAGTAATGTCCCAGAGCACCACCATTCACACCTGGCTTTATGACAATGTTTCAAGTATGAAGAAGAAAAGCTTGTAAACAAAAGCAGAAGGAAGCCACAAACCACAGATGAAGTCTCTTCTTAAAAATAAATTTTGTGATGAAAGTTCATAATATTCAAATGAATTGAAGAGGCCACTTGATTACAAGCATTTTTTGGTTTTCCTTTCACTCTAAAATAGTTATCTATTCTTTTGTGTTTTACATGACTGCACAGCACAGTGTATGGTCACTGAGAAAACTAATTTCTTTTTGTTTCCAGCAATAGTAGCTTTGGAGAATTCAATCACAACTGGAAATTCAGAAAACTAGTCCCAGGCTATTAAAAGAGGAAGTTAGATTTAAAAGCATTTGCCACAAAGGCAAAGTCATACATTCCTTTCTGTATGACAGTAAGACAACAGTGCACGAATACCAATGTTGCTGAAAACTCATTCACTTAGTGACTAACAGGTAAGTCCCTCACTTTTTGAAGGTCTTTTTTATGTGATATCTTCAGATTTTTCACTGCCTTAGCAAATATTAAAACAATACTTAGACTTAATTCCATTTTGCAGAGAGGATAACTGAGACACACAGGAGTAGGCTCACAAGGAGAAGCTTACATGCCTCCTTACCTGCTTTTTTCAGATACCAACTGCATCTCTGTTGCTCTCAGAACCCAAAAGTTCACAGCATGTATGACCATTATCTAAACATTATTAAGCTACTCATCATCTGTTTTGAACACAGGGTAACAAAAGTTAACAAAATAGATGTTCATCTACATATTTTGGTTTATGGTATGACAAGTATTGACTAGAAATGTTTAAACTGAGGTCCTTTTCCAATGACTGCCATCACAAAGGGAGCATGGAGTCAGCCACATTTTCTCTCAAACATTCCATCATAATCAGGGCTATGATGGAGGCCACAAAGGAGGCCAGATTCAGCAGGAAGGACTGGGAGTAACCCTGGAGTCATTTAGTAGCTTTTGTTTTCCAATGGGCAGAGTGGCTTTGAAAGCATTGCTGAGCTGCCTTACCTAGGAGCAAGGGCTCCTTTCCAATCAGGTTTTTAAATCTTTGGTATTTCCTATTTCTCAGCCTGTAAAGCTGTTTTTTCACCATGCTGGACTTCCTCACTGGAGTTCCTCTATTTGGCACTCATGGCCCCATCAGTAGTGTGGGAGATCCACCCCTTGGGGATCCACACTTGGCCCAAGAAAGCTTCAATTACTGTATGAGACTTTCTCCTCAATTACTATTAGGAGGAAAGGCACCAGATAATGGAAAAAATCTCATTTGAAAATACTTTGCCAGTCATTATGGGCAATATTTCAAGACTACATACTAGAACAAAGAAATGGCATTTTGACCTCCCAATTCTAAAATCATAACAACCTAGTGAGTAAAATTAGGAGTTCAGCTATGTTTTCTGAATGACTTTTGCCAGTGGATTTTTAGCAACATCTTCATTTAAATGTCCCTTTGCAGGAGTTTTCAGAATAACCAGCAGTCAGAGCCAGATTGGTCTTGCATGAACTGAATGAAGAATTTCCATTTTAAGGTCTTTTCTGCTTACTTTTAGGTTTTGTTGATGTGACTTTGTGTCTCTCTGTGTTTGAGACTACTTTGGGGACCTCATGCAGTAAGTTACAATGATGGAGCATGACAGTCAGAATAGCACACACTATTAGCTAGAGCTCAACTCTATTACAGTACTATGTTTGGTGACACAGAATCAAGAGACTCAAGGATACAAGGTCAAAGGTAGCAAAACATTACATTAATCTGTTCTGTTTGCAGGCACAAGTACGTCAATCTCCAAGTATAACACAGTGTTGACTGTTTAATTATAAGAACCCAAGTGTTAAGTGTTTTATTCAATATTAAAAAACTCCTTTATCTCTACAAATTAAAAAAATAATTAGAAAATACCACATTATTTACCTTAGTATATATAAGCAGGAGTTATTTCCCCTTATTTTATTAATTCATTGTTTACTAGTAGTTTTGTGAAGGAGTAGTCAATATACTTTTAATAAATAATATGTACAAGAAGGTGTAAAAAAAAAAAGGAGCACTTAGATTCTAAGTTTGACAAATTTAAACTATTTGAAACAAACACAGGTGTACGGTTTCTTGGAAAAGGAATCTAAATTTGCAACTATGTACTAAAGTATCATGAATAGTGTTTATTTTCATTTATGAGTAAGAAAAATATTATAGCCTTATTATAAGGATAATTCTTGCTTTGAAGATTAATTCATTTTGTAAAGGTAAAAGATAAGTATTAACTGAAGCATAGAGGTACATATATATAAGTGGGTTTGGATAATAAAACAAACCGCATCTATTCAAAAAATAAAGGCCAAGAGAGATTTTTGGTTACAGCAGGAAATTTCTGCAGTGGTCAGACTGAGTTGAAATGAGTTATTATGGTATAAATAATCCCATATGAGACATAAGTCTGCTACTTCACATGGGTGTTTAAAATGGCCCCAAGAGAGCTTGAGGCTGAAAATAGCAATGATTTTATGCTTTTTACTCTTATTTAGGCTATTAAATTCCCATTATTTTCTTATATCTGCAAATGGAGCAAACCGACCAGCTGTACGTTATTTTTTTTATTTTCTTTACAGTCATGTGCTTTTGGTACAAACACATCTAGTTGAAACTCAAATTTTTTACTTTCTTTCCCATGTTCTGGAGTCATTAACAGTCATTAACATGAGAATGCCTTCCATTACAATCAACAACAGCTCTACATCCACCTTGCCTGCCTTAGAGTCCCAGATTTAGTGCTTATTCCTGCTCTGGCAACACTGGTGGAACAGAGGGGATGCAGCTCCCCTCTGCCTGAACAAGCTCAGGGGGCAGCATCTGCTCCCCATCCAGTGAGCAGAGTGGGGTCAAAGAGGAGGCACCCTCTGCCCTATGGGGAGCAGCTGCCCAGACCCTCGGCATCCCCATGCCACATGCAACCCTATGTGATCCATGCCACATCCCCCAGTAAGCACTGGGAAAAATAAGTTTAAAAGTTCTGGGATTCAGTCAGTGCCTCTTCTCTGAATAACCCAGGGAAAAGATAACGGGAGCCTCTATGTACTCATGCACCTTTCACATGGGCCAAGCAAACCATGTCAGGAGGGGATGGGTCTTGCACACTCCCAGGCCTCAACTATCTCAAGGTTTGCAATTATGGGAGACACTTTGTCCCCACACACTGGGGACCACTCCCACTGAAAATAATGCTCAAGCCAGAGTGGACCATAAATGCCTTGAAGTAGTTTTGGTTTCACAGCAGAAAAAAACAGCCCAAACATACACACCTCAATGTCACCATAGGTTTACACTTGCCATATTAACAAAACCACTATTATGAGATGCAGTTGTTTGTTTTAAACAGCTTTGGCACTGGAAGCATATCAAGCATTGTTTGTTACAGATTTTCATATATAATTAATGTAAAGATTTTCAAGAAGATCATTATGCAAGTTTTATTTAGAGATAATGCACATAGCAGCTCACTTCCCTCAGCACAAGAAAAGCTAATAGCATTAATTAAATATTTTTGTGGGGGCCACTACAATAATATTTAAGTATTTCTGTCAAACCATGTATGCTCTGTAATCTAAGACAGGGGTTTGATTGTATCTTATTAGGAACATTGTCAAAGATCTTAAAGATTCTTAGTATAAAGTTAGCACTTTAACACAGTCTTTCTACACTCAAGTTTGAAATTCTAATGACAGGATAAACAAATAAAATTTCTATAACTGGGAGATCTCTCTAAAAACAAAAACATACCTTTTTTCTCTCTTTATTAATTAACATGAGCTCTTTAATGAAAAATTCTCTAAACTTTGCCAATTATCCACTTTTAAATCCCTTTTAAATTACAGTCATAAGCCCTGAACAAACATTGTTAGGTCCTATAGCTTAACTGGTAGATTAACAGCAAAATAACTATTTGGGGAGCCCTCATTATATTAGAATGTTTAACAAGACGCTTTCAGTTTTGCTACTTTATTGGATTTTAATAACTGCGCAGAACTCCGTTAAACCCCAAATTGTATTCTCATTACGCTGCCGTCGCATTTAGCACAAGGCAACACTGGCAAGCACAACCTGAAGAAAGAGAATAAAACCCGTCTGAAATTCTTTCACATGGCCACTGCCTTTAACCTCCCACCACAGTACAAAGTTACTCTGTGTCCTTCGCTTCTCTGGTTACTACAGAGCTATTTTCTGAGAACCGATTCATAACAAAGAAATTTCGCTTGTGAGAGCTGGGCCTCGACTGACGCCACGGGCCTTTCCCCACCCCAAGAGCCTTTTGTTTTGTGCCAAAAGAATTGCTCCATTCATTATCCCCACAGATGCTTGGCCTGGAGGCAGAGAGAGTCAGTAAAAACAACAAGAAGCTGAGTTCTCCACCAGCCTAGGCTATCATTATCTACACAAGAGATGATGAGTTTGTAATGAAGTTGACGAGGCTTATTCAGACACTCGCAGATTGGCAAGAGGATAAAAAGTGTCTTCAATTTTCCTGTTGTCTGATGTTGAAGTTAGCTGTCATCCGGCACTAGATTAGTCACACTTTGAGGCAGGGCTTTGGAGAAGAGGTCAGAACAAAGCTACTGTACTATGGTATTTCACAGTCAGAGGAACAGAAGCATAATAAATGTGCTCTGTAATTTAAATCAAGGAGCTGCTGTGGGAAATCGCTGCCTCTTTCACTTGAGGAATTAGTGCTGTGCACAGTGCTTCTTGACATTGCATAACATATAAGAAGTCTGCACAACTTTGCTCTTATAATTGGAATGAATGCAGTGATTATATTGGATGAGGCTCTTCTGAATTCAGCAGAATAAAGACTTCACTCTTCAGAGAGGACACATTAGATTATATGTGTTTTATGCTTTTTTAATTCAATTGAAAAATTGGCTAAACATGAATGAAATTTTAATTGGAAACATTTCACACTTAGGCAATCCTGATACCTTTGATAAGAGAATTCCTGTTTTAATTTTTACAGTGGGTCCTCAGCATTGAATATAAAGCACACACTATAAAATTATCAGCATTTCACTATTCAAAATCTCTGTTCCAGCAAATACGGATATTTTAAAAATGTCTGCTGTTTTCCTGTGGTTGGCTGAATCTTCTGTAACCCACAGATCACATGAGAGGATGCAATTCTGATACACTGAGTTTCAGGACATGTATTTAAAGCCTATCAATTAATATTAGACACATGATAACAGAAAGCAAAGAAACTATACAACCCTAAAGCAAAATATGAAAGAAAAAAAAAAGTTGAAAAGAAGTTTCCTGTACTCTGAGTTAAAATTTGGGTTACATAAATCTATGAGAAAAAGCAATAGAGTAAGGTACTTTAAAACACACATTGGGGTTAGGAAGCGAGACCGTGTTTAAAAGGGTTTGCGGTTACTTATTGTTTCACTTCCAGATGTAATTCTGACTTTGTCTAAACCCTGTCAGTCGTTGCATGAGATGTTACTCATGAACTACCCTATTGTGGCCGGTGTTTTGTTCCCCGCCCCATTCCAGCTGGGTGGCTCAAAGGGCTGATTTCACTTGCTCCTACTCCCAGGCATCCATGCAGGTGATAGTTTGCCAGCCAACAGCCCATGAAGGATTGAGGGTGGAAAGAAAGGAGTGAAGGGCTTAAACAAAATAAAAGGAAAGAAAGGAAATTAAAAAAAAAAAAGAGAGAGAGGAAAAAAGAACTTTTTATGCCTAACAAGTGTCACTAAAAGCTGTCACTATTGTTGCTTACTGTTCACTTTTCTGATCTATTACGATCACCTTGACTCAGCAGATTTGTAGCCCAATGAAGGAAAGAAAATAAAGACACCGTGAAGGCTTTGTTGAAGATCCCCAGCACTGATGCTGATTATCGATCAGATGATTAAGGCAGATGAAGAGGTTTTTTGAAAGTGAAGGCTCTGATTGTGTCTCTCCAGTGTGCCCCAAAAGGGGCTGAGAAATCAATACTCTCAATCACAGTGGAAAGCATTTCTCTGTCAGTCACACTGACTGAAGTGATTAGAATTGAGTCATAAGACAATGAATAACTCCACACTGGCTTCCTTCCCCTCTTTTGCACCTCATAGGGAATCTAATGAACTCTCCAGCTAACTGGTTAAGGAAAGGGAGTTACTGCTTATATACACACTGCACATATATTAACATGCTATCTGATCACATGTAGTAGTTCTGTTACTGGGTTCAAATTAAAACATATTTTATCTCATTTTTAAGACTGTTATCTTGGAAAATTCCAGTCATGATAGCTAAATGCATCGAGCTAACAAAAACTGGAGGAAATGCTAGTCCTTTCAGAACATTAACAGCTTTAAATATTATTAAGATCTTTCTGGATCACTTAGTCAGAAAACTATGCACAGAGCATACCTTTAAGAGCCTTTAAAATGAACAACAACTGCAAAATCTTAAATCTGCTGTAAAAAATTACAAGGAGAAATATCCTTAAACATTGTAAAAATACTGGGATTAGGCTGGTAAATGAATTACTAACTCAACACCTTCAAGCAAAAGTGTTGCTCTTTGTGGAGCTCCTGCGACCTCAGAGACAGCTCTGATGGACATCTTCCTCCCCAAAAGTCAAAGGGCTGCTTCATGGGCACATCTGAAGATAAAGTTTGCCCCGAACCTGGGGTAATAAAATCAATTTACTTCCAAAACCACTTGGATGTAGAATGAACAGCAAGCGTTCCAACTGCCAGTTCCCACAGACCACAAATGTACTGACATGATCTGCACAGACCACAGACTTGTGGGTACTTCACCTGGCTGCTGGTTTCACCACAGCACCGCAACAGCACAACCATATTTTCTTCAGTTTTCAGAACCAGTAAGAAAGCAACAAATATTCTTAAATGCGCACCTATTTTTTTAAGATAAGACAAGGAAATAAAACATTACCTTTCCTGAAAAAATCTTAGGATGCCTCTACTCCCAGAACTACTTCTTAACACTTTCTGGCCATTTCAAAATGCTGCAAACTTTATGTGTGAACCTTCTGCAAATGTTATGGCTGAGAAATGTAAGCAGTGTGAGTAATTCTTACTTTGTTTCTTATATTGTATGTTCTTATATTCAATTTATTCTGATGATTTATAGTCTGTGAAAATTTTTGTTTGGTTAATTTGAATGTGTTTGGCTCTAATGATGACTATTCAGTCCTGTGACAGCTTATACTTGATCAAAGGAATCAGATGCACTCAAAATTTTCCTTTTCAAATCAAGATGAAACCTGTGCTCCCTAAATAGAACAAGTTTTAGCGATAATAAACAGTTGAAAAATTGTGCTTTTTATAGTACAAAAATTTCTCCTATTCTTCCGCAATTTCTGAGATATTTTCTATTATCTTTTCAAAAAGAGGAACAAAAGTGTTATTCAAACAGTGGTCTCACCAATATGCTATGAAATAGTTGCTCTTACTTGTTCCAAAATATTCAAGGATTTGCACTCACTTTTCTGTTAGAGCAACAGAATGGGACCTAGTACCAAGATGTTTATCTCCTACCACTCTCTCAGAGGTTTTTTTTTGGCACTGGCTTACAAGATATAGTCCTTCATTCTCAGGTATTAAGTGTATAAAGAGATCCTAAATGTGTGATTTGCCTGCATTCAGAAAATGCTTTAAGAGATCTTGATTTAGCTACTAATTTTGTATGGTTTCAGCCCTTTGATTTTTCCCCCCACATTTTTTATTTGTCGCAGCCTTTATTACATGTTTGATTTTGGAATTTTGACTAAAAAAAAAAAGGTATTTGCATAAAATCCTGCAGAATTCTACTAAAAAATTGAATTCCCTGCTACAGTTAAAATAGATGATGTTCTAGTTGCTGACTGACACTACAGGCAGTGGTTTTAATCCGAATACCATGAGGTATCAATTCAAGTGTTTCTAACTAGTTGAGAAGTACAACTGTGCACTTGTATGGAAAACTACATTTCTAATCAAAACAAATAATGCAATCGGGATTATTTGACAGACTCTAGTTTCTTAGCACTTCTTGACTAGTATTGATCATAAGTGTTCTTCTCCACTCTCTCAGAAGAATCCTGTATTTTAACTCTTTTTTTACTTGAAATGATCTTCGGTTAGTTCTGGCCTGCTCCTAGCCATAATACCCCATTGACCACAAAGCGAAACAGCAGCTGGTTTGTACTGGGACTATGTGAATATCCATATTCTTTCCCCACAAACCTTAAACCATTAGACTCACTAACACTTAGAATTTACTCACATTTGTAATAGGCACAATAATATTTCCTTCCCTCACAGGTCAAGAGTAGTCAGTTTAAAAAGTATTTTCAGGATAACTGAAAGGTATTTTATGCCTGGAAATATTACTGTAGAGATCAGTCATGTGAAAAAAAATAATGCAAAAATCTAAATCACTATTGTTACCTGCAGCCTGGTCAATGTCATAATGAGGGAAACTGAGAGTAAAAGAACAAAAAACCTTTAAGAGCTAGATTTTCACTAAGAATTCTTCTTTAATGTCTTTAATTAAATTCCTAAGTTTGAGAAGTTAGCTATTTTTCATGAAGCATCTGCTCACCAGACAGGCCTTCTTCTAGTTGTCTCCATTTTAATTACTTGATTACTTTCATGAGAGAAGGATTTATATAAAATTTTTTTTCAGACAGGAAAGAAAGAAAAAATCTTGTATGTGTCAGTCTCGACAGTTTATATTTGCAGTTTGAAGGAGAGCAGTCAAGGTCAAATAGATGGCTCTGCATCCACTGTATTAAAATAATGCCCCTGGACCTATAGGTAGCAGTATCTTCATAATTATAACAAACCAAGGATAGCTAGTCTTGGAACACAAAACATGCAAGCCTCAAACTAGAGTGCACTCAAGTCAGCAAACTAAGTCCCTTCATCTCCTCTGCTTGTTGATAAATCTTTGTGCTCCCCAGGGACATGTAACCATCCATCCAAGTCTTTCTTCACCCAGGTCACGATTAGAAGTGATACACATTCTTAAATAGAACTTATCTATGTTACTATTCTGAGCTATGAGTACCAATCATGGCATTTTGATATCTTTGAAAAAATGCTTTAAAAGAGGCAAGATTTAAGCTACAATAGGAGTAAAATATAAGTATTGCTTCAGATAAGGTAACAGAACAATTTGGCACGTACTGGAAATAGTATATGCAGTATATGTTCCAGTGTAATTTTTTTTTTTTTCCAAAAATTAGGTATCTCATATGCTGCACACAATTCATATCTGAGGCATTAAAAGAAAGATAATGACTAACCTGTTCTACTTCTATTCAGGCCAATATATTCATGTGTACCTTTGTGTATATAAAACATATAAAGTAACCTTTTGGAAACTAAAGTTAATCAGAAATAATTACATATGAAATCAGAATTAATGTCAATACATATTTCATTCATTCTCCCCTTTTACAATACTCCAATCAGAGTAAGCTGGGAAGTGAGGAATCCATTCGAAATTTCAGAGACACTTTCTTAATTTAAAATTTAATTGGAAAAATTTAATACACTTTGTAATCTTTAACTTCCAATTTGACACTACTGGATTTAGCAAGTAACTGTGTATGCAGCAACTAACACATCTCTGTACAGGTTAGGTTGCTGTTCATGGCAAAAGTGGTGGACTCATGACATGCAAGAGGCAGACTACCAGAGTCCTCACGCAGAATTGCATTCAGTCACTTTAGGCTCATGTAGTGTAAAGAAATCTTGTGGGACTGAATTCCTTATCGTGATTTGAAATGAACTCAACTCAGCAAGGACCTAAACCTGGTTTGATGCAATGCCTGCTTTCATCCAAGCAAGTATCCTGAAATCATTCAAATCTGGTCTGATGGTAAGGTCAAACCTTACTTTTTTGGCATGTACAGGAACAGTATCATAATTCAGCATTACACACTGGCTCAAAATATCATTACTATATCGTCAGAAGATGCCATCTTCTTGAAACCGAGTCAAGCTGCATCTTCTGCCATTCAGACCTAGGGCACACATCCCCAGCCTTGGATACCTTATCAGATATTGGAAGGGTTCTTTGGAATGTGAATTTTAGTGCCTGATGAAACTGGTTCCTTAAGCTCAGGTCCTGAACCTAAATGACTTGCTCGCACTGCTGTGATGTTTCACCCACCTCTCAGTGCTAATGAATTATGAGCAGAAAACAAAACAAGAAAACAAGGAACACAAGCTCAGTTTTCTTGTAAAGCACTTAAAAGCAAACAGATCACTGAAAAAAAAAAAATTGAAAATCACACTGTCTAATTTTACCTTTTGTTTTCAACTGATCATTCAGCCTTGTAGGTTTCTAGGTTAAAAGACTGGTGGTCCCGAGGAATGGAGACCAGTATACAGCTGATGCCTCACACTGCACTTTGATAGCTCTTAGTACTGACCTTTGAATGAAATGTCAAATGCTGACTGACCCTGCTGCATGAACTACAGATTAGAGTTTACATTTAAGGAAGTCCAGGCTTATGCAGTTGCCCCAAAAATATGCAACATAAACTCATTATTTGACACAGTTTAACATCCTACTTCAGCAGGATCTCAGCTTCTCTAAATCTCAACATTATGTTATATTCGGAAGCCAACAGAGCTGCTGATGTGATGTGATGTTGGTTTTTTTAGTACTGCTTTTAAAGGTAGAATGCCACCCACGAAGACTGCCACCAACCAGCTATCTAGGTTATTCTTGACAAGGTCTCACGAAAATAATGACCAAACCTAACCCAGCTTCCGCTGTGAGAAAATCATAACCTTGAGTTTAGTGTCTAATCCTGGAATGAAATGTAAGCATTCCCAAAAATATTGCAAAATTGTCATTACCCAAGGTAAATCTACTCAAACAGCCATTGTCTATGGGGGAATTCAGAAGCTGAAGCTTTGTGACTTGCATGGTAAGGCTGTGGCTGCTAAAAATGAACGGTAACTAATTGATAGGGGCTTCAAAATGAAGATATATGGTATTTGAGATCCTGTTTTGATCTTTTTTGCTTTCACACATGTGCCCTTCTGTATCCTGTGGATCTTCTATGTGGCTCGGTGGGTACATGCTCCACATGGTATTCTCTCTTTCTGATGTTAAAATACAGCACATAGGCTGTTACACATGGTGTAGGAGCCTCTCTTTGATGGACATATAATCAAGCAGGAATTTGAAATATGGCCAAGACTTTGCTTTTATTTCTTGGCTATTGGACATAAGTGTGAATTTAGCCTGTAAAATTTATTCTTTTTTCATTGTATTAGATAAATTGAAATAAGTGGGAAAATCCTTCTTCTTAATTCCTTCTCCTGCAGTCCATTTCACAAAGTGTGGTTTAAGCTATCAGTACTTAAACATATATGATATGATAGCAATGTCAATACAAGACATTATTAGGAACTATTTTATTGTCATGAAAAAACTGAAGCGTGTTTCTTTCCCTTTTCTTTTAGTCTTACCAATCAATGCCATTACACCCACTGGTTTTCTCCTGCATGAGCACACTTCCATTAACTCCCATGTGTCACTCATTTCAGCCTGCACATTAAAATACTTGTCCTGCAATTAAATTTATCAAAGAGCCCTCTCTATCAAGGTATTTTCTACTATTATTTGTTGCAGATGTGCTTGTAAGCAGTTCTTCTAAGTACTTATTTGAAGTATTTTATTCATATACTATAAATTACATGTTAATATTTTATTTACATAAATTCTATTATATAAAATAAATCTATATTCTACTATAAAATATATAAAACATAATTTAATCAAGTATGTTTATAACTTTCCTTTTTTTACTGTTAGTTTCTTTTTAATTGAAATAATCTCTGCTGGACACAGATTATCCTCCTCAATAACTAAAGCTTTCTAGAATTCAGCAATAAATATCACTGAGTGTAAACTTCAACAAGAATTACACAGTACTGTAGCATTAGTGCAGTTTTGTTTACTGTGAAGTAAACTGCTGTTCAGTTGTTCTACTCACTTATTTTGCACCTCACAAAAGCATATGTCTATCTTAGAAGAAAATTCAAGTCTGAACAATTTGTTTTTCTTATAAAATGCAATGGAAAGACAAAATATATATATGAAAATGTTTAATTGCTTTGCAGTATTGAAATATTATTCTAAATGCATGAAATAGTAATCTGACAAAGAGTGAAAAAAATGGACCATTCCGAACAAAAACTCTATTGAAACAAAAATTTAAATTTCTACCACTACCACCCCCCTCAAGCCCTCATCAATAGTCAATTCACTTGTCCCACATCTACATGAGGTCACTCAAATGGCCTTGGATCCTTTTGCGATTTCTTAGCACCCAAAAGAATGTAAGCAGAACTCGTGTTTTGGCTCTAAATGTACAAGGTCATAAGGTTCTTCAGGGAGAGAAATTTTACAGAGTTTCAGTAATGCTCAGTTTATGTTAGTGATCACCAAACAAGTAATATATTGAGTCTGTTATTGAAAACCTAAAAATTCCTTAATCACCTCTACAAGAAATGTGACCGAAAAAAAAAAAGAAAACAACTAACCAAAAAAACCCCAACCTCTAGGTCTCAAATATTTTATATAAAATGTCACAGTATCAGCTGTAAGAAAAGCAGACCGATTAAATATCAATACTTGCTTTGCAAGCATTGTGAATTTCATACCACTATTGTCTCTGCAATGTGATCTTGCAGTGGTTGAGGGTATTGCAGAAAACAAACCACAGAACTGCAGTGGATTGGAGGCTCCTGCCACCACAGAGCAAGCCCAGCATCCAACTATTGTCCTTTTATGCTCTGGAACTGCTGGAGGTTTATGCCTTGTTTGGTTTTGATGGCCTTTGTCTAACTTACACTATGATCTACAGTCCTAGCTCTGTTTAACCCTTCTTTAAGCTGTGTAGTCCATGCATTCAGGACCTGTGCCTGATACACTGACCATGCTAGAATTATAGCCCATCCAGCACTATTTCCAAAACAGAGACTGGTTAATTTATCACTACCGTGAACTCAGATTCCCTCTTACAAGTACCTATCAAGGACAATTCACCAGGTACTCTTCCCTTTGCCACATATATAATTAGTTTCCCAACACAGAACAAAACCAGATCGCTGTAAAACTATATTTTTTAAATACAATACAATTTATTAGTATTTTTATTACATAATAGAAATAATACTAACACGTAATTATTTTTATTAACAAAGCTCTAAGGCATGCTCTTAAAAACTCCTCTTACTTTTTTAATTTTGCTTATGGAGGAGCTTATTTAACATGAAAAGTAACTTATATCCAATCAAGCCTGATCTCCAGTTATAAGAAAATTAAACAAAGCAAGATAAAGTGAAAATACAATTTGCTGATAACTAACACTAAAATCGATACAAAGTGTAAAAATTCAAGAGATAAAAAGTGGTATATTCTTGTTTTCTAAAAGAAGAGCAGAGAATACTAACTAGAGACAGTGTACTAACTAGAGACAGTAACATGTACTTTTAACTTTCAATTCATAGGGAAAAGGTTTGGTCTTCAATCCCTGTTTATATAAGAGTGAAGCTGGGCTGTGGAGAAACAAATATGCAAAGTTGAATAGAAACTCTTAAATAAATGGAAAGGGTATTAATATGCTCAGTTGTTCTTTGTTCCTCGGTTTCTTTCTTTGTGAATAACTAGCCAAATTCATGAACAGCACGTGTGAGCTGCTAAGGAGTCATCAAACACTCTATCACTCCAAAGGAGGGCTTCAGAATATGTATCCTTGTGAAAGTGATGAAGTATCATTAATCCAAAATACAGCCAAAACTAGAGAAACCCACATTTCACAATTCTCCCCATTCTTCTGCACTAAGATCTTTTTCTTAGCCTACTGTTTATGCAAAAAATGCATGTGACATTGAGTTCTTCCTTCAAAAGATTCTTGGGTACACTAAAAAACAAGGTAAAGAATTTTAGGACACAAAAAATAGAAGAAAAAATAAGTTGGATATCTAATGGGTATTGAAAGGTTTTCCTCAGTCAGCAAGCAAAGAGGAGGTCCACACCAAGCCAGGTGGGCATGTCAGGGAGGCAGAAGAATATGCCTTTGGTGGTGGAGCTGTTCCTATTCTTGTTCACTCTTCACAACACCAGAATTTTTTTCTTCTTCTCCTTTTTGACTTTCCTCAATGTTATTTTGGAGAGCTGATACCATACGGCCTTCTTATTCTTACTCAAATAGCATTCCTAAAAACACTCCCAAGTAAATTCTCATCTGTAAAATAGTTTTCGTTTCCCAGTCATGAAAACATCCATAATATGTGATTCTATATAGTCATGGGCGTACTAACCCTAAGACATTGGAGGGATGGGAACCATTCAAACTGTGAAAGTCTCTTTACAGCCTCTGCCCTACAAAAGTCACTTCTGTGTTGGTGAATAAAGTCCATTGCTGAGAACAATCATTTCAGGAGCTTGTTTTTATCTTTCTGATGGCCGGTGTTATACCACAGAATGAACTGTGGTAAAATATTCCTTCACTGCACCTTCTTTTCAGTGAGATAGAGAGCTTAGTCTGTATCAAAGAAATTCGACATGAAAAATGTTCATGGACAATGCTAGGTATACAATAAAATCTGCATATATTTCTATTTCTTGAAAGAAACAATAGATCACTCTGTACTCACATCTTACAAATTCTTAGCCCAGCAGTCTGTCTCTCTGAAGAAACAAACACCTACCAGAAATATTTGCCAGGCCCTCTATATTTTGAATTCAACAAGCATTCACAACAGTATGAAGGATTTTTGCAAATTTTAACTTACAAGTTAGTGGAAATCCTCCTTTTCACATTTTAAAAGGCTGCTATAGAAACCCTATTAAGAATATAAGAACAATAACAACAGCTTTTTTTATGTTGTGCTCTATTCAGCTGATACTGTCCTTTTGGAAAGCCAATGACTTGTTAGTACCTCTAGCAGGAGTGTGAACAGATGCGTCCCTGACAGGCGATGGATGGTCAGGGTCCATCTGGCCAGTGCAGCTTGGACAGAAATGATGTATACAGCTTCATCAGCGAATGACTGTCATCAATCCTGTGCCATGGATAGCGTAAATGACAGCTACACTGCAGCTGAGGCCCAGGTGTGAGAATGGAGCAGGGGCTGATTTAAGAATGCTGGGTAATCAGGAATGTATAGTCTCCTGGACTTTAATTTGTATCTTTAACCTCCTATAAATATCCCTGTATACTGTAGGAGGTATGTGTTTTTAAAGAGTCTGATACACAAATTAGCTTCAGGATGACAGACATTCTTTGCTCTCCTTCAGCTGCTGATTACCCCAGTTCCCAGTATACATTAACAAATGCATGCCGAGCTTTGGTCACTGTACTGCAGACTCCACAATTTAATTATTACCTCATTGATTTTTCATGTATTTCAATTTTCTTTTCTTCAAGTCACAGTGACTGTCCTACTGGGGGCAATGTTTGTTTTTTTCTTTCCAAGATTTCCTTATGGAATTTATTTTCAGTTCAAGGATTTATTTTTTTTTAACCCTTCAGGAATGCATATTTGCTTAGCCAGTCGGTTCATAGACAGGTAGATGCATAATCCCTTAAAATAAAACTGAACTTTATGGTTGAAGCTAGATATAAACAGAAAATGGCAAGGCATTGACCACTGGTACTAAAGATACTTCTGGTTTTTTATATGGTCCCTTTTTAGCATGCATCAAAGAGCATACATAATTTGCATCTATTAGCATTTTATTATTTCATAGCATTGGGGACAGGAAAATGGACACAATTATTGTATCCTCACAGGGTATTTCTCTATTTATAACTATTTCACAATAAACTACTTTTCTTTATCATTGGATCATATGGACTAATGTAGTGATTTAAAAGCACAGGAAGTTATGAATGTTTTATATAAAGATATGAGTCAGTACTTTCAGTACACAGAGATACATTCATTGTCTTAAACAGTATCATCTACAATCATATTCCCTTAAGATATTTTGACCAGGTAAAGCTGTGTAGCACGTCTGAAGCGAGACCAGTATGAACACATCATACTATATATAACATACTGCCTGCACAATTTGCCTATGAGCGTGCAAAAAAAAATTTAAAAAAAACAGATTTCCAATGTATAATCCATGCTTGCAGGCATAAGAATTACTGTGTATTTCTCTCAGATGAAGCTTGAAAAAACCCACAAATCACTGTAGCTCTAGAAAGGGAAGCTTTAGGAAAGCATGATGCAGATTTTGGTATATTATCATTAAGGGAGGGTGGTGTGGGACAGTACTCCAAACATCCTCATTCCAGACACAGAACTCAGTTAATATGCAACGTACACAAGCAAAGAGGCCTTAACGTGAACTTTGCAGAGGAGGCTACAGCAGGCCACATTAATTGCAGGTTACAAGGAATGTGATCAATTTTCATCTCCAAGTACTGACTTTTGCTGGCTCTTCTTCAAGTTCCTAGAGCAGATGTGGAGCATAAGGGCAACAGAGGAAAGTGGAGATGCCTTGAGAATGGGGTACCCTGGTCCAGCTCCTTTTTCATCCAAACAGAGTGAATGAATTGGCTTGGGAAGAAATCCTTTTTTTTAGTGCTTGAAAATATATACATATATATATATATACACACACACACACACATATGTACACACATATATACATATGTATTTGAGTATGTGTAGATTAGCATGTGAGAGCACCTGAGCATGTATGTGTATTCCTGCGAATAGTCAGATTCTGAAAATAGTTTCATTCAAGCTCACTGAAAGTCAAAACCAAGAATTATTCTGAGGAAAGGAACTGGAAAATTCCTTGCAAAAAATTCTTCTTCAGGCAACATGAAACTTTTTAACCTCCAGACAGAAAATTTAAAAAAAAAAAATCATTCCTGTGAGCAAATGAAGTATTATCATTTGAATTTTCCCGAAGAAAACCTATTTGCTCCAACTGGAGGAAAAAAAAAATTAAAGACCAAAAACAGTCTTGTAGAAAGGAAATTTTTCATCAGAATACTAATGCAACAAAACCCCCTGAAAATCTACAAAAAGACCATAGTACAGGTTTCTATGAAACAGAGATGAGTTGTATCTACACACACTATTGGCTTTAAGTGGTTTAGGGAGAGATTTTCAAAAAGCACATGTGGAATTTAGTGTTGGTAATCTCCAGAAAGTCTTTGCAATTCGTGCTATGAAATTCTTGCACACTTGAAAAAAAGATCCCTTTTAATATTTTATAGGGCTGTGGTTTAACCTTTAGAATATGAATAGAGCCCCCATCTGTGTAGGCTTACTTGTTATCCAGTAGTGCAGGTCAGTACCCATCAGATCAATACAACCCCAGGAGAAGACGGAGGGCCATTGAGTAGGGAGCATTTACACCAATGAATCACAATTACAGGAACACCTGTGCTAACAAACTGTGTCCTGATCCACCGGGAAAACCTGCACAGTGCTCAGTAGCTCTCAGAATTTCTCATTTATTATTATCACTGGTGGGTTGGTCTGAAGTTGCATATTGTGCGTGAAATTCAGACCTCTCAGGATGACCAAGCTTTCATAGGGCTTTTTGCTGCTTCTCCGGTAGCATTACCTTCTCCATTTAGTATTACCTTCAAGGTACTGTTGGGGGCTCTTAATTCATACATTTCAGTTTCAAACAGCAACTCACAAGTCTGAGGAACACAGTTTCAAAAAAGTTACATCCAAAATCATGTTCACATTGAAAGTGATGTATGTTTGTTAATGGACTGTTAATAAGCTGGTGCTATACATCAGAGAACAGAGAGAAAGAGAAAACAGGACCCATGCAGTACTTGAAAACACTTCCCTTGCACACTGCTACAGTGTTATCTGTTATTATAGGTGTGGAACGGCTCTTTTATTTCTGTGTCATTACAGCAAATTATCTACCTGAAGTGTAAGGGAAGGCAGTAGTTTGATGAGGAACTGCCACTTTGTGAAAGTTTGGACTGGCGGGAAATAAGAGCATTACTGCCTTTAATACCTGTCTCTAAAGGCAAGAATATATTAATAAATCCCAAGTTTCTTCACTTCTGTCCTATCATAATACTATACAACATCTGTTTTCCCATATCTGCAAGAAAACTACTGAATGCATCACTGAACAATGGACCGTTATGATCACACAGAAGCCAGAAAGCTTCCAAACTCTTCCTGTGAAATTTAGCAGATAATATTGTTGGTATCACGTCTCAAGGATGAAGGACCACCGCCTCCCTAAGATCCTCCTCTATGGTGAACTTGCCACTGGCTGCCGCATGAGAGGAGCCCCGAAGAAAAGATACAAGGACTCCCTGAAACAACATCTCAGCCTTGGCCATATTGATCACCATAACTGGTCTACTCTGGCCTCAAATCGGGAGGCCTGGAGACACACCATCTATAACGCAGCTGTCTCCTTTGAGAACACACGCAGGATCACTCTCGAGGAAAAAAGGCAACACAGAAAGAACCGTGTATTGCAGAATACACCATCTAAGGAGTCTTTCTGTTGTGCCTTTTGCAATCGGATATGTCTGTCACGTATTGGCCTCATAAGCCACCAGTGTGCCTGTAGCAAATGTGGATAGAGCCTTCCCAAATCTCCGTTCGCGAAGCCTAGCCATGATTGTTGGTATGCAGCAGGCAGAGCCATGTCTGGTATATTTTACATATATTTCACAGTAAGAAAATGTAAGAGTAGAAGGCCATGCTACACAACTGAGAGGAAAGTGTCTGTCCAGCAAGCGTAGTTCTTCTGGCTTCAGAAGTCACTGTGCTTTAAACATTGTGCTGAGAAACAGATATATGGAGATCAGGACAGATGAAGATCGGATATGCTCTCTTTTTTCTATTTCAAAATTTTGTCTAGGCACAATCTGAGGCTTTGAACATATTTCTGTCTGTATGTCCTTCAGTCCTGGTAAAAGAACAGCTGCTTTACATCTGACCAGGCTTTGGCACATCTGAAAACCCCAGGTAGGATTTCTGTGCATAAGCTGTTCTGATGAAGTACATACCCAGTGAGGTGATGCATCAAAGGCATGTCACAACACTTAGACTGACCTACGTCGATGACATGGAAAACTAAAATATCACATCTGTGAAGTACCATCATGCTAGGGGACATTTCACCACCCCGGCACTATTCAGCACATTTGTATATATTTGTGAGTACACATAAGGAATACTGAATGTCACAAAACTCCCGTATCTTAAAGTCAGAAGAAAGGCAAGGAGTGGGACAGAAGATGATGTGAAGGAAGACGAATAAAACATCTGGAGAAACTCTTCACCTTCTGTAAAGAGCATAAATGACAAAGTGCTTTAGGGGGAAGAGAATTAGCTAGGCACTAACCAATTTAATCTATCACTCCACAGAGCAGAATGGAAATAACCATTCTCACTTGATACACAAGTACTTCTCGGGATTCGGATTTGATCACAACTAGAAAACTATTCAGCTGAGTTACCCTTTCCCTCATTTCTCATAAAATGAGAAGGTATTTATTTTGTTTACCAAAAACAGCAAAACATCACCAAAGTTTTGTTTATATTTGGACCTCTCTCTGATTCTCTGACTCCTCCAACAGCTACTCTTCCCAGTGATTTGTGTTTGTCAATTAGATAGGACCCATTGCTATCCCCTTCAAATCTCCCTAACCACACCACATTTAACAAAATTCCTGCTCAAATCTCATCCAGTTTTTCAAGGCAAAGTACCACGTGGTACTGAACAAATTAAAAGTAGTGGAAGTCCACAAATACAGCGTACATGTGTTATCACTGAACTGCTTTTTCAGTCATTGCAGTAGCCTGTGAACCAGCATAGGACAAAATGAAAAAGGACATAGAAATGTGTGTTCTTACTAGTATCGATTTCCAGCTCTGTACAAGAATTGAGAGGGAATGCCTAATTCAAGATATTGGTAATTATTAGACTAAATTTCCATTAGTAATACTTGCATAGTCAAGATTTTATATATGCCCAATGTGCCCAAAAACTCCTTTGATGCATTTTTTTCTATTCTGGTTTTGGGACTTGTTTGATTGGAAACCACTAAGCATGCTTAACTGTGCCACATATTTTTCCTTCTGATTAAAATGCAGGCTGGCACAAGCAGAGACTGATGGCCTCTGAGTTTATAGATTGACCAGGGCACCTGCCGTGCAAGCATCTTTGTGCTGCCCCATCACTGAATTTCATTCTGACCTTGAAGCATCACACTTGATAAAGCTGAAAGTTAGTTTCTATTTCTATTTCCAGCCCTGTTTTTTAGTATCCCTTAACAGACTGTCAACTGTACTCTGACACAATGGTGCCTGCATCTTCTAGGTTGTAGCCCTCAAAAGATAGTAAAGTTAAGGCTTTCAGCTACAGACTTTTGTAGCTTTTCTGCATGATTCTGATTTAAATATTTTTAAACAAATCGTAGTAATAAGACCAGGAAGACATCTACTGAAGACAGCTTGAATCTCCAGTGATTGTGCCAGATATCTAAGACTGTACTTGGCCATGTTGGTACCAGCCAAGTTTTTTTGGTTAAAGGTCTGTTTAACCTAGTTCAAAAACGACAGCTGAAAGTGAAGTTTCCTCAGGAAACAAGAACACTTTCTGAAATGTCTCTTATAGCATAACAACGGTAGACACAGGTCACAATGAATGTGAGCTTTATGCAGTACAAAGCTTCCAAGCCCTGCTCCAACGTATGGCAAAACAAGTACAGAAATCAGAAAAAAGTAATATATTTGTGTTTGCAATATTTCAAATAATTGCTCTTTTCTGTTCATAATCAAGAATCACTCAAGTAGCCTAGAAACTAATGTATTCATAACTCTGTGCAAAAGATAATCACATTTTACAACAGTGGGCTTTGGGTAGAAGTGCACTGTTATTAAAAGATTATCCCGAAACTGATGTAACTCTGAGAACAAAACCATGCACATAGAGTTCTGACTCAGATAATACACCTTCCTTGCTAAATCGCATATAAAACCTTTCCAGAGCACAAATAGAATAAAATTATTGTAACTCCTAGAATTAGGCCTGAATTTATTTTTTTTTGCTTCTGAAATTCATGCAAAACCAACAAGTATTTCACTGTCCAATGTTCATGATGCTGCATCAACTCGACAACAGCTTCCTAGAAGGGCTTATGCATAAAGCAGACCAATAGCTACAGCTACAAAACACACCACACATCTGAAGCCATCAAAAGCAAGGAAATTCTGATTTCTAGTTGAGGCCTGTGACATTTACAGGCTATACAAGAACACATGGGATGTTATACAGCATTGCGCATCATTATTGTGGAAGTCATTGTTTCCCTCATTAGTGCTCTAGATCTGTACATTACTTTCATTCCAGGTCAACGACCTCCATGCTGACAGTCCATCCTTAACTCACCCTTTTGTGCCTAGGTATTGTAGCAAATTTGCTACAGTACGTGACATCTCACACTTGAATTTTCTGCAATATTTGAAGACATGTATCCCATTCAAATGCACTACTTATCAACTCAGAGGTCTTCAGAAAACCATTAGGAAGATATGGGACACATATCCAAAGGAAAATTAGGTATAATTTCATTTGTAAGTGTTGTATTTTATTATAATATTTAAGCTGTAGTTCTCTGTAGAGCTTTTAATTTTATGTGATAGAAAGATGTGCAAATCATGCAGCACAGTTAAAATATTCCTGAAATATTTTTAAAGTTCAATAATATTTTTGAAACAAACAAAGATATTTATTCGTTAGGAACATGCAAAATGTTAAACATTTCCATGCTCATTGTTCTGGTTTCTTTCAGTGTTAATTAGAAGCATAACTTAATATGCTGCAAACATGTTAGACTTTCATTTTTAATGTAATTGAAGATAAATGACTAAAATTTAGCAGTGATTCTGGACTCCTGAAAAACTGTGATTGACACAGTATCATCCTGTAATGAAGCAGTTAATATGCAGACATTGACACGGCAGAGCCATTATGATAGATCATATCAATTCATAATTTGGCTTCATAAATATGCAGAATTATCGGCACAATATCTTAAAATGGCACTTCTTTTTCTCCAATGCCAACATACAGGACTGGCCTTTGCAATGAGGACTTTAAAGCAGAACCTGAGAGGATGTGATATATGGAAAAGAGATAATATTCATGTTGCAGTAAGTTACCTTTGTGTTTTAATATCAGAAAACCAGTGCTAAAACCAGGGAAAGGAATCAGGAATTTTATGCCTGGAAGTAAATTTAACACTTAGTTAGGTTTACTGTCCACATTCCTTGTTTTGCTGTTCAGGAAATTGCACAGAATTTGTCAAATACTGGGAAAGTGTTTGATTAAACTTAGAGGAAAAAATGCAAACCCCATTTTGGTTTTATGGTCAGATAAAGAAAGAAGCTAAATGACTGGCTGCAACATTTTCTTTTGTGTTTTGAAAAAAAAAATCTTTTGTGGACTTTTCTATGAAATTAGATTTTGAGGTTTTGTTTGAAATGTACAAAGAAACTTTTCTAATAACTTAATACCACTGATATTAGAGCCCAGGGAAACAAGTGCAAAACTAGAGAACCATACAAATGCAGCTAGTAAAGTCACCTTTGTCATAGCTTAAAGAGCATCCTGTCTCTAATACCACTGCGTAAACCAGCAAGGATTTGAACCAAAACACAGATTTCTGAAAGTTCCAAAATTTGCTGATGTGTATATCAAGGACTTAGGTTTGAGTGTCCCAGTTCTCTTGGGTACTATCATGATATTCAAATTAGGTGTCAAGCAACAATTTCTATCATTTTAGTTTTGTGTCTTAGCTTTGGATTCCACTCTTTCTTCCTTGTACTTACAATCAGACTAATAATGAGGAGAGGATGCTTAGTGGGTATAAACGAGTCACTTGGCTGATCTCAGATCTCAAAAGACAGAAGACAGTGAGCTGATTCACCCCAACTGAGGGTATGCACATTTAAATTTTACTTTCATGATTAACTTCCTTTTTAAATTGTGACCAAAAGTACTCTTTAAAGTATTCTAAACTACTGCTACGTATACAGGATAAATGGAGGCTGTACTGACATACATATTTTATACAAACAGAAACCCTAAAACATATTGTGTGGGCTGAGAACTTTATATTGACTTCTGGTGCTAAGAGAATTTTATAATGGAGTTATAAAATCCTCAAAAAAGGGGTTTGTAAAGGCAACTCTAATATACCTTTATCTATAACAGCACGGTTGGGGGCTACTATAATAATCCTTTTGCTTTCATGTGGCCATCTGGAGGCCTATTAAAACTAGTATCTAAAACAGACTCCCAAGTGTGTTGAGTTTGCTAGTTCCCACTAAGTCACTAAAATCAGGGAGTTAGCCCTGCTATAGGGTGAACTATCTGCTACAGAGAGAAGACAGCTTGAACTCTAACCTTTTACACTGTGAATATGTTGTGTACAGGCTGATTTGGATGTACACACTATAATTGTGAAAAAACCCTAGCCCTAAGTCTGTTGTGCACCTCTGGGGTTGTATGTTAAGATGGAAGAGAGTAGGCAAAGTAAGAATGGAAATATTGCAAATTTAATTATGTATTCTGTTTTTGCTGAGAAATATTCTACTCTGATTTTTATGGAGAGCAACAATGAAATATTGAAAATTTTGTATGAACCTGCTTTCCTTGTTTAAATACAAATACATAGTTTATATATAACATTTATTTAGTGCTGTGGGTTTTTATCCAAAATGCAATGGAAATAAAGATTTGAATATGCAAATAACTTTACAGCATAATTTGATCTCTCTCTTTGTTTTCTATTCAATTAAGATCAGGTTAGTACAAATGCGCTCAGTAAAACATTTTGGTTCAGTAGAGACTGGGTATCATTTGACCAAAATAAAGTCCTTTCCATACACTCATTACTGATCTTATTCAGTAATGTGGTCACATCCTATTATACCTGATACATCAAAAAAAAGAAAAAAAAAAAAAGAAATTAAGTTGCTGTCTAAAATCACACTAGAACTCAGATCTAGGACCAAATAAGATGCATTAATTGCTTTACTGCTTCACTGCAAAGCCACTCTTAAAACATAATTCCTTAATGAAGTCCGTTAATTTGTTCATGGCAGTACACAAGCTGTTCAAAATGACACAGAATTGCACTCTGTTTTCTAACCCCTGCAGTTTCTTCTGTTAGTCACTCTGCCTTGTGTTGTTATCCCATGGATAGTAATTATTTTATAGTGGCTGTAATTAGGAGAGAATTAGGCTTGGTAAACAAAACCTGCCTTCTCCTGTTAATAGCTAAGGATAATAAATTTGGCTCTGACATTCACTATATTTGGACAAGGCTTGGCCTTCTTCCAGTTTTCCCAATAAGAACTTTATTATATAATTATGCCTTGGAGGAGCTCATATTACAAGGTAATTTTTTTTTGTTAAGACACATATTGCATGGCTTCCAGCCAGTAAATGATATACTGTAATATATGCCTCCAATAAATGTTTTAAACAAAATCTCTCTAAGCAATGTTCTGCTAGAGCTCCCCATTGCAATTCAGCAGCTATATTTACAGGATTTTTTCATAATGTAAATTATTTTCTTTTGCTCACATTGTCCAACATAACAAGTGTTTAAAAGGAAGCCTAGAAATATTTTTATCAGCTCATGACATGGTTAGATCTTTAACTTATCATAACTCAGTACCTTAAAAAAATGTTCATGCTTTCTATTCTGTGAGCAAAGTCACAGTTTTGTTGACATGCACAGAAGTGCAGCAAGAATCCTATTTTCTGTTTTCTATTTTCAGCTTGAATTAAAAAACAACCCTTTGTTCCATCTTTCAGCCCACACATTAATGCATCATATCCCACCCTTTCCTTTATTTACCTTGTACCTTTTATGTAAAATATAATTTAACACACAATAGCACAAAATGCTTTTCAAAGGGAGTCAATCATAAGCTAAATAGAAAAGGAGGGGCTTAAGGGGAAGTATATGAAGAAGTCAGTGGCTCAAAAGAGAGAAAAAACTGTTTCAGACACAAGGAGGAGCAGAGATAGGATCAGGACTGGGAAAAGGGCGTAAGCAATTAAATTCTGAAAAAATACAGTAAAACCAAAAAAACCAAGATAAGTACGCTAATTTTAACTGTTCTCCTGCTGCTGAGTTACCATTGCTAGGAAGATATAGGTAAATTATTTATTATAATTGCATTCACCAAGTCTCCTAACAACTGTGTAGGTAAGCAGAATTGGGTTTACATACTTAAAGACATAAACCAATTCCAAACAGATTAAAAATTGGGTAAACAAAATAAGGATCCAAAAGTCATGTTTCCAGGCCATCTTTTCTGTTCATTAAATAGCATCCAGTACACTTTTTCGGTTTTCCTGAATGCTATTTGATGCTACAGGTTAAAGAGTGGGAATCCTTCAACTATAAAAACTATGAGATTCAGATAGGATAGACTGGCCATCAAATATTTTTGGTGTAAAATAGCATATTTTGTATATTTTTACTTCTGTCATTTAAAGGTCAATCTCTTTCCTGGAGACACAGATCAGATCAGTATTGATAACTCAGTATACAATCCCCAGGGTATAAGGAGTCAAAACTATCAGGAGAAGGGAACTGGGATATGTGCCAAGACAATGAGATCTACAAAAGCACATCAAAGTGCTCTTGCACAGAATATGACCCACATATTAGCTTTATAAATACTGTGCCACAAAGATTGCAGAAAATAAGTTTCATTGTGATGCAAAAAATTCAAATATTAAAAAGAAATCACACCACTTCAGACATATACTTCAGATTTTTAGGAATAACTTGGCACTAAAAAATTAGGATCTCAACAAAATTTCATCTGCACTAGCAGCAGACAGTGGACTAATTTGGTCCTTGGTAAGACATCTGAAAAACAAAGGGGCATGGACCAAGTACATCAACAGTCACTACAAACAAAGACCATTAGATCAGCTAGTCCAGTCTTATTTCAATTTCTTAATGTAATGCTGGTTATGACAGTATTGTCTTCCATGTTCCCTCAAAAGTATATTTTTAATTACTCAGACTAAAGAACTAACACCCCTTTCCTTGGGAAACAAATGGCTAAGCATTCCTTATTTCTTCAATCATACCTTGGAGTATATACACTCTACATTCCTCTAGAAAGTACCCTTTTATTTCACCGTTATCCATTATCTCTTCAAAACTTTTAAATTATCTTTGTTCTTCTCATTGGACTACCTGGAACTGCCTTAGAAGGGGGTCCACAGATTTGCCACAGTCCATGAGACAACAGGGTTCAAAGAAGCACCACTTGTACAAATTCACATGGAAATGTCAGGGAAGCAGGATGAGACTAGGTCTTTTCAGCAGAGCACAGACCAGTAGTGATTTCACTGTGTGAGTCTGTGTATAAAGGTGCTGTTGGGAAAAAGGACTTGTCTCAAGCTCTCTCCAAGAGCTGGACTCTATAATTTGATGAAGATCAAGTGGCAAAGAAACTTCCATTGTTGTCTTTCCTCCCTCTGTTTTTTCCTCTTCTCCTCCTCTTCTTTCCTTCCTTGTAAGGGTTGTAGAAGAAGGAAGAAAAATAAAGCTGAAAGGGCATGGAAGATACTCAAGCTACATCCTTCCAGTTTCCAAGATGCAGGACTAGACACAAGACGATGAGCAACTGGTTTGTATACAATAGCATTGATTAAGAATTTCTTTTGCTATTTTATCTTAAGCTAACATGATCTCAGTGTCTGGAAAGTTTCATATGGTTCATAATTTTAAAACACCACTTCAGAAGGGGGTGAAGGTGGGAAGCAGACATAATTCTGTCCTGTATTGAGAGCTCCGCTACCTGACAATATTAAGAAACAATAAATGCCCATATTGCCCCATGATGCACAAGGTGACCAGACTCAGACTTTGATAGATGGACAGTGGAAGCACATTCTAGCACCAAAGAACCTCCTCTTGAAGTCTCTAGGATTTGTCATGATTACCCTCCAAACATTTTGTAAATTTGGACAGAGATGAGGCGACTGAATAGCCAGTCTCTTCAGGGAAAAAAAAAAAAAAAAACCCAAAAAAATTATGTCTCAATAAAGAAACAAACAAAAACCTCTATAAAATGTAAGGGTAAAAATATAGTTTATAAAGACTTTATATAGGCTATAAAAAAGTATACAGACTATTTGGTCTCTCCTTCCTTCCTATCATACTGCCTCCATATCTCTGGCACTGTAGCAAAAGGCAAGATATGGTTTAAATAATAATGTTGCAACTTCCAATAAAGACAACTAATTGAAATCCTATCTTAGGGAACCTACTGTTCTAGAAGAGTTTTTTGTGGAATATGGCCCAAACAGGTGCTCAAAAACCTTTTTTCAGAACTCCACAGCTGCACTTTACACTGAAGAGCTCTGAGTTTAGTCTAAATTTTGCACAGAGCCAAATTATACTCTGGTATGAGCCAGAGTGTAAATGAAACATGGAAAATTTTGCACATCTATTGTATCCATAACTGAGAGCATTTCTGACAGATCCAAATATTAAGGATACCTTGTTTCAAACAGGGGTATGGAGTTTCACTTTATTAAAGACTGAGGAAAACAAGCTCAGAGAAGGGCATAGTGAGAAGCAGGGCATCAAAGTTCCTTTTATCATTATTCTAAAATGAGATAAAGTGAAGAAATGGTCATGAAGAATATCGGACATTAAATAGCAACCCTGTGTGCAAATCATAACTGTAAACTTGGTTTTAGATAATGGCTTACAGAGAGAAATGGTTCTTTAGAATGACAAAAACACTGAAAAAGGTGATAGAGAGACCTGATGGTATCTTTAGGAGAAATATTAGAGAATAAAGATAATTTTTTTCATTTGAGAAGTATATTTATAATATGTGCCCCAGTTCTTCTTCATTATTGCTAAGCAATCCTATGAACAGAAAAATAATATGTGAAGTTCATAGTGTATAGTCAGCTTTGGGTATGAGAGCTTTCTAGAAACTGTGAAAGCTCCATGCACTGCTCAGGAAAGATCTGAATAATATCAACTCTTTGATTTACCACAGAAGGCTCTCAGGCAACTAGCTCGGTAATACATCCTTGGCTGGATGTCTGATGAAGATGGTCATTTATAAATGTGCAAAATCTCCCCAGCTCCTCACTGATCAGGTCACATTCAAAATCATTTCTTCTGCTCCTGACCCATCTGTCTGTAAACACATCAGACTGACAGCTTGCTTTGCTCGCAATGCCCAATAGGTATGGAGACAGAACCGCGCTCTAACTTCCTGACTAGCTTTTGGCAAGTCTATGTGATACCAAACAAGAGCATTGGTCTGGAGGCTGATAATGCATAGCTTGCAGGTATAAAAGATGTGAGGGAATGTGATTCTTTTCACACATGGTAAGATTAGTGTGCTAAAACTGCAAATGGAGTAAACAATTTGTGACTTGTTTAAGGCTGGTCAGTGTCTTTATCAATATTGTCAAATATGTGAATTACCACTACAGCTAGCTAACAGAGATTCTCCTTTGGATCAAACAGTAGATGACTGCGGTTTTGGAAACAAAGGACAAAGAGAAGCTGAGCTACTTATACAGTGCAACTGCTAGACTGATATCACATCCATTCAAGATGCTGTGGTAAAACTGTGGCATCTGGGCCACAGCAGAAGCATTAGATTTGAAGTAATAGCAATATATTGGTCCCTTTTGCCTTGAAAAACATTTCTATGCATTTGACTGCATCAACAGTTCACAATTCTCTGGGAAAATAAATTACTTGGAGGGGTAGCAACGCTGGCAGAAACATGAATAACATCAGCAATTTTTTTTTAGGCTTCTTCATGATGTCAATACCCACATCAAAGTAATTTATATTCAGATTTCATGACTACTTGGGAGAAATCACAAAAGTAACAGAAAAGCAGAGATTGCACATGCAAAGAAAAAGTGATGGTCCCCAAGGATAGAAAGGTTAATACAAAAAGAAAACAGGATTGTGAGAACATCAGTTTCTGTCCACCTCCCAGACTGGTACTGAGGGGGAAGTTTTCACTTAGTCATTTCTGTCCCTCTGCAAAGGTGAGTAAGGTGCTGCTAATAACTAAAACTGTCCCTAAGTCTAATTACAAGGAAGGAAGAAAAAACATATCAACACAACAAGATGGGAGAATGAAAGAAGAGTTTATGGTTTTTTGCCCCTGGATGTCAGTTCATTACCAGCCTGACACTGTAACTTCAAGGGTCATTTCTCTCCAGTCACTAAAGTACAAAAACAAGGAAAAAGCTGTGTATAAGTAGAAGCAAAAGTAAAACCCCTAGATTATTACATTCTCAAAAGAATTTTTACATAAAAGAGGCCTTGTAAAAAGAGAGTCCTCCTAACTCATACACTGTTAACTGCATTCCCCTGCTAACGAAACAGAGAACAAATTAAACAAAGGAATGACTCATTGGAAAGATGCTGGAAAGCGAGATTAGGTAAAATATTTGATATTAAAAAGCTCTACTGTTTTCTAGAGAGAAAAAAAAATGGTAGGCCAGTGGTAAGTATATTTTCCTATGCTATTTCAAGATATGTAAGTGTAGCTTGAGCATGGCTTCCAAAAGCTGACTGCCTACATATTTTCAACAACATTGTTGTTGAAACACAACTGGACACATGGTTCAGGGTCAGTTGTGGGATTCAAATGTGGAACTTCTTTTGCATTTCTGATGTCTTTAAGGATTAATATATGAGGTTTCCCTCTGGTAGCTGTGCAAGTCATCAAAGAAATTCAAATGATGTACAGATATTGGTACTCTCACATCAAGAGAGTAGTTAGTTACCCAGCTTTTGTGCAAAATATTCTGACAAACACCAATTAAGCAAATTCACTGAGTAGAATAGCTATATTAAAAGTCAAACCGTTACTCTCAAAATATTCCAGAGACAACACAAGTAACGTTCAGACCAATAAATGAATACTTGGACAAGCTATATATTTTAAGTAGTTATTGCCTGAAAATAGTGCATATAATGGAAATTGCCAGGTAGCTTTAGTGGTAGCAGAAAGCACTTCGATTATCTAGGAGTAAAAGTACTTCACATTCATTCTAAATAGAAGGTGAAAGCATAAAAGTAGTTTGAAAAATACACCCGTGAACCAGCACGTCAACACAGCTCCTCATAACATGACATATGTGTTAGGTTTATCTGCTGATACACTCCTTCATGAATGCCTGCATAAAAATGAGGTAAAGTCAAAGCCAATCTTTGGTACACAGATCCTGTAAATTCAGACTGAAAAGAAAAAACACAGAAAAAATACATGACTACATAATTCTGTAGGACCTTGTGTACTAAACTAATTCATTTCACAACCCAAGTGAGGTTATGCTCCAGGCCAAGTACCTGCCTAGACCATTTTATCCTGACCTTGAGCATCAGCTCTTATGGAAAAATCTGTTTAAACAGATAGAGAAAATTTAATTTTATATTTTGGGAAGACATAGTCAGATACAAGAGTTCCTGGTTTCTTTAATCCTTGTCAGAGAACAAAGAGCAAGATAAAATGGAACTTAGGGCTTAAGCCAAAATCCTTTGAAATCAATTAGATTCTTTTCATTGATTTCAATGAGTTGTGGATCAGACTACCACTTCCTCAAGGCAGCAATAAGACACTTCCTAGGGAAAGCAGGGGTCCTCAGTTTTGCCATTCATTCATTTTGATCTTTCACTGTTTAATGAATCTCTTCATCCTGCTCTTATTCTCAGCTCTCAGCCAGGCAGGCATTAGCAGTGCATTCACTAGGCAGTAGACGATCACCAGTATCCATCTTTCAAAAGAGACATACAACTGAGGCCACTCAGGGCCATTAAAGATCCCATGGTATTTTTGCAAGAGCAAAAATAACAATGCCAGCGTCTTGGCCAAATTCCAGCCTCTTTAATTACATTCTGTCCATCTATATTCCCTCCTTAGTTTCAGCTGGAAAAATTAGCCACCATTTTCCACTATCTTATTAATCTTTTAATGTAGAATTAATTATTACAGAAAGACTATGAGCATAAAACATTGGCACTTACAGCTATAATGGGAATATCATTGCTGTCCATAAGAACAAGAAAATACACCTCTCTTTTCACAGAAAAAGTGTACATGATTAGCACAGCAAAATTAACCAGATAACTATTTTCCATTTTTAAAAGAGAAAGCCCAAAATATGCCCGAATGTGGGGGGAAAAAAACAAACAAACAAACAAACAAAAACCAAGAAAAAAACCCCAAACAACATAAAGCAAACTAAATAAAAAAAATAAAAAATAAAAACAAAACAAACAAACAAACAAAAAACCAGAAAAACCAAAACAGTAGTATTTTGACTGCTTTCTTTCAAATAATAATTACCTTTACCAAATATCTTCCCTACTTAGCACAGCTTGTGCAAGGTCCCAATTACTATTTAACATCAGCAATCTCTCAGAATTATTCACCACTGGAATTGTGCATGTGCCTTTTGGAGTTGGAGGCAGGGCTATAAGGTATCTAACTACCTTGAAGGGATCTGGACTAGAAGGACATGTGGTCATTTTTCAGCTTCCTCACTTAAAACAAAAACAAAACTCCCAAAAAAACCCCAAAAAACTGCCCAAAATATAACTTAATCAATGTAACTGATTATGGATAAAATAGATGATCATTCTGCTAAAAATCTAGACAACATATGCACATTTTTGTCTTAAGAAAAGAGAGACCTTATATGCTTTTCTTTCCATACTATGGAGTGCAATGTATCATAGAGGAGACAGTGGCCTGAAAAGACCAAGAGTCTCATCCAGGTGGTACAAAACTTTAAATAATAACTTGGAATAAAGATGCAGGATAACTATGTCTCTGTGGAGTACAGTGAAAGAGGGTTCAACCATGAAAGCTTACAACTCATTCACTCTTCTAGCAGATGTGATTGTGATTAAAAGGTTGTTGTTGGCAACAAGTAAAATGAAGAGCACTCCAGGGGGCCCAGAGTGCAATCCATTAACTTCATCAGCCCTAGACTGAGTTCCCATCTCAGTACAGTCTTAGGAAACAGTGAAATTACATTTACCCATCCTAATTATGGGATTCACTAAAAATGTAGGGCAATAGGTAGAGAATTCATAGCTAGAAATAAGGTCATGTTGGTATCTTTCTGTAGAAATAATTTGGTCATTTGCACATCGTATTAGGTCAAGTCATTCGTGGTACTATAATCAAAGCTACAGACTGGGGAGTTCTGAGTGATGATAAATGACAGGAGATATTTTTCCAGAGTCAAGAGATTTGAAAGGAGAGTGAAAAACTAAGGAGGATCTTGCAATAAGTTCAACTGACCCAAGAGCCCCTATTGTTTAGTTGAGCTCAGGGCAATCTTCATGTTATCAGGGCTCTGTTTTGTCTCTTCAGCAGAATTGACAAAGTCTCTCATTTGCTAAGACATCTAACAGTGAAAAGGTGATATTTGGGAATTCCTAGGAAGAAACAATTCATCAATGTCAGGGAATGGCCCAGATGACTTCAGAAGTTTTTGTCCTTCAGTCTTCATGATAATTTGTGATGAAAAGCACTTAAAAAGTAAAATACTATAATATATTACTGGTATTATTTTCTGTCTGAGGTAGCAGTACTGCTTTGATAGCAAAGTTCTGCTGCTCAAATCATCTGCAAACTTCAACCATCCTGGAATTCATCCTATATGTAGTGTTTCTTAACTGGCATTAGGGGGTAGACTAAGTAACTGAGCTTCTGTCTTATTTCTGACATCCTCCCGATGGTGTACTGCTATATGAGCTGTAGTCACTATACATCACATACATGATGTTTCTTAGTGAGCCAACTGTAGCTCAGACACATACATTTCTCTTCAATCCCTTCCATACGTGAGTGTATTTGTTGAGCCTCAGTGCTGGAAGAAATATACACAAATGATGGCTGATCATTTCCCTAGCTACAGAAAATATTAGAATACTGTCTTTAGTTCTGAGATTTTATTTTTTTTTTTTTCAAAGCAGGCAGCAACTTCCACAGAGATTTGAAAGAAAAAATGGAAACCTAATATGTCCAATCCAAAACTTTTTTCAATGACAGATAACTTACATCAGGCAGTCTCCAATGTTGTTCACACAGTGTGCATAAAATAATTTTTGAAAATACAGAGCAAAATTCTCTTCACTAATACAGGAAGGACTTTTTAAATGCCCAGAAAATATTCTGATTTTTTTGTGTTAAATTTTTTAGACACTATACTTTTCCAAGTTTTCAGGCTTTGCAAACATAGCTAACTCTGTCATCACTCTTGTGACAAGAATATTCTCTTAAGTATTTAATCTCTCCCAGAGCAAATTTAATTGCTTTTACCCATTGTTTGTGAAAGATGTAAAGACAGGAAAAGCTGAAAATGTGTTCAGAAACTCCAGTAAAACTCTTTATTACACAAGCCACTGTTAAATGCATGATTTAGAAAAATAGATACATTCTTAATCAAATCTTTTACAGGTATCTCAATCTGTAATAAAGAAATACCAAATAGTTTTCAGGCAAGCACGTGCCCTTTTACTACAGGTACCACCAAGCACTGGGAAACACCTGCTGCGCTCTTGTTCATTGGTACTGGGTTTTTCAGCAACTAATTATCCTTGATAGTTTGCATTAAGCATGAAGAACTGTTTGAATTCATATAAAAAAAAAAAGTTCTCTGCAACAGATGTCTCCAAAATCAGCATATCCTGTCCTGTAGATTCAAATTAAAGAGCTTGCAACAGTTGGCTTACCCAAACAAGAAATCTCTACCTATCAAATCTAGCTAGTAGGTTATAGACAGAGAAAATAAATCTAGCAGCTTAATCTAATTTATGAACCTACATAATTATAAATAATTGAATGAAGCTAAAAGGAGAAAAATCCCAATGAATGACGGAGTGCAGATCAATTCCCAAGTTAAGCAGTACACACCCAGTGGTTTACCACAAATTAAATTTGACTGGGAAAAAACTCCTAAAAAAAATTACTCTTCTGGTAAGAAATAGAAGCGATGATCTAGCATATCCTATGAGCCTATGATTAATTGCCAAAAAAATGCTTTACATATTAATAACTTCCTTTTTTTTTATTCTCTTGAAACGTGCTTGGCTTTTGAAAACAGAGATGTTTTCAATGCAGTAATAAAAATAATAATAATAAAAAAGTGCTCCTCACCAAGGAAAGTATATTTCATAATTAAAAAGCCAGCTTTAGCCTCATTTCTGGTTTGGGGGTCAGCCTGGATGACACAATGGCCATTTCTGGCTGGACTATCTACAAATACGTAATTGGAGTGTAAATTATTTTCACTATATAAATAGCTCCTGATGATATCACAATTTGTAAATAGTGCAGTTTGTTTTCCCAGAAGCAGCTTTGTGCTAGCTGACAGCTCTGAAAAGTTTCTGTATTTGATTATGCCATTTTCCTCTTTATAGCTCAATAGGAAAACATGCCATGTGCCCACTCTGAATTGGGTCTGCTTTTCCAAATGTTCTGTTATATCCATGACACATAAGCACCTTTAACACCCCTTGGGTGGGAAAGCAAGCTGCTTGCACACATACTTATTATTTTTAAGTCTTTATTTTTATATAGCTGCAATAGTGTATTTCACATCTGGCTGATGAAACACACTAGAATTATTTGGAATTCCTTAGTGCTCCTTAACAGGCAATTAAACTGAAAATAGAAATGACCGTATGTGGTCAGGTGCATTTCTGCTACTGTATTACTCACACTGTTGCCAGCAGAATATTTAAAGCATACACTGGTGCAGCTGTGCTAATGGTTTTCCAAACTTCACTACTCAAACTCGCCCTAGAGAAGCCTTAACAATGCATCTGTTTACTAAGATTTTTCCATTAACCTTTCCAATATCATCCAAGCATCTTTCTAACTTGCTCAGTGATTATAATAACAGTATGCTGTATAGTCTATATCTGAAGACCTTTAAACGCACACAGAAAGTATTCTAGCAATCTTCTATCCTTCTCAAATAGTAAAATAGTATTAACAAATGACTAGGAAGCAGAATATCCTCCTTTTCTCCATACAGAAGTTGAAGTTAAATGCAGCACAGAGCACAGAAAAGGCTAGAAAATCCTGTGCTGAGATACTCCAGAAGCTGGCACAACATATGGTGAGATGAGATGGGATGAGTCTCTGGGGTGATGTGGTCCCTCAGAGAGAAGCCATCTTCTGTTACCTTGTAAAAATTGCCTTTTCTTGAAAGACTAGAGATTGTTGTATCCACCTCCCTTCATCCTCAAGAAGAAACAAAACTGTTACTATTTCCCTGTCAGTTCCTTAGGCAAGAATACACAAGAACAAGAGCTTACTGAGGAGGCAAATGGAAGGGAGGGCTTTTTACAGAAGGAAGGATAATATACATTCACACATACTACTACATTCAATATAAACATTCTCTTCCACATACCCATAGAGAAAGCAAGGGAGAAGGAAAAAAAAGATACATAGCATTTATTGGCCAATGTGAACACTTTTAAAGTGAAGCTCAGTTACAGAAGAATCTTCTAGAAATGATAAATACTTTCTCTCTGTTGGACATAGCAGTTTTTTAAAAAATATCTGTTGAGTACAGCTAAGTTAGATCTTACCCAATTCAGTAAGAATTGTCATAGGGAAGAACTGGAAGCACCTAGGCTGACAAAACCACACAAACAAATGGGTTGATCTCTGGGACAAAGAGAGCATTGGTCATGGAAACCTGCCTCATCAAGAGGCAGAAGCAATGAGCCCAGGTGGAGGGAGGAAGCAGTAGTTTAATATTCAAACTCTAGATCAGGAAGCCCAAAGAGCACCTCCCTCCACGCACACACGTTGTAGGAGTGGCAGGTCAGAGGAAGAGAGAAAATTGTCCCAGCTCTCAGTTACAGGAGTGAAAACTGTGGCTCAGAAAAGTCAAACACAGCTGAAATGAGGGCTACAGCTATGATGTATCAGTTTGAAGTTCTGTTTCTAAGTTTCTGCACTGAAACCACCATTGTTGAAAAGTTGTATTAGATTTACTTATCTACACATGAAAGTCTTGTTAAGGTTAATACGAATTCCTGTTAGATAGGTGATAACAGACTTTTTCAGTATTATTATGGAACCAAAATGTTTTCCCATGTGTCAGGATTAGAAAGCAGTAGGTGTCCTGAATTCTTGGTTTCTGAAAAGCCCCACGAGAAGTTCATATATTTAGATCAGCAGCGATGTGGAAGCCTTCAGCTAACCATATTTTGATCCTAACTGCAACATAGATGAATTGGAAATACCATAAAAATAGCCTGTTTGAGGAGAGATGAGGCACTGAGCAGACAGACTTATCACATCTTTTTTTCATTTTCATATCATATGTTCTTTATTATTTAGATCCAGATTCTTTCTAGATTTTTTTAAGCTGCAATATCAAATGGCATTTATCTAGGCATTTTAGAATCATGACAAGATAAAAGCCAATCTTTTAGTAATCAGTATGCAGAGAAGAAGAGAAGCAGTAGTTGCATGTTTGCTGACAAAATATTTAATCCAAACATTTAATTTCAATCTGCCACTGTTCTCAGTTGGTATAATTACTTTAAGCAAATATCATGTAGGAAGGAAGAGAAAATAGTCTCAGCTACTAAAATGTAAATAATAAAACATAATCATAATCAAATGTTTAAAGCCATATAACTCCATTCTAGGATCGATTTGTGTGGACTATTTTAAATGTTTAAGTGATTTTAAATTATTTCTGACATAATGGCCTATGATGCTGCCTATATTGGCAAGCAGTGGAAAATATTTAATTTTCTCATCTGTTCATACACATCATACTTCAAAGGTACTACAGTGAAATAGCACTGCAGTCCATGGAAAATTGTAGACTTTTGCTTTTCATGTCAATGAATGTTAAAATCAACACGAACTTAAGGCAGTTCATCACAAATTCTTATGGGTTTTAGCCCAATTAATATGACAAATGTATATCACTCTTTTAAGCTTACGTGCAATGTGATTATCTCAGACATAGGGCGACAGAGTCTCCAATTTTTAGGATAAAATTCTGGAGCAAATTTTCTATTTTCTGGACAACAAGGGACATAAAATACCACTCCAGCCAAAAGCCACTTTGATTTTCCACAATAAGTTAATCAATCCATCACAAGTTTTATGGCCCTACAAAGTGCTAAGAGTGTGAATAGGTGGATTTCATTGATGACTAACTCTTTTCTTGCAGTTTTCCACATTCTTGACTCTATTACAATGCTTGTCTATAGCACTGATGGGATTTTAGACTCTGTTCTAGAAGTTACACAGGCATGTAACATTTAAATAAAATATATAGCTGCAAACTAGATGTATATATCATTCAAAACACAACAACCAAAAAAAAAATCAGAAAAGAAGGCTGCTCTTTAGTGATATTCTCTGGTGAGTAAAATTTACTTTTGTGCAGAGGATCATCACAAAGCAAGAGCAGGACTCAAGTCTCATTTAAACCCTGATGTGCAGATTAGTTGGGAAAATTGCAATTACTTTAACTACAAGGGTTTTAGATTGCTTTGCATTTTGCAAAAATAAAAAATCAGTTTAATCACATGTGTCCCAATCATATGAAGAAAATTACTACAAGGCTGAAAAGGGGCAACGGTAAAGAATAGAAGCAGCTTTGTTTGCTGAAACTATTTGAATGCAATTTTTATATATATATTTTTTTTTAGCAAGGGTCTGTACTATATTATGAAGTTTGATCCCCAAAGTAACTCGCCTTCACCTCTTCCTCTTCAAAGACTTCTGCTAGAACAGAAACAGGTAAGAAGATGAATGTGGAGTATAGGAGACCATTCAAAATCCTTCATTCCAATCCTTCAGCAGCTCAGGCCAGTCCACAGCACTTGCATGTCCTTGCAGGCCGGGTACGGGGAGCCAAACTCAAATCTTGCGCTGCCAGTTCCCAGCCACGCCACCAGTCTCTCAGGTCACCTAAACACATAGCACCCTCTCAGTTCACCTAGACACACAGCAGCGTTTGCACGTATAGGAGGTGAGAGAGAAAATATTTCTAGTTGTGATGGTGAGAGGGAGGCATTTTTGTTTCCGTGTATAGCATAAGCACAAGTTCATTTCAAAGCAAAATGATGGATGTCCTTAATCTGTTACTTATGAAGTGCACGAGCAGATGAGACGATTCAAACTAGAGAGGTTAGCCAGACCAACTAGATACAAGAAGGAAGTCAGAAACAATCCAGAAAAAAAAAGAGATGTTGTAAAGTGAAGTAAGCAGGATCCAAAGATGCTCTCAGAGTCATGTAATCTCTAAAATAATTACAACAATATTTCTCTGAAGTGAAGTTACAATTTTGTTTACTTCTTAGGCAGATTTGCCTGTACTGCAGGTCAAGCATGCATGTCAAAACCGGATGGCTTTTCAGCAGTGATTGCTGTTACTTATCGGGTTTGTTTACGCGGCTAAACAGGTAACGTTCCCCTCTCCTCCCCGGCCCCGGTCCCAAATCCGAGCGGTGCGACAGGCAGGGAAGGCGCAGCTGACAATGGCAGGCAGAGGCTTTATTTATTGCTCCCAGTGGGGGGCCGATGCCGCAGCTTCTTTACAACCATCAACACCCTGGGGCTTTTTAGTTCCACATATAAAACAAGGAAGATGGGGGATGGCAACTAACCTCAAGGGATTAGGTACCTGAATCCTATCCCAACTACTAGCAGACTCCAGCTGTGTTTAAATGTTTTTTGAAGAATTTCTGATGTTCAGTGGTTGCTGATTACTTCCAGATTTTAGTTCTACGCCAGTGGAGCTCTGCTACAAAGAGTTTAGCAGTTGTTGTTAAAAATTGCAATTGCACCAAAGAAATGTCTTCTTTAAAACCAGTTTCAAAAATATTACAACGCTGTTTTAAAAGAAAAAAAAAACAACAAACCAAATCTACAGGCTCTTCACGGTGAAAGAAAAATCCAGACAAGTGCAGAGGAAGGGAGAAGAGAGGGTAGAGAAGACAGCCGGGATCATATCAGCTTTAAGGCCTTCTCAAGTTTTCCTTTAAATGTTATGATGATATTTTAATATTCAGAGGGATGATACGGATACATTTGCTACTGACAACATTTCCTTTATGTTCTAAGTTTAGTTAATTTAAGCTTCAACCTGTGGCATGTCTGGGCCTTTCCTCTATTATTACACGTCAACATAAGAGAATATGTATATTTGGACACATCTTTTATTTGAGTAAATTAGATGACATACAATTTCAATATTATAAAATTAAGTAGAAATACTTTTTAACACAAAAAAAACCCCACATACTCTGTTTTCAGCTACATACATCTTTCTAGTAAATCAGAGGACATCCAGTAAGTTGCCTGCAGGTAAATTTGGTGAATCTGAGCCACTAGAAAACTACCAGTAACATGCGATTTGAGTTTTCTTCAGCTTCCTAGGGAATGAAAACCATAATCATCATATTTATATCTAAATACTTCACTGTTTTGTCAGTGAAAGAGGCATGTTAAGGAGAGAAAAACCTTCCAATAAATAATAACATTTATATAATTATCTTTTGTATATTTCTCTACTGAATTTAAGATAAGTTTTGAACACAACTCAGTGAAAGACAGACTGCTTTCTTTCTAAGTTTGTTTGTTTGTTTGTTTGTTTCCAGGCATATACATAGTTTTAAATAACAGTCAAGGCTAAAAAAAATTTTTAATTTTTTAATATGTAAGTTAAATTTTGAATTCATCCAGGCTGTTCCCATAGGAAAAAGGGAACAAAAAAGGGGAGAATGAGAAACAGGAAAGGAATAAAAGAGAAGAACTAATGAAAGATTTTCCAATACTATGCTACTCTCTTAAGCAACTGTCAAGGTTCTTAAAATCTTGGTAGCAAGACAAAAGCACGCAAAGTAAAAATCACTTTGTCTCCAGAAGTGGTTACCATGTTTAGATAGACATTATTCATATAGCAGCGTTAAATTCTGACATGAACTTCTTTAAGTTTTGCAAATATCCAGGTGCAAAGCAATACAGCAGCTTACATCTTTTTAGCAGGCTCCTGGACACTACAAAAATAAATTATTTGAGCAGGCTATACCATAAGCAGCAAAAACCTGATACTAATGCATATTCACATAGTACAAAAAAGACAACACGTCTGTTTCATGGCACTGAAGTTTTTGGCAGTACAAATTCAACATGGGAATAGATTTCAAATCTTTGCAGATCCAAAATGGATCTGAAGCTGGATGTACAGACTCCTGATGCATCACCAGCACTATTAACTTTTTACAATATGTACATTCATTAGAGGGGGGTTCTTCTGATTCTGTGTGAAATAATTTTGTGTTGGTGAGCTGTATTTGTAGCACTGACCCCTGGCAGCACGCAACATACCACAACCAGCATTGTCCAAGAAGGGATTATTTCATTCCACTACATCATATCACAACCAACTGTACCTAGTAGTACAAATGCAACCTTGTCATTGCAATTTGTCACACTTTTTTGTGTGCATTATAGTTCCCTGAAGTCTCATCTCCTGCGTTGAATAGCCCACTGCCATATAGCACGTGATCCTATAAATGAAAAAGGCAAGATTGCAACAAGGGAGATATTGGTCACAGCTTCCATTACAGAGCTGACTGTTTCCCGGATCACACATGTTCTGGAACTGCATCCAGCTCAAGCAGGGAACAGTTTTGCTGTCACCATCATGTGTCTGCTGGCCTGTTTGCAAATGTGCCTTGCTTTACTAAATCATTGGACAACTTAGCAGCAGTTGCACATAAAACAACTGATGTCAACAATGTTTGTTGCTTAGTTGTCCAAGAAGCCAATGTACAACTGAAAACAGCAAGATCTGTATCCCTATTCTCATCCTTGTTCACCCTTTTCTTCCAAATAAAATCGCCTCTGTAATATCAAGAGATGTAAAGACCGAAATGGAGAGTCAGCAATAGTTAGACTTGGTCAGCTGACAAATGGCTGAGAGAGGGCACACAACACAGTGTGAGGTGCCCACATCTTCTCAGGGTCTGCATTCAAGCCCTGCCCTGCAGCCTCTGCTGTGCATTGGGTTAAATTATAACTATGCTGGGAGGTGGCTGTTTGACTGGGACTAGTTCCTAGTTCCCACTGTAGATGTATATTAGAACAGTGGAAAAACAAACTACAGGAAGAAAAGTGGTGGAGGTGTGGTGGTTCCTTGGGATTTTCCCAAACGGTTGAGTCCCCCTCCAGTCTCCCATCCTACCACTCTCTCATGCCATAATACCTGATGCTAAGCAGCTGCATTGCCTTGACCACTGTTTTTCACAATGGAGAGCACAGTCTCATTGTTCCCTTATGTTATCCCTGTTTCATTCATCCTTTTGTGTACAAGTGCAAACCTTAGACTTACACCATAGGTTTTCCTGTGCAGTGATTGTCTTTGTTATATGCTTGTAAAGTGCTTAACTCAAAAGAGTCCATGGCCTATACATGCTACTGTTATAAAATGATAATAGGAGACAGATTACTTAGAGGGAAGTGCATGAATTTTTCAAACAGGTATGTGCAAATCAGGAAAAAAACCCTCAACAGTGAAAAATTGTTGATGGTTAGTAGAGTAAGTGAAATACATGAGTGGGCAATTGCTTATTGTATTATTTTATATCATTGTGAGAAAACTTTTAACAAGCTTCCCCACTCAAGAATTATTTCCATCTGTTAACATGGAAGCATTAACTCAGAAGTTTCAATTTTGTGTAGGAAACAATTCAGCCAGCACAGCAAAACAATGCACAGCAGGGAAACATTTTAGATGAAACTGAAGTGTAATTCCTGCTATTCTAACATACCTAATGAATGTATTTTAATACAGCAGCACAATAGAGATCAAGAATTCTTGAATTGCAGACATGCAAAAAACGTTTTTGTGTACATAATTTTATTTGTGTCCTATCGCCTCAGATTTTCTAGCAAAACAAAAATTTTATAATACATTTAGCACTACACAGTAAAATATTGAAGGGTTTCCGTTGCTCTTAACAAATCCAAGAGGTGCTTTCTACTGGTGACAACTTTTTTCTAATCCTCAAAATAAATACAGGGTATTTCAGGTTCAGACTAACCTATCTGGCAAATTTCACAACACCCTTTCTGTACAGAATGCTTTCCAAAAGCCAAATTTTAGCTCATTGTCAAAGATGGACGTGGTACAATAACTCAGAAAAGAACTTCATAAATGCTTCAGCTAATTTTGACTCACTTGCCAAATTTTGCACTACATATCCCATGTCCTGCCTGCATAGTGATCCCCACTCCTTGGCAAATTCAGAGTCTTGAGCTAATCACTTTACAGTTGTCTCTGAATCCATCACACAGCCAGGCTGCAAATGACTTGTCAGGGCACTGTTTTCCTTCTTCATTCTGCTTCCCTTTAAGTTAGTAGCAGCACTTTACAACAGATGAACATCAATTAATAGTAAATTATGACAGGATTCATGTAGGATCATACATTACAACCTCCTTGATGCCAAAACCTTTCACAATGATGAATACTAATAGAGCGAATACCAAACACAACTTACAATGATTTTGCCATTTCCTGAAAAGTGTTGCCAATCTACCTTTGATTCCAAAGAGGCTCCACATCTTTATCTGTTTGAAAATATGAACTTTTGCTCATGAGATCTACACAAAGGCTCTTTTATGTAGGTCAAAGGATGCTTCCCCCATGCCCATTTAATATGTTTTCTGTGAAGTTCTGTGTGCTGCCCTTAGGGCCATGCACATGCTGGCGATATGCATGCAAGTTGCACAGCAAGTTCTTTCCCCCCGCATCATAATATCTACAGTTCCATCTGCCATGTAATGCAGTTGTGTACCTCCATCTATTTTTCAAGCATTTTTAAGTGTCACACATACAGTAAATCACTGCTTTATGAATAGGCCCCTAAGACAAGGACACAGTTTACAAGGAACTTAGCATTTAAGCTATTTTCATCTTGACAATGACTGACAAGTCTCTCAGAGAATATTATATATTTAGAGTACTTTTGTAGGCGCTGTACTTAAGAAACATGTCTCATCAATTGGATGAACTACTGAACTAAGTCTTAAATGTTTAAAGAAGGGTCAAAAAGGCACCCTGCTACAAAAGTGTGCAACCTACACCTGACTAATATCAGAGAAGAAATCCATGCAATGAATAATATTTGGAAGTTTTCTTTCTATTTAAAAAAACCCTTATACTTTATCTCTAAATATTTGTCAGGTCTGGAACTGAAGTCTTAACAAAGTAAAAGCCAAACTCCAAGAAAGAAAAAAGAAAAAAAAAAAAAAGCACACCACATTCTTCATAAACTTAATGAGAATTTCCTCAACACATGCATCTCCATTTATACAACAGATCAAGAAAGGCTAGAATCCAATTTCAAATCAAATAACCTCCATATCAATGTGTGGTGTAGTTGACAGTGCACTCTTATCAACTCCGTGCTTTCTGGTGGGTAATGTGCACAATGTAACTTAGAGTAACCATTTGGCAGAACACTGCTGTAGTCAAATTGAAATAGCCTTTAGTACCTTGGTTAAAATGGAGAGCCATAATGTATGCTTGTCATTTGATGAAAAATTGTGTCTTTAAATTAAGAAAAAGAATTTCCCATGAAAATATGACACAGCACAATGATGCAGATGTCAGAATCTTATTTAAAACTGTAAAGGCACAGTGCAGCACAGAGGCACAATCTGTCAGGAAACACAAGACCATGTGCCAGTGGCCAAAGATTTGCTGCTGGATTCTTGTCATAGTGATAGCAAGAAAATTTGAGTTACCTACAGATAATTGCTCATTCCTCAAGGGAAGTGACACCTTTAAACTGATATCATAATACAGAATAAAGATATATCTCACCAAAAGATGTAACAACTGTGTTTGATCATATAAAATAGGTAGAGTACCTGATGTAACTTTATACATTTAAGAAAAGTACAGTTGTTTTTTAAGCTCTGGGATGTATCTGTTGGTCCATATAAATAAGGAGTCAGTTAGTATAAACAAAAATTTCTACCAAAAATAGATTAAGAATAGATAAATAGATTAAGAATAAAGATAAGAATTAAAAACCACTCAAGATCATGGAAAAAATTTCCACTTACATCAACAGATCCCTTGAAATGTCCATTTATTTCACTCAGATAAATCACATCACTAAATCAGGGCCCTGAAAAACCAGTCTTGAATAAGAACCTTGGTGGTATCAAGGAGCTGAAACTATATCTTTTCTTTTCCTAAGCAAGCAGCATGCTGGACTGTTGCCATCAGGAGCTCAGCTAGCAGGTTGAGGACAGCAATTCCTCCCCTTTCCTGGGTACTTGCTAAGGTACACCTGAGCAATCCATTCAGCAATCCACTGGCTCTCCAGTGTCACCAACATCTTTGTTGGTGAATTTGAGGGAGTCCAGCAGAGGCCACCAACACAGGACTTGGTGCATATGGCCTCACTTGTTCAACTTGTTCAGCCTGGAGAGGAGGTGGCTGAACCTCCCCTGTGCCAGTGGGGAGGTTATCTGGTTCTGGAGCCAGGCTTCTCACTGAAGGTGATGTAGGAAGAGGAGAATCAAGTGTCATGGATTAAATCAAGAAACCAAAAATAATGAAAATAAAAACCCTTAGAAAGGATAGTTAGGGACTGGAATAGATTTCACAGAGAAGTTGTGCAATGTATTTCTTTGCGGAGTTTCACAGCCCAACTGACTGAAGCCCCACAGCTGATATTGCTCCTACATCAAGCAGACTAGACAATCTCCTGAGGGCTTCCCCAGTCTGATCTAAATAAGAAACAAAGCAACACAGAGATAGTTTTCTTCTATTATGTGACAGAAGACACATTAGGGAAACTATAGTGATAAAACCAAATAATAGTGCTTTTCTGTTTAAGAATCAGCATTCATTGCAGAAATTTATAAATCCTTTAAGAAGTTTGTATGTTAAGCACTTGGGCTTTCCACTTTGCTAACAATGCTGGTAACACTTTTGCTAACTTTGCTGGTATCAGAACATATCAAATTTGAAAATCTGTGTTAATTCAGTGAAAATCTGTGTTAATTCAATGCCATATGGTTAGGGGCATTCATCCAAGAAACTCACATCTCAACAAATTATTAGAAGAGCTTTCCAGATTTGAAGGTTCAGTGGAGAATCCAGTTGACTGGCTGCTTAAAGGCTCAGTACCAGGGAGAGTGAGAAGCAAATGAACCTCTCGCAGGTCCTGCCTCCTTGTCTTTGCTTTGGGAAAAGTTGTCCCTCACCTCCAATAGCAACAGAAACTCCAGAAGACTTTGCAGGGGTTTTTACACCTCCCTGTCTCCCTAAAACCGTCTGAGAAAGGATTATGTTCTACCTTCCACCTCACCCAAAACAATGACAGGAAGAAAAACAACAAAGAGCAGTAGTGTACTGTAAAGTGCTACAAGATTTTCTGAAATCTCCCCACCCACCATGCCAGAATGCAAAAGAAGCTGAATAACATTACCCAACATTACTGGGAGAAATGAATGCTAATTGCCAGGAACAATCAGAAGCGGAAGAAATTGAAGGAAGAATGAATATTGCACAGTGTAAAATAGCATTTTATGTGACCTAAATGTCAAGCAAATTTTTGTTAATTATTAATATTAACCAACAAAAGAGGCCACCAATGTCATATTGGAACCAGACAGGATTTAAGGGAAGACTAAGAGCAGTATAACATTACCTTTCTTAAACTTGACCAGGGAAAAGTAAAAAGAAGCTGCTTAAAATCACGTGACCTAAAGCATAAGTTACTGTGCACATACACACAAAATAAAGATATGGTAAATCAACAAAACTTGTGGGGTTTTCTTCATATCAATAATTCTGTCAGTGCATGGTGAATCTGACTAGAAAGTCTAACTGGAAGCAAAAAAAAAAAGATGCCAATCATGTCAAAACTGTACAAGTACTATTTTTGATAATGTATCAGAGTAACCAGAAAATCTCCAAACTTCCAGATTCAGACTTCATGAACAGCAAATTAGTGCTCTGACTGGATGCAGTAGTATTAACCAGCATGTGAAAAATCTCTTCTCTATGCATCTGAAGAATGAGAACTGTAATTTAGCCATTTCACAGGAAAATAATTCCCTCTGCATAAGTGGTTTTGGCAAATGTATGGTATTGCTTTGTTTCAATTATTGTATTTTAGAATTTTGGTTTTTGACTCCATGCTTGTGATGTATGAATGTTTTAAAAACTTGTCAGACTTTTCAAAATTTGTGTTCATGTTTAAGTCTCTGTAAGTATTACTGACGGAGATTTTTATCTGAATCAGTTTGTTCATTACTAAGTACTAAGACACATTAGAGACAAAATATGTCTGCAATCTTAGATAAAAGGATTCTGCTCTGTTCACAGTTAACTCACTAAAAGAATTGCATCAGATCAAGTTAATACATGATGGGAAATCTCCAAAGAAAGGCCTCTGTGAAAAGTGATGTTGGTTAGAAAGTACGAAACATTTTTATCTTCAGAGACAGTAGTGAAACAATATCTGCCAGAACAGTGTTGCTTGAATAAATTGTCACAACACCTAAAACTAAGGTTCTGGCCCTTTATCAAAATGAAATATCCTGTAGATATTTTATTAATAATATGAGGTTACACATGACTAGATTACAGACACAGAACATTTCACTTAATTAAATATAAACTGTAAAGTATCACTGTATACCCGAAATACATAGAATTTATATCATTCTAATTATATAACTAAATCTAATTTTTGTTGGAAAAAGTGAACTTCTTACTGATTTCAGTGATAGTGTGACTTGCTTGTCTGAAAAACTTAGTACATATATCACCTAGGCCCCTAGGCTCCCTCTTTTCCAGAATAGTACAAACAGCAAAGGTAAAATAGATAGGGAATTAATTGTTACCTAGTTATTTCATCTATATATTAGAAATAAATAAAGTAATTGTGATTTTATCTACTCCCTGTTTTCTTCTAACTTGCAATCAAAATTTAGAAAGTATTTTTAAACGTTAATGAAAATTCAAAGTAAGGTAATATAAACAATAGCAACAAAACAGAGTGAACTCTTTTGCAATATATATACTAGCATAGCTTCAGAATTTTTATTACTATAAAAATATTACTGAACAGAACTGTGGCTGCAAAATTATCTACTTCATATTAGATGTTAACAAAAAGAATTAAAAGTAAATGACAACTAGAAGCATCAAAAGAAATCAATTTATCAAAAAATAATACACAAAGATTTTCCTATGTGAAAGAAGATCTGTACTAGGAATTCTTTCAAAAGAGAAAAACCTCATTACAAATTCCAAATATTTTAACAAAATATAATTGTTTTGCAGGAAGTAGGAAGCAATGTTACTGGGCTGATAATTATTAGTTAGCATGCTAATAAAAAGTAACATTGAATTATATTTGATATGTTGAATTCAAAGGGAGTTAGGTACCTAAATACCTTTCAAATGTAGCAGTAAATATAGTGATTCTATAGTGATTCAAATGCTCTTATAGCAGCAGGGGAGAGGGGGAAAAAAGAGGGGGAAAACCCAAACTCTGCTTATTTTGTAGTATTTCCTTAAATTGTCTTAGCATGAATTGCAAGTTGAATTCAAACAGATTATATTGGTAATTCAGGCAGTCAAAAAAAAAATCATACTTGTGTGGTCTTTTACGTGGTAGTGGGCAAAGCTTAGGGGAGTGTGCAGCACTGCATGTGAAGCAATCACATATTATCTAGAGAATTCTCGTCTTTCAGGCTGTGTGAGGTACATGAGAAATTCTATTACAGAGTTTGCATCTCCATCATTTATTATCTACAGAGACAGACTGGCATTTCTCGCAATCGGGGAGAAAAATACTGTGTGGATAACAACTCAATTATGTCTTAAAATTAAGTTGGAGAGAAAAGTTTGTGCACTCTATAGCTCATACAAGTATTTTCTCAGAGCCTCCTAGCTCTGAGAAAGCAAATTGTGAAAGGATATTGTGAAGCAGAATGTAAACAAGTATGAGAAATATTAATTAAGCTTAAAGATACATTACATATTTCAGAGTATATTTAGTCATTAAATGACTTCCCTTGGAGAGAAACAACTTAATTTATGAGATTTCACTATGACATTGGGAAAACAGAGACCTGACAGAGGGAGTTTCAGAAGAGGATGTCTTGTGCATCTGAGTCACACAGTTTTCAAGCAGCACCTGTTCCTTTCTTAATTACTTGTTCCAGAGTAGCAATCACAGAAAGTTTATAATTTTATTGGGAAAAAAATAGTGTAGCCTCACTAACTGGAGCTCTACAAAAATTTTAATTTTAATTTGGTATTTTTTCTTTTAATATTTAAAGGGATAATGCAAGGTTTAATTAAAAAAAATATGATATTTATTTTCTGTTGTAAAAAGGAGTCCAAACAGTAGCTGGTGGCCTTCCTGAAAACACTTATCATTATGCAGGAAAAACGTGCAGCTTCTAGGTCAGCTGGAAGCGTTGTTGCATCATCCATATGTAATTTTAAAAAACCCCAAATTTCTAAGAATTTATTCTGCACAACTGCTTTGTACCCTGCTACCAGTAGGGCAGATTTGAGCAAATATTGTACCTACGGGGATCCATCAAAGGAAGATCCCAAATGACTGAACTATTGCAGCTGTTCTGATGTCACCGCTAACACCATAGGCAAAGCCTGAACCAGCTTATTCTGACTTCTAAAAACTGTTGAAATGCCACAAAACTGGTTCATGTCCTGACACGTACTAGAGAAGAGGCAGCAACTGTACTTTGCTGTGCAAAGTTTCACTTTGGCTGCGTGTTATTCAGTTTGTGTTCTGTACTTTCATTCATCATGAATTTGTTAAAAAGTGATAAGTGAAATTGTTCTTTTTAATACAGGACAAAATTGGGGCCACACATCTCTTCCTGGCATTGGACAGGGAGGTCTGTCAGTGACAATGTACCTTCAAGAGATGAAGTTCTTTGCACTGCCTCTCTCTGTGAATGGGCAAGCAGACAGCATCACTCCTCAAAAACAGCAGCTTCAAGTCCATGTTCATTACTGGGCCAAGACTGGCTATTCCACCACCAACAAATCTGCTGCCTGAACTGGTCTCTGATGCCTGCATACACAGAAGGCAAGGGCAGGACTATACTGCGGGAAAAGGAGAACAGATAGCCTTGCCTCCATTTCCTATGGAATACTCTCACAGAAGCACCAAATTTGAGCTCAAATCTTGTAAAGCCCTCCAGCAGAAATAGGTGATTTTCAGCAGAAAGAAGAGTAAAAGCATCACATTCCCGCTAGACCTAATTCCTGGCTACTGTGTAGCCAAAGCTTGTTTATTAACACGTCAACGGGTTGATTCCACATTCCAGTTACTCGTCATTAGTGAAAGGCTAACTACGATTAAAGACCAGGGATTTCAGCAGCTGTGATTTGGTATTTTGCTTTTGTAGGGTTTTGTGGGTGGTTGAGGGTTTTTTTGGTTTTTTGGTTTTGTTTTTTTGAGGGGGTGGGGGGGGGTGGTAGTGTTTGTTTTTAGCTATGGAAAAGTTTGGAAAGCTAAACGAAATGTGACATGCTTACTAGAGTAACTTTGATTTAGCCAGCAAGGAAGTGTGGAGAGGACTGTATCTTCGATATATATTGAATGCTTTCTGTTTGGCTTTGGCAATAAGCAAACCAAAAAGATAAAATGTATTTGCAATAACTGAAAGGAAAACTATGAATAGAGAAATTACCATACCAGTGGAAATGATCTGCTCTCACATTGTGAGACCAGCTGTTCTAGCCTTCATCATTTGTACGTTTGCTGTATGAAGGGTGAATATACCCCATTATTGGAGCTGTGCACAACCTAGCCTGACCTAAATGCCAAGAAATAAGCAAGTGAGAGTGAAGCATCAGTGGCAAATTGGAATCTAAGGCCTTTTGTGCTTGTTAAATGGTGGAATGATTATAATTGGAAAAAGTGATGTGCATTAGTTCTGAGTGAATGTACAAGAAATGACAAGCGTGTAACTTAATGATTACTTCACAACACCCAGGACTGCCTTCTAGTCTTGCACCAAGAGGCTGAGCCCTACAGCAGAGAAAACTGCATGTCTTCTCCTGCTATTCATAGGCATCCTCCACAGGTCACATGGAAATAACCCTGAAGTGATAAGTCTTGGTTTAGGAAGTCTGCTGCTTAAGCTTGTATAAGTCATTGTGACAGAGTGTTTTTTCCTTTCTCCACAAACCTTTGTCTGTATTAGCAGCAACTGGGCAGAGTCCGCTTTAAATGAAAACATACACTCATTGTTTATTCTCACAGGTAGCAAGCATATTTGCAATGAACATCTGTAAGAATTGCTTGACTACACATCATTTCTGATATATTATTTCTTATATATTCATTCTGTAGATCACCATGATGGTAGCAAAAAGAAAAAAAAAAAAAAACAAAACAGGAAAAAGTTAGTCCAAACATACTAATGAATTATTTCAAGTGAATAAAATAATTAATAACTGCAGATTAATTGAACTTCTTTTTACAGCTGGCAGAAATTATTTCCCAGGATATTAGAAATTCAGTACAATTAATTCTTCTTCACGTTAAAATAATTCCTGTCTAGGAAAAGCATCGCCAAGCATTTTCTGGATGATAGGCATGTGCTTTATGGCAGGCTCATATAAAGATTCAGGGTTAAATGCTCAATGAAAATGTATAGTACATAAATCCACACGCAGAAGTGGCAGGCAGAGTGTCAAGAAGCAATCATCTCCAAAGTCAGTTTACCCTCACAACAGGGGCCTTGTCATGGTCGGAGTTAAACAGGCTTTGGATAGGACTGAACTTCTGTCTGCATAAAATAGTCAGGACTGGAGAGCTTACCAGGAAACTGGAACTTCACAATTAAACAATATAATTAAACAAACCAATTCTAGTTACTTTTCACAAGGAAATACTCAAAGCTCTTGAAAAGCTGTGTACCATAAAGCATTCCACAGAAATTATTTACTGATGTTTATATGTTACTTTCACTATGCTGTCTTTTAAACAGGAAGAATTCCCATCTTCTCAAGTAATTAAGACCGGGTTTTTCATAAAGGAAAATTGCATTCCCTTTCTAGGTGAGTTCACCTCAGTAGGTGAGGTCCATTGGAAACTGCGGTAGAAGCTTAGCTGAGGAAGTATTTCTTTGGCATATTACAATAATAGAGACCTCATTATTAAACAAAGAAAATGTAAAAGATGATCTTTAAAAAAATTAAACTACTAATATAATTTTCTTACTTTTGTTTAATATAGATACTCAAGCTCTCATAAACCAAGAGGTAGCCCAATACTGTAGACAATTTACAGAGATCCAAACATAAGCCAGAAACTGAACCCTGAATCGTTGGTACAAGTAACACCCACAGCAAGAGTCCCTAACCCTCAGGTCTCAAACAGGGACTTGTGACAACTCTCAATGTTTGGCCAGCTCTCACAAAAGAACAAAAGGCAGTCCTATTTCTATGTAAAAATCTTTCTTGTCTCTGTGGTTGAACGGCTAAGGAATCTGTGAAAATACAAAAGTCTAGAGTAACTACTGTCTTCTTACATCTTACTTCACACACGTCGACCTTCCAGAACAGCCTGGAGGTTCCCAGCCTTGCCCTGTGCCTTCCCATGCAATGTTTGGAAAGATGGAGCATCAGGGAAAGAACTGTTCTCCCTCATTCTGTTTCATTAGTAATGTTCATTTGAATATGATTTACTATGGAAAAGGATGTTAATAAGAAATGCTTTTTTACATTTATTAGTGAAGAGATTGCCTGACAGTTGGGAAGGAGAATGTATTACAAAGACGATAGTACAGGTAATATCCTGTATATTGAGTCTAATCACCCATTTAAAGTTAAAACAGGAGTTGTTAAGAATGTAGTGAATCACACTCTAATGATTAGTGATGAGAATCACCTAGATAATGAAATTGGTATTGAGAAACAGATTTTTCGGCAGGATGATTATCCTGCAAGATTGATTAAAAGGATAATTGTAGAACAATGTAACCTTTTCCATAATTACAGCACTGAACTTGTTTAAAGCCATTTGTCATAACAGTGTGGCTCTGCCATATCACAAAGAGACTGACCACTGATTAACACGATATTTATTACCCTCCAGGAAAGTGAGGTATTGCCACACCTGTACAAGGTGGTTTTAATATCTTTGCATTGAAAATTAAGAATATAGTAAAACCACTTCAAGTAATCAAAACTATAAAATTTGATGTAGTTGCACACATCTAATTGCTGAACTTCAAGGATGAGTTTTCCATCCCTTTTCCTGTGAGGTCCCATGAGACCAATACTACAGCACTCTTTACCTTGTACTGGTAGGTTTAAGAGATCAGACTGCTTTTCAACAGTTGGAATAGCAAAAAAAAAAAATCAGAAAGCTTTAAAATTGTACTCCAAGAAGTTCCAAAAGTAAAAGATCTGCAGCTGGAAATGTTAGAAGTTCCAGTATTTGAGATATGATAGAATAGAGAAAAAAGTGAACAATTTTTTCAGAGGTTTTTGGGGGGGGTTTCTTTATATTTCAATGAGAAGTTTTAATTAGCTTCAGTGAGAAATTCCTACAGATTTTAAAGAACTTTCTAGCATTCTTTACAAAATGCCTGCTATCCACAAGTTACCTTTGTAATGTTTTTTCACAAACTGGATTTTTCCAGACAATTCTCTAAATTTACAGACCACTTTCTCTCTTAGCTTTCCCAGCAGTGTGTCACACCAGAACAAGACAAGTTTTTAAAACCTCTACAAACGGAAATTTCTCATCCTCTCTGCATAACCAGGAACAGCACTTTGATACCCACTTCAGTGAAAGTTTCAAGCAAGTCTTCCTTCTTTAACCATCTATGTTATTATGGAAAATAGTTCTCTCCCGAGCTGAAGGATACTTCTGCTTCCCCTCTCAGTTCCTTCTTTGCCAGCCTAAAGAAGCTCAGCCCCCTCAACCTCTCCTCTTAGGTCAAGTACAAGAGGTCCTTTGTTCCTTGTGGGTCCTCTGCTGGATCATCTCTATTTTCTCAATATCCTTCTTGCACAAGGACAGCCCAAAACTAGATACAGTATGCCAGGTAATGCCCAACCTGTGCCTGGCAGAGGGTGAAAATAATCTCCCTCTACTAGCCATATTTCTCCTAATGCAGGCAAGGTTGCAACCTACATAACTTCCCATAAGCACACACTGTTAGTATCCATCACGTTCCTAGGGATATTATGCATTCCGTTGGTTTTTGGTCTGTAATGACGAGTGGAGTCACTACTCTTCAAGTGTGGAACTGTCAAAGGTTTTCAGGTTTCTCTCAGACAAACCTCACAGTCCCTCGATTCTACTCAACTGAAGCTTCAGCAGATGGGATTGTCAACCCCTACCCCTCAGTCACTGTCTTCTGCAAATTCGCTGGGGCCGAGTTTCACTCGTCATCTAGGTCACTAACACAGACATTGAACTCTGCCAGCCCCAGTATCAACCCTCAAGGTCATACAGAGGGTTCATCTTAAAGTTTGATATATTGTTACTTTTTCTTAAATATGCAATTTGAGACAAGCTGAACACTCTGTGGTATCATAAATCACATTTTAACATTAATACTAATTTTAACACATTTAACACTAATCTATGGATTGATCAAGTGTGGAGTGGTATGGGAAAGGAGAAATTGCTTGCAAAGTCTGTGTTTTGGTCAGGCAGACCTAATTATCAGAGATGCAGTGGTTTTCATTTATGAATGATGCTGTGGTCTTTGAGAGGCTTTGATATAATAAATGCAATGCTTGGAAATAAGAGTAATGATAACACATTATTAGTATTGGGCTACTCTACTATATTTCAAATTTTTAGGTACCACTTTGAGTTTACGTATTTCAACTCACATGTGAGTAGATTTGATGAAGGGGACCCTATGCAGGCTGAGAAGCTCTTCATTCTCCTCATGTTGTTGGAGCCTGCAGAGAAATAATTATGGGAATCCACCATCTGGTGACTATATGTAAGGTTTGACTCAGCCCAGGGACAGGACGATAAGTGGCCTACTTCAGGTGAGTTACTGTAGGCCCTCTAATCTGTCCAAGGTAATGACAGATTCCTTCCCCCCTCATGTAGCAGGCAATATTACATTAGGGGACAAGCCAGAGGCTTTATTTGTTTTAACTCACCTAGGGCTCTTGCATTCATTTGAGGAAGCCAGTGGCAGCAATTCCAGACACTAATGAGTAATGACACGGCAGGAGGAAATATGTGGCACACAGTCAGTGTGTGGCTACACACCATTTGATTATGTGCTGAGCTAAGAAATGGGAACAACCTGACAGTGGTGGCTCCTGTGAGACCTCCTGCTACAGCCATCTAATGGATGCTGCTGGAGCAGGAGCAGCCCCTGCCACTGCAGAAAACTACCAAACGTTCTTGTGATACAGGGGTGTAAAAGATAACATAGGCCAGCAGGGAACCAAAAGAAAAACAAAAAGACATATTAGCTCATACTTAACTAAGACCAAACCACATCACTAATAGTCTAAATACAACTCATCAGTTTCCTCTCAGATTTGGCATTTGGTCATAGAACAAAAATTAATTAAATGGGGAAAAAAAGAGATTTTCTAAGTAGTTTTTTCAATGCAATCCATTCCAGGCACATGCCTTTACTGACTTTACATGGGGAGTGTCTGGCATCACATGATAGGAAATAAAGGCACAATCTACTCCACCGTTCACAATGAGAAAGATTTCTTGAAGGGCTAGTTGCTGAAACAGAGGACTCTGATACTGGGTAGCAGGGGCTGAATTAAAAGCCAGGGCAAGGTAGCTTTTTTGCTTATATTACTTTGTGTGATTCCTACTTATAATGATTCCCTCCTGCTGAAAAGCCCTGGCTGCCTGTTGTTTCTGCTCAGTCATTCCCATCAGTTTTACAGATGGATTTTACTGGAGAGAGAAAATTAGAGCAAGAACATGACTGTTATTGTTTCACAGCTGATGAAGAACAACAGTAGAAAAGTAGTTATGAAATCTTATTTTTTTGTCATCTTTGCTGTGTGAAATTTTACACACCTATCTCAGACAGTGGGTAAATCCTTGCCTTAAGGTTTTCATTATGTTTCTCAAGGGATGAGTGAAATTACTTGATTTTTTCACTCATTCAGGGTATCTGCTTCAAAGGTTAAAATACAGTACAGCTTCCCTGAATTTTCTCTGTGTAGACACAGCTAGCTCTGCAAAGACTACAGTACAGAGAGATTCATAAAACTGACATTTCTTTTTTTTAAATGTGCATGTGACAATGGAGGGTCATTTCTCCTGAAGCAGACGTGTGAAAAATATTGCATGATGAACAAAATATTACATGTAGAACAAAAGTCAGAACTAATTTCAAAGCTCTGACAGATTTAAAACCTCCTAATATTACAAGTTTTTAAAGAAAATAATCCAACAACAGATACAGACTGTGAAAAAACATACAGCATATATTTGAGCTGAAGATCTTATACTGCTTAGCAACTTTGGTTCTATTGTCACCTAGAATAAAATCAGGGGGAAAGACCTTGAGAGATAAGCTGCTTATTTATTTGTTCCTGAAGCTTTGATAGCATGTAGGTTGCTGTGTGATCTTTATAAACTCAGAGGTGCTAAGCACAGCTTGTTTTTGAAAGTCAATGCCAGCAAGAGACAGACTTTTTGTAATAACACCCGGTGAGCTGTGGCACTTGTATACTCATATATTTGTCTGTGCCAAATCCTTACCTAGTCTACATTAACAGATGTAACATCTTTTGACTTCACACTGGGGATTTGGCCCATTATCCATTTCTTGAATATGTATATCCAAGTAGGACAGACATCCTCATACTCACCAAACTCCAAATACCTTTAAATTAAAAATAAACCCAGTAATCTCTTCCTTTTTCCTAAATCTTACAAGATAGAGGCTGATCAGATGAAAAAATAGAGGATTTATTTGTCTGCCTTTTTTTTTTCTGAGGATCTAAAGGAACAGGTAGATGGTTTCAGAGAAGAAAGAAATGAACTTGTCAATTGCTCTAATTCCACATACAAACTGACCTCAGATAATCTGCACTCTCAAAAAGGAAACAGTACTTTAAAATAAATCCTGCAATAATCCTCATCAGCAACATACACAAAATCAGGTAGAGGACATATTGGAAAAAGGGAATTTGGGGTAAACTTCTCCTTGCATTATCCTACATTGTTGCTAATTTGTAGTGTGTGTTTGTCAGTGATTCAGAAGTATGAAAGGAATCCAACAGCTGAGCCAGTTTTCCCTGTCACAACACAGGTGCCGTGACCCAAGGGAGATCTCCCTTGATCCCTGGGTTTGCCCTACTAGAGGACTATGACATGGTTTAAGAAGAATTTCACTCTCACAGAAGGTTATCCTAGATGAAGGAGTGATGTCAAAATGCTGCAACTTCTGCAGAGAGATAGAAACACCAGGATAAGGTGCTGATATATGTGCATGTGACTTTTGCAATTCACTGGTTTGATGAGCTGTGATGGCAGGAAGGGTGGTAATACCACAGCTTAACATATGCCTTTTTCTTTTAAATTTTTATTTGACCAATTTTCTTACTTTTATCCTAAATTTTCCCTCCACTGTGCATCACATTCTGAACTACATCACAGTCCAAAAACATGATATTCAAGCTTGAAGCCCCAGTCAAGGAATGGATAAACTACAAGGTAATACACTGTTTCTGTATCAAAGGCAATTTGACACACTGCACCATGCAGACTGTTAATCTTTTATTTTCTGTCCTATGAACAAAAAAAAGATTTAGTTGTATAGTGAAGATGCAGTTATCCAGAAGTAAAGCATCTATACCAATGACATCAAGCACTGGCAAAAATGCACATCAGTCACTGTTTCTGCTTTTATATTATTTTTTGGACTCGGCAGGGTAATATTGTCTCATTTTTCTCTTCTTTGTGATTCTGTGCTAAATTTCATAAAAACAAAGCAATTCTGTAGCATTTTTATAGCCAATGAATTGAGGAAAATGTGGGGTCCTGTCAATTAGTTCAAGTCTTGAGTACTGGCAGAATGGCAAGTATGGGGAAAAGGTATGAAAAAACCCACACTCTACAATACAGAAAACTTTCTGTAACACTCCATAATAAAGAAAATGAGCTGTCCACAATTACTGCTTGTGTCTTTGTTTTACTTATTCCATCTTTTCATCTTTCCAGCTCATTAAATTTAATAGAGAAACTTGAGGTACCTCTTACCATTTTCCTAGCTTGAAAACCTTCTTGCTAATTGCTGATTTATAACAATACTTTGTCTTTCTGCACAAATATTAGTTTATTCTTCAAACTACCTCTGATGAACAACTCTTGAGAGTTCACTTAACATTTCTGTAGGTCCAAATTTCATGTCTGTGAAATTTCCTAGCTTGAAATTTGAATTTTCAAATGCTAGATAATTGACTGGCACAGTCTACAAGCTTACATTTTATCTAGGCCTATGTCAGCACGTTGGCAGTGACTCTGAAAAAGGAGCCTGAAGATTCCTTGTCAATGTATCACTATTTGCCTCAACATGTTGGGAGTGCTCAGCAGTGGCTATTCCCTCAGAACAAACTGTCGCACAATTAAAAGAAAATACAAAAATCACCAAAAGGAAGAATGTTAATATTTAAAAATCTAATGTCAAAGAAAGTATGGTTAGCCAGTCTGTGCATGCTTTTTACAAACTGTTATTTCTAAATAATTATATAAAAGAGATTCTTTGAGTCTTTTCTTTCAGCCTTAAACTCAGCATGACCATGTGTGAAATGATCCATCAGATTTCATCAAAGTTAGGAATCCCATATGGCTTGTATCACCACAGTTTAAAACTTCCTATGATTCAAAAATATGTCTCCACTGTTCATAAAAAAATACTTGAGCTAGATCACATCTTGGTTGTTCAGTGTAGATAGCACCAAAGTGAGAAGCTGGACGAATGTTTAGCCTTTGTATCACGTGAGAAGCTCTGTGCTGCCAGAATTAGCACCAGGTCCTGGGCTGGTTCATTTGAAACTGAGCCCAGGCTGGGTCAGTATATCTGAGCTACTTCTTGGATGGTAACATCAGAGTAACTTTTCTGGGCCTTATATGTAAATAGTTGTTAATGTACTGGAATAACCCATGAATTTGAGGTATTCCCTGTGTACAGATATTCACACTTTACAAACAAGCGTTTCTAAAAATTCTGCATGATTTTTTTTGTACCCAAATGGGAGAGTGTGTTTTGGGTGTTTTTCTTCCACTTTAATGACTATCTTTTTCAAAGGAAATCTGTTTTAAAACCCCAAATGACTTTCAGTATTTTCAGCTTAATATCTAGATCTTTAAATCTCCTTATCTGAAAGCCTTCATATGAGCTGCACTGGAAACCTAATTTTTTGGGGTTTCTTTCATTTCTCTTCTATGCCAGAACTTCCAAGATTTGTGTAAGAAAACTCCCCCTTTCAGGAGATGCTTCTGAGTATGTTTTATTTCAACCTAGTTTTGTCAAAAAAGCATAATATTCTACAATACACTATGAGAAAATACATATTGCATACAACACAGAGTGCATCCCAGCCATTTGAGACCCAAGTCTTCCAAAGGTGGTGAAGATATAAAGAACATAAACTCCAGTAAATAATTCAGGCATTACAACTTATATGTTACAAGACTTTGACTTATCTAAAGAGAAAAACTTTCATATCAACTCGGCTTCTACACCTCTCCTTCAAAAAGACTTAATCACATTTTACAACAACACAAAAGCAATACCAGCATTTCTAAAACATATTACTTGCATTCTGTAAGTGTCTTAGACTCACATTAGTAGTAAACTGAAATAACTTAATATTTCATCCACTAAAATGGTTGTGCTTAATATAGCTTATATCATATTTGCTCACTTGCACTCTCTCAGGAACAATTATCCTACAAAGTCATATATTAGAACAAAAGAATATCATTTTTACTTCCTGAATTGCTATCCCAAGTATAAAATAACATAAATGAGAATTCAAGTGGGTTTGGGGACCATTTTTTGTGTGTTATAGAATAGTATTCCTTCTGTTTCAAAAAATGGCAACTACAACTGGCATGGGATGTTAAAAAAAAACATGTGAAAGATGCTGACATAACTGCTCTGCTCAGAGTTGTGCATTTCTTCATCAGGCTTCAGTGAAATGTGATATGGACAAGATACTTTAGGATGAAAAGGCCTTGAAATAAATAATGCAGGTAAATTTCATGTTTTGCAGTAATGGAAAATGCAAAAGCATTTGCATTTTTTTTACAAAACAGAACTATTAAGAATATTTTGATGTGGTACATAAAATTATAATAAACTATTTTCTCTCTTCTCTTCTACTACTGGCACTTATCTCTCCATCAAAATTTAAAGGAATAAGGTCAGATATTAAGTGGCTATTCTCCAGATAGAACAACAAATATGACACAATTAATTAATAATTCATTGGATTATGATATGATTAAAGGTGAACTAGAATAACAAAAATCCTTAAGACTGCCTGTAAATCAACTGTTTTCAAGGGTAAAAAAATAAAAATTAAAGACCTTTAACAGTAATTACAAGAGAAATGTTTTCAATGTCTTCAAAATAGAAAAATAGAATGCCAAAAAAACACAAATATAAAATGACAAGATTACCATTAACTTCAGATTATGTGGTATTTAAAGACCTTTCAAATGTCATTTATTTACAATAATCTCTCTTACGTTATTACACAAAGTTAGGAGACCTGAGTCCTATTTTCCACACATCTCTTGTGTCTCCATTTCTAGTTTCTTATCTGAAAATGAAGGTGATACCCAAGTGCTACCTTTACAAAGGTGTTATAAGGGTTAGATAAGTACCATCTATAAAGTCCTTTGAGATCCTGAGATGAAAAGCTCTGTAAGACTCAAGAAAAGCTCTCTATAAGTGCAATATTATTACTGTAGTTCTTACTATGTTTATTTGTTTACTCTCCCCTAGAGAACATAATTCTGAAGAGATTTACATTTGAACTTTGTAAGAATTCTGTTATCTGTCTTTCAAATTGCTCTTAAGGGCTCTGTAGAGGAAAGGCAAATGCTCACAAAAGCACACTCGTCTTTCCAAAGATCCCATTCAGCAAGATATTCAGTGTTTCTTGAGCAGCACAGAGCACTCTCAGCTGAATGCACTCATCACTTTGTAAAATTGGGCCTTGGATTTCAGGTGCCAGCATTTCTATGAACGAGAATCCCAGCATAGAAATAGACATAATTCTACATTTCTTTTTCGGTTCCTTGTTAGATGCTCGTGGATCAGGTGAGCAGATACAGTTACTGAGTCCACTGCCTCGATACTCATCAGAATACTGACATACTCAGCAAAGTGTAAAGAGTAGGTCCTTTTTCTCTTTACTGTCATTGATTCTGCAAACCAGCATGGAGAAAAAAGTGCCCATGGGTCACTACACGTACTTTTTTTTAATTGCTGAACATTGTGGACAGATTGAACATCCAACTGCCTTATCATAATTTCCTTTTTCCATCTGATTTCTGGAAAAAAATAATCAACATAAGGACATTCACACAGTTCTATACGGTTTTTTAATGCTATTCCTATCCTGAAGAATGAGAGCATGGAAAGTGGGACATGGATGAGAAGGATGGGTAAGTAGGAAAGGAAGCCAGCAACAACTTAAACATAAGATTAAGACAGTAAAAACTCTCCTAAATTTTAGAGTCAAGTCTGGTAGCCTTTGACCAGATATTTTCTGAGGCAGCAATGGAAGACAGGACTTTAAAAAAAACCAAAACCAAGCAAACAAACAAAAAACCAAACCAAAACAAAAATCCAAACAAACAAATAAAACCCAAACAAAACAAATCAACACATTAACTACATCGGTTATGGGGAAGGAAGTAAAATGTTATTTTTGGTCTTCTGAGGGATTCTTTGAATATTTTGCATGCTGTGGAAATCATTGCTCCAAGTTTTACTTGAAGAGAAAATTACCCATTCCTAAGGTTCAGTAAATCAGCATAACTAAGGGACTTTATTTTCTCCTTCATTTCAATGCAGAATGAAGCTCTTTTGGAACAAATGAATCATTTGTATAATAGAATTTTGATTTTACAGAAAAAAATGTAGATAATATTCTGAGTTTTCTCTTGAAAACTATCTTTGGGAAGAATGCTACACAGCTTGGAAACATAATTGTATCAGAAAAAAGTTTCTTGCCACACTTCATCTGAGTTTTAGGTCTTGAGAATATTCACCAGTAAGGAAAATTTCTTTTAGAGCTCTAGTTTCTGGCTCAACAATGCTCTAATCTGAGCTCTGTACCTCATTATTCTCTGTTTAAGGTGGATTGAGGATATATGGGAAAGTGGAGTAAATTAAGCTTGCAAGACAGGCAGTAAAACTAAAAATACCCATAATTTAAGTTTATTACTACTAGAAAATTTCTAAAAAGTTATATATTTCATATTTGCTTTAAGTTGCCCTTAAAATTACAATACTCCTCCTTAAGACCCTTTCAGAATATCTGAAAATCCACTATTTGCTGCAAGTTACTTTTTTTACACATCTCCATTGGTCATTTTTTCCCACATATAATGTCACTTCACTGTGAGAAAGGATAAAAAAAATTGAAAGAAAACAAACTGGGAGAAGAAAAAAAAAAAGAAAGGAAGAAAAACAAACCTTATATTGGTTTTCTTTATTTCTGTGGGATATAGATGATAGTGAATAAGAAATGTGGAAAGTAAAGTCATTTCAGTCAAAAGATACTATTCAGCCAGTAAATCAGGAAGATGTAGAGCCAGGTGGATGGTATCTCATGAGTACCAAAATAAAACCTCCGCAGGAAAAACTATCTGTATTGTTCATTATGTCCTTAAAATTACAAACATCCATACTTTTGAAGTTTATATGTGGCTAAAGTGTCTGATTTCAGAAAAATATATAGTTGACAATAACAGAGTAATTACAGTCACTGCTTCAATATGGCTGCATAAATCATCATGATTCAACCTATAGTAGTAATAAAAATAAATTACATTGGTTTTGGTTCATTACTGCTGATCTAATAAAATAAAATGAATTAAAAAAATTCCTGAGTGTAATAGTTTCATAAAAATAACAATTTACTAATGGGTTCTTAAGAACTTATGTGAATGCAATACATAAGAATTGTATTTTTGTTAAAATAACCTTCTGATAAGAAATTAGTTTATTTTATTCCGGTCCTCATATATTTTTGTCCAACAAGTGTTTTCCCTCAGTGATTACCTCCTCTCCATAATTCAGATTTCCCTGATTTAGTAAATGAGACAGGAGGAGGAGTTTATTGACATAAATATTAATGAGATTCATTCTGAGAAAACATTATAGGATCATGTGCAATGATACCACTCAGATCAGAAAATAGAGAAAACTGTGCAATATCTATATAAAATACCCCAATGCAGGTTTCTTTCTCTACATGTTCCTGTACAAGAAGACTCGTTCCCCACCAAACCCACATGGCAACTGCGAGTAATCAATGTATGGCCCATTTGAACAAGTCAGTCCCATTAACTAGACCTCTTAACTCTCTACTGTGATAGAAAATTTATAGGCACTTTCAGGTGCTATAATATCAGTTTTAGGTGAGATTACTCATTCAAATGCTTTCTTTAAATCCTGCATCATATCAAGCTGACTGAATAAACCCATTTGATCAACAGCACAGTGCCCATAACAACCTACAAAGTGTAAGATCTGTGCCCAGATACACCCAACTGGAGATTTGCACCAACTTCAGCAGAGTTATGATGTTGTGTTAAGAATGAAGCCCTCCATTTCTGGTGCTGGCAGAAGTAGGTCAAACTACCAATCCATAAAAAAACCAATGTTGAAGTTAAACCCTAAAGGCTTTCCCACTGAATATAGTCTCAGAAGCTGGCAATAGAGTGCTCAGATATTTCACTCATGTTGAAAAGCAGTATGCAAACTGCTTTTCTGATGTTTCTTTATAAATCACATCACTGTTAAAAGAAACAGCTTTTATTTTATCTACATGTCAGGATTCTACTGAAGTATTCCAGAAGCACATAATTAGGCTTTGAATGTAGCTGGAAATTTGCTACAGTGAAGTCTGTAGAAATGGCTCAAAAATGTAAATGTTAATTTTCAAAATTCAGTTGAAAAAAAAAATCACAGACAATAGTTCAAGCCCTCAGTGGGAGAGGATGAGTTACTTTGACACTAAGTAATAATTGCTAACTAGGAATGTAAACTCAGTAAACATGCTAACATTATTAATTAAAAAAAAATCAAATTAGTACACAAATTTTGGTTAAAAAAAAAAATAGTCTCATGAGACAATGTTATAGAGAGATGGTAAAAATCTCTACAGGTCTGCAGAGGACAACCACCAAAGCATTTAGAATTAGTTGGAGACTTAAATTTTTGTAGAGGAAATGAATCTCTCATTTCCTGCAAGAAAAGATTTAGAGAACCTCCGGATTAAGTTAAAGCAGAGGATCAGCCTGAGCTCTGTAACCATGGATTTCTGCATGTCTGGAACAAGTTATTTCCCAGTCCCTCACTGACACCTAGTCAAGGATGAGGGAAAGATTAACAAACAGCAGAAAGGGGAATAAAAGCAAGTGTTTAAGAGACCAGTAAGAAATCAAAGTCAATGTAACAGGACAACCTGTGCAGAGCTCAGCAAAATCTGTCTCCTTGCCAGAAGATCTACATGTAGGACTGGGCAGCAAACTCCTGACACCCATTAGTATCAGAAACAGCTTCATGATATCTGCCATGGTAAACAGAATGCCACTTTGATTTCTGAAAAGGACAGACAAGGGAAAAAACCTCTCTGACTATTCTATATAAGAGGGATACAAACAGTCCATATTTACTTTGAATATTTACCGGAATATTCAAAGTTGAGATGACAAATACCACATTCAGATGGCCACTGCCATAAGTGCTGTACATCACATATACCATGTATGAAAAATCTGTGAATTGCAGTCAGTAAACACCAGAAGAAAAGGGCAGACAAATTCCTGGAAAGAATAGTTTTGGACTAATGGTGGAGCAGTTACTCTCTGCAAACTCTAAATACCTCGATAGTCCTGGGTAAGGTTTTTAGAGGGAAGAGAGGGATTTTCAGGGAATGAGTAATTGTCATTCAGTAGCTGTGTCCCATCTGCATTTTTTCCTTAAGAAAAGATTAGTAAAAAAAAATCTATCAATGGAGTGCACCATTAAGTTGTGAAGGCTCATTCTCTCAAACACTGCTCTTAACTCAAACAAGGACAGGGTATATGCTGAAGAATATTTTTTCATTTAAGACTCTGAATTTGCTTACACTCAGAAATACTCAGGTATCTGCAGTAAACTACAAAACCCCTACAAAACCTCAGCATATTCTAGGTATATGAACACTTACTTTGCTGTTTAACAAAGATAATAGAAGTGTTGGAAGCAACAGGATCAAGGGAATTAGAGGAAATGCTCATTAAAACAAATTTAAAAGGTCTAATGATTAAAATATTGATTAATTAGCCAAACATTGATTAACAGTCACACTTTATCAACTACAAAGGTTCTAATTACTGCACCATTATTCCATAGATTGACCTGCTCTCTCTTGTCACTTACGATGAAGAACAATTTTTATTAAGTGGGTTTTGGATTTTTGACCTGTAAAATTTTAATAGGGAGTGCAAAGAGGGTGTCGTGTGTGGTTTGGCATTTTAGTCACTGAGGGACTCATAGTTACTGTCTCTACTTAACCAAAGGCACAGAAGTGCAAGAGGGATGTGAATACTCAGGGATTAAAGCCCCACCACAACTTCCCAATCATAAGAGAGAGAGAGATGCATTTCAAACTGCTCTAAGACTGCATCAGGGAAAGGAGAAATCATATGATGCTAAACTGTACTGATGAATAACAACAAAATGTTTAAAGAGAGCATGAGGATATTAACCAGTCAAATCCTGTTTGTAAGATACACAATAATTTAATGGGGTAGTATAAAATTAAAATCTCTTCTTATTTTTTGCACCTACTCTGAAGCAATCCAGTTGATCCTGGAGATGTAACCATTTCACCATTCAAAATAAAATAACATAAAATAAAATAAATCAAATAGTAGTTGTAGCAGTTCATCTACCAAAATATTTCCTGCTACAGCAACCTGGGTCTCAGAAAACTGCCACACACTTGAAAAATATTCCCCAGAAAATTTATGGATGTCTCACATAAGACTATCTCGCTGATTTCAATAACTGTCCATTTAAATCTGTTGATGTAGCGTTTAAACCTTGCTTCACAAAAGAGAGAGGCTAATACACACACGGGGTTACAGTCTCAATATAACTGTCTGAAAGTGATGGTCTGGATTTACTCCTGATGAGATCAGCTCTAAGGCCAGAAAGCAGATTTATAGTGTGAACATAAATGAGCATGGAGGAGGGGGAACCTTTTTGATCATACATATGCTTGTCAGGCAAAAAGTGCTCAAGACCTCGTTGCCAAATAAGCAACAGTGAGTAAGTCCGTTACAGCCAGCGGCAAATGGCACCAGGAGGACAACTCTGAACAGATGCAGTAGGCTGACAGCTTCATTAGCCAAACTCTGGTAGAAGACCAGGAAAAAAATTGTACTTGGGTGCTAACATCGAGTCTGGGCCTTATTTCCTTCAGACTAAACTTAATGGTCTCTCAGAGGGGTAACAGTTTAGAACTACCTGTATCGTTCTTTAGCAACTTAAAGGAAAGAGAGAAGCTACTGCCATGCCGAGATCTGAAACATCCTGCTACCTTAGCTCCTGCATGTTGAGGAAATAACTGTTTCACCCAGTTAGTGGTACTCAACAGCAAGTGAAGGAATTAATGCTGTAGTAACAGGTAGATGTCCTTGGCCTTTCCACTTCATCTTCCTGTTACACTGTCTACTTTAACCAACACAATTCCTTTACTTCTACCCTCTGCACCAGCGAAATAAAAACTATTTCATTTCCATTATACACCATATGGTCTCTTGATCTGCCTTCTTGATTTTTTACACCAGAAAAGCTGTTATATTTATAATACAATTATAACTTTAATCCACAAAGACAGTTTACGGCATAATCAGACAAGTCCGCCTGAGTGTTATCCTACTATGCCAAGGCTAATGGATTTTCTCAGGTTACTCAGTGAAAGGGGAAAAGAAAGAGAAAAAAACCCCACAAACCACAAACCCCACTTTCTTCAGAACCCTTCTCCCTTCCTGCATTCATACCTACTGAAGATTGCACCAATACAGAAACTCCATGTTAGGCCAGCTAAAGGGTATTTTAGTGTAAAAGTCAGAAAACAAGTATCCCTCTTCTAGTTAAGTCACCTTACTCTTCAATCCCCCCAGAGGGACAGTAAGAGGAGCAGCAGTTTAATGCCTACCACAGTGTAAGTCATGGACTTGCTTTCAGTGTTGCACATAGAGACCAGACTGAGACAGTGACACTAGACAGGAGAATAGTCCCAAGGTGCCATGAGAAGGTTCACCTCAATCAGACTTGGCTTGCTGCTGCTGGGCATGCCAGTCAACTCATTCTCCCCTGATCCACACAAGTCTTCTCAAACCTTATAACACCATGCTTGGGATTGTAGCAGCCTCTGAGGAAAACCAGCATCTTTGTGAGGTTCACAGCACTGCACAACCACTCCTGACTTGTCTTTTTCACTTCAGGGTACAACTTTCCAAGGTTACTTGTAAGGGATTGTTTTTGTGGATGTTATTGCTTTTGTACTTTGAGAAGGTAGAACAATTTGCCCTGTCAGTGATGCAGTTCTTCACACTAAGAACAGAAGAATATGATCCCAACTGGAAAGAGACACAATAAAACAGGGGTTTAACATAGCGTCCCTTTGCCATCATGATGGGATTTGCAGTCCATAAGGTTGATTTTATTGTAACAACAAAGTGCAGCTATTGCTTCAGTGTCACAGTGAATATCCAGAGTCACATGTGTGCAATATTAAAAACTTAAAACCCGCATTTAATGAAATATTACCCATTACTTACAGGTAGCTTGGATATACAAGCTTGTACAGAGGTTTTGCAAGCTGTAATAGCATACTGAATTTATCAAATTTAAGATAATGCTAATGTACCAACAAAACAGAAAAAATGTTGTGAGCAATCAGCAAGATAACCTATCTGCCTAAGGGTGCTTATGAAGAGAAATACTAGTTCTTGTTTGAGGGTAACAGAGAGGGCTGTAAAAAGAATGCCTTAATAACAAGGAACCTTTTGATCATCACTGATAGTGAGAAAACCTTTAAGATTTAAATATATTTATTTCATCTAAAGGTTCTTGACTTCTTTACTCCATGATGACCTTGACTCATCACTGCTAAAATTTTATTTCCTTCCTTATCCCCCTTCCCCAACACTACATTCTTTGTACTCTTCACCTCATGATTTTTTAAAATTATCTATTCTCCTGCTCTTCTATTTAGCAAGTGCCTTCCTAATTAAATTTCTCCTTCCCTCCACCCCCAAAAGCATATTAACAATGAAATGCTAGTGAGTAATATGTAAAGTAAGTACTTCAGGATAACCTATTTTATGTTTGAGCATTTAGTCCAAAAAGATCCCACTCTTCTGTGATCCTCGGGTACTATTCGGACAGTGTGGTCTTGACACTATCAATAATGATGCTTCTATAAATATGTTAATTTTCTATATTAAGATGTATCTCCCTATCTAAAACCACTCAACTGTATCTGATTATGAGCACTTATCAGTGTCATTTCAGAAAAAAAGTGCACATAATACTGATTTACACAATCTAACAGGTAACAAAAATTCTGCAAATATGCATTCCTGGTCATGTCTCACAAGATATCAGTGATTTCAAACAAACTGTGCTTAAAAACATAAATAGAAGTAGCTCTTCTGGTTTAATTCAGAGCAATTATTTTACAAACGAATAACAGAATCAGTGAATCATTCAGCCACAATTAGAAACTGCCTTGTAAACTCAGGTTTGCATTTAAATCAGTGCTGTTTTCATCACGTTTACAAAAGGTCTGTTAGAAGAAAACCTATAGACAGGGGCAATCAAAGTGCACACTGTATACCATGAGACTGGTACAAGGTCCAGGACTTGCCTTCAGCCCATACTGACATTTCCATTCCATGAGCATAGGGCAGAACAGACAACACCTGGTTTTCAGCTCAGGAAAATACACATATATACACATCTTCTACCCAATCCAATAATTATGGCTACAGACCCCTTTCCCTTCTCCCAGAAATTGCTGCTTGGGGTAATAGATGCCCAGCATGGAGTTCAAAGCACAATATCTCCAGTTTCCTTTCATGTGTTATCTAACTGTATTTCTTCTACTAACCACCACAGCAGACATGGAAAACTTTGGGGACATTTGAGACTCTTTAATACAAAAATGGGAATTCTTTTTCCTTGGTATGGATTAATATTTTAAATCAAAGATACTAACTTAGCAAAGTAAGTTTTCGGTTCACACTCTAATTTAAGTATCTATGGCTACGTTTCTCAGACATTTGGTTCAAGTATGCTATGCTGTTCTTAATATCAATTTTCATTACATTCTAGACATTTTTATGTTTTAGGAAATGGTTTGTATCTCATGCACGATTAGGTAGATTTAGTTGCTGGAAGGAAATAGTTCAAGCTCTTCTTTTTAAAAATAGGCACATGCAAAAGCAGCATTTACACACATCTCTTCAAACAGACCCTGGTTAAACACAGTCACAGAGAATGAAGTTGATCCCTGTGTTAGTGAGAACATAAAGCTTATGTACCACTTAAGTCTTTAAAACAGGGTTTAAGTAGGAATTAAGCATAATTTTTTTCAGGCACTCTTCATGGGGTAAAATTTACTAACAGAAGGCTTGAATAACTTCAGCAGAGGGCAATAGGGGCCACACAAAAGGAAGGAGTAGGGAATCATGCTTCAACATGGTAACTGTTGGTAAAGGTCAGCTTCCTACTGACAATAAAGTGCAGTTGCTGTATTTATCTGGCAGATCCCTGGGACAATGGCTGGTAATCTACGGGTAGCTTTTTAGAAGGGTTTGAGCAGCGGCCTTCGCTCAGCATAACTATTATTCTCTGAAAAGTTTCTGCATTCAGTTCTCATGAACAATACAGTACAGAAGGAACACTAGGAGCCCATAAAATGATATGCAGTAAAAAAATAAGTTCCAAAATAAGTTTTTAGGAAAATACACATTTTAGTTTTCAAGTTCTGTGGCTGGTAGTGCCTAAAATCATATTTCCTCCATTGTCAATGGGGAATTTTCCCCAGAGGCAAAACTGTATAATCACTCAGAAGAGATGCTGCAATCATCTGCCAAAAAATACATGCAAGAACCAACAGAAAACAAACAACAAGACGGGCAAAGAAAACACAAACTGATCAAACTATATTTTGGTGCAGATGCAAATCAGCAGTAGTCAGGCTATTTGCCACCATAAGCTAAAAGTCACCCCTCCTTTGACTTATGCAATGGGTCTTATGCTTTTTTGCTCACAGTTGACTTAAGTCATCTTTAGATTTGCACACTTTACTATTTATCAGTTTGCATTATAATCTCAGTGTTATTCAGATTTATTTTTTTAGCATATACATTCACCTACCCACCCACCCAAATATCCACACACAGACAGAGAAAAATAAGGAAATTTTTATCATTATAGTATTTTGGCAGCATAATGGGAATAGACAGCAACTACTTTGTGTTACAAATTTGAATGTGAAATTTCAGAAAACCTCCTTGCATTAAAAATGAATTAACTGTGTGATTATTAATTGTGCATATTCCAATCCCTTTGTGCTGTACTGCATGTTTCTTGAATCTCATTTGAATCCTTTGGCTAAGTAATGTGTCAAGGGGGGTACTAGCCTGAATGCCTGGGTTATTTAAAAAGCAGGACAGCACTTCCAGATTAGAATACCAATGAGTGGGGTTAAAAAGGCTCTACTGTAGTTGGAGGGCAGCTCTCAGTCTGAGTAGTACCTGAAAAGGACCTCTATGGACTAATTTTCAGAATCACATTGTAATGTGGGCTCATGTCAATCATCAGAACAGACAGCTTCATCCCATGATATAAACTAGTTATACATTCAAGAGCTGCCAGAGGATCTTCATTAAAAAGGGACTTAGCATTAAAAGAAGAAGGTTGTTTTATTATAATACTTCAAACACAGTTTTTTGTTTTATATGTTCTCAGAAATCTTTTTTGTTCTTCTTCACAATATCAAAAAAGTGCCACAGAAGCAGCAAAAACATTAAATATTCCAATTTTTAATGGGAATCAAGGTAGCTTTCTGGTTTAAGGCATTAAAAATCATATACATTTTTCTAAATATATTCATGTCTTTGAATAACAAAAAGAAGTCTCTAGATGTAATAGGAGGATGTTTTTAATCTTTTGTGAGAAGGGATTTGCAGAGCTGACTACTCAAGGTACAATATCTACTGGCAAAGTATATCAGTGAGAGCTTTATACATATAAATTTGTATAAAAGCTTTGGGCTATCCACAAGCTTCCAGATACCAGTTAGATATTACAATCCATGTCATTAAAATTTAATATGATTGTGTTAAGAAGAAAACATTAATAATATCCATGTAAGTAAATCATTGACACAGTAATCTACTATTTCAAAAAACCTTAACAGGGGTTTATTAAAAAATAAACAGATAAATGTATCTATTTACTTATATAGGTGTCATTTCAGAGAACCTGATTTAAATATAATTTCACAAATCATGCAACTTCTTCAAAGTAACTGGGAGTATTTTGATCTAAAATTGCTGTTGCCTACCTCTTTCCTACCAGGATAAATAGTTTATAGGAATCGAACTGAAATGAGAAGGTGTTCCTTTATGAGCAGAATACAGCATCCAGTCTAATATATTTTCTGCTGTCTTCTTAAGCTACAGTACTTGTATTCTGCATTATTTTCTGTCCTGAGAAACAATCTCCATTTGTAGTCTTTCCCTTCTTTTAGAAATGAACTCGACAATCATCTAAAGTAAGACATGTTCTTAGTAATAGTAATTCGGAGCTTTTCATTGCACAGTTCTTTCTATTTTCTATTATTACCTTCACAATTATTAGCTAATTAATTATTAACAAGTTAATGAGTTTTCCTATTGCCCTCATTACCATAATATCTAATACCTCTTAAACATTTCAAAATTCCACTTCTGGACAGTCTGTGAAGCAGGAAATATTGTCCCCCATTTTAGAGATGAGGGACAGAGGCACAAAGGATTTTATTCCTGTATTCACATTTTGTAAGATGATAGCATTAAAAGGTAATGGGAATGCTTTAAAATAAAGTTATCCCAATCATCACTGGCAAGAAGATTAAGAAACCTAGTACAAGGAGATTTAAGCAAATTTAACAAGGTTACAGAAGAACCAAACTATTAATTAAAACTGAGATGTTCTCGTCTCCTATTTCTCTGGACAGACTACTAGATTTCCTATATTTATTTTTCACGTAAATCAGTTATGGTTGGTTACAACAGTAACAGTACATGATATGATAATACAATATATATTGAGTTTTTCAGTGATCCTCTTCAGATATTTCTCTGGAAGACATATCATTAAAACTGAGTTTCAAGAGCTTAGAAAACCCTCCCGGTGAGTGAGCTCTAGCAAAATCACATGAACCCAGGGATATCTTAATTAAAGTCTTTCTGATGCTTAAAGATAAAACAGACAAAACAATTTTTGCTCTTTTGGGTTTTTAAAAGAACTCTTTGAAGCCATCTTTTTCTCTCTCTCTCTCTGTCATGCTCAAGCCCTGAATTACACATAAACACGCACAAAATATCCACCTCAAAAAACACTCTACAGAATGAGAGCATGACAATTACTTTGAAGTGCTAGCACCTTTGCTAGCCCCTGTCCTTGGAGCAGTTAGAGGTTCAATCTTTGATTCGGCCTTTATCACTGCCTAACAGGTAAATGCCATTCCAATCTTAAGCCCAAAGTACGCACATTTGGAGGACTTGTTCAGTATAGTTCAAGTCTCTGGCACAGAGTTCTTTACAGCACTATAGAAACAAGAAATTAAGGGAACAATGAAAGTCTGCATTGCTTCAACAGATTATATATGAAGAAGTACATGGTGGCAATGAACAGGACCATCAAGGACTCACACATAAAAAATTCTCAGTAGGACTGCAGCTGCTGCCAACCATCTGTTGGGCATTCATAGCTCTTGTTAAACTTGTGGAATCTCCAAAGATACTCTGTACCTCACAACATCAACACTTACATTGACATCATCTCGCATTCAGCATGCTTCCAAAGTGGTACAATAGCTGACAATATCAATCTTGTTTACATTATTTGGCTCTATAGACGGTACTGCAAGATGCCTCATGTTTCAGCATATGCAGAATTATTAAAAAAAAAAAAAAGTCTCCTACAGGGTTAATCCAACTTTCTCTCTTTGTGTTTCTAAAAACAGCTACTATGCACTGTGTAGTTTTATGTTGCTTGCAGGGATTTCCAGAGTTTATCCTAGAAGATGGCGCTTATTTATTACAAATTGAATTTTTATATTTGGTAAACCATGCAGATGTGTGACAGATTCCCATCAAATTATACGTCTGATTACCCTTGACACCTCATTTGAGGTGCAATATATTCTGTGCATTGTCTTCCCTTATGCTCATGCTCACCTTGTCCACCTCTCTGCCATTTTCAATATGCTGATTACACCAACTCAGAGGCTTCAGTACCTTTTAAAATATATAAATCCTTTTGCAGCTGACTTCCAAAGAAGAAGTGGTACTTGTAAGTTCAAGATTAAACACTATTCTTTTTAATTTATATTTAGTTTACATTTACATGGTAATATGGTTATCCTGATGATAAAACTTACAATGCCATCCATCTGTCGCCTATGAACCATGTGGTGCAGTCTCTCTACTTATGGAAAGAGATGAGACACAGGTACACAAGGTAACTATTTTGGACCCAGTTAACAACTGGAGACCAATTAGATAGCATCTTTTATGTCACCAGATTATATGAAATTGTATTCTAATTTTAGCTGCCTGTGTCTTAACATTTTCAGGGTTATATTTAGAAGTTTATATTGAAACCTGCAGTCAAAAAAAAAAGTGTAAAAATACATTCTTAAAAAAAAAGTAAGCTGTGCATTCCATCAAGTCTCAGACTCCATGTAGAGGGAGCACTTCAAGAGACTTGAATGAAAGGAGGTTACCAGAATTCTTTTGAAGGGGTTTATTGACACCACTCAGAGCAAAACGTTGGAAAATACCTACATGTTAGTAAAATAGGAAAACCCTCAACTGCTGTTCTGTGCAATACTAATTTACCTAAGGTTTGACTAAACTGATGGGCTTCACAGACTGTTATATGACAGTCACAAACCATGAGTTTCCTGGAGTGCACCAATGTCCAATAAGGAATACTTCGCTACAGAGACCAGAAACTTCTTGGAGGGAAATAGAGGCAAAAAGTGAATCCAAAACAACCAAAACAGTTACAAGAAACCACCTGAGGTAAAAAATCTGACAGGCTTGTTACACCCTGTTCTGCCCAAAAAGGATTAAGAAAGGGATAAAGATGCTGTAACATCCGTCTTATAGCAGCAGACATTAATCAATTTTACAATGGCAGCATTACTAAACTCAGCCACTTTTTTTTTTATTGCTTATCACAAATAAAAGCAGCTTTTGTCAAAACAGCCACAAAGAAAGTGGCAAGTTGACCCACTTATGAAATGAAGTGGGTCAGTTTCCAGTTCTCAGGTAGTTGAAAATTCTTAATACCCTTCAATAGCAGCTAAAAGATACATATAATGTTATATGACTACTACTTAATCAGTATTTTGTATTGTTATGGAATGGTCATCATTTCACTTATGAGACCGAGAGATTGCTGTTAGAATTATCTTCATACAACATGAAATTAGCAGAAAAAATAGTACAAAACCCCAATAATATCCAGTTCTGCAAAAGTTAAAAGAATAAAATATATTTATGTAGAATTTGTCTGAAATTTTTATGCCTGAATTAAGTTAAATTTTCATTAAGGAAACAAAACCTCAGATTACATGTCTTCTCAGAAAACCCACTGGAGCTTCCAAAGACGTGCTTTCTAAAGAGGGATAGACTTCAGTAGCTGTAAATATCTTTAATTAAGGAGCCCATTTTGTCTACAAATGGCTTAAAATGTTTTTGAGAAACATTAGGAAATTAATCATCTGAATGAAGCTGCTTTAAGGGAAAAAAAAAAGGGGGGGGGAGAATGTTATCCCTATTTTTACATTGTTGTTCCACTTCACACTGTGTAGGGAGTATTGAGTTTCCACCATAATTCCCCATTTATTAGAATTTAAAAAGTTTTAGTGTTCTTGATATTATGCTTTACTAGTCTGAGCCTATTGATGCATTTTCACCAAATCCTTTTCTGTGTCTTCTTTTGGAAATATCTTTAGAGAAGCTGTGACAGCAAACGGGGGTGGGGGGGAGAGGAAGGGGGGAAAAAAAAAGAAAAAACAGTCTTGCAGATCTTACACTTTTTTTTTTCAAAGGCCTGTATCCATCACCACACCAGAGAACCTCACACAGGTTTTTATTTTTTTTTTTTTTCAGAAAATGTTTTAACACCAGGATTTGATGTCTAGTCTCTGCTTCACAGGCATATCTCTTTAAAGGAGACTTTCCTCTCTATCATTAATGTGTAAGTCAGTCAGTCAGACCTTTTTAATAAGCAGTTGAAGAGCCACTGTCTTTAGCACATGAAACTAACAAAAGCCTCATTAGTCAAATGAACAAAGAATAGTTTGAATATCAATGTATTATTTTAGAGGAAAGCCTCCTCCAAGAGAATCTCAATGCAATCCTTTTTACTGGAGTTTCTCCTGTCCAAATTTTAATGCTCTGGACCCTGCTTATGAAAAATTGATGAGCAAAGAAAGCTGTTAAAAGATGACATCCATTGCGTGTCATTTTTGCAACATACCACTGTATTTGACAATAATCCAAGAAGTAGATAATAGGCCTTTTTTCAAAAAGAACTTGTCCAACACGACTTTGTTTTTTCTACTCTGTCAGTGATTTGTTGCATAAATAACCTTGTGTCAATTAACAAGGTTATTTAAATCACCTCTGAGCAGCGGAAGAGGACATCAAAACTATACAAAATTCAATAAAAATGACTTGTTCATGTGACGAGCAATAGTAAAATCTCCATTTGGAGTGTCTATAAGCAATTTGGAAAAAAGTCACAAATGGTCTATATAAAGATTTCATTAAACTAAATTAGAGACAACAGCAAGTCAGATTCTTAATTATTTATTAAAGGAAAGGAGAAAAATCTGAGCAATTATTCCACAGAGATAGTGCACCATGGTTTGTTTTTTTTTTATACACTAGAAGGTATCATTTATCCACTTTTGTCAAGAAACACTCACAAAACACACTGGAAATACTATACAGCATAAACATACCGAAGGTTCCAACAGAAACAAATAATCTTGGTACCACAAGCTTTCATTTCTTGCCTCCTAGATTTACCATGCAAATACAAATAACTCAATGATAATACATTCCTTTTTATTGGAATGGCATAATTAAAAAAGCTAAAGGGATCCATCCTTTTCCCAGCCAGAGATGATACAATAAATGATTCCTAGCAATCTTGCAGTAAATCACAGACATGTGGTACCTGGCATACCTGTCTATTAAAATCCTGCAGAACATAACCAGCATGTTTCTCTCAAAATGCAGCACTATTCTTCAGATGCTGTTCTGTCTCAAAACAGCACTGTGAATAACTTTATACAGAAAGTGAGGACAAAAAGCTGTAAATTGACAGAAAATGTAATGTCAGATAATAATTATAACTAAACATTTAAGACACGTGGGGAAATTAATGCATAATAATGATCCATCCAGACATGTTGTTAGGCACTAAAATGCAAGAGCTTTCAACCTCCAAATTGTGCCTTTAAGGCATATTAGCATAGGTTGAAGAATTTTGTCTTGATACTGTAACATGGAACGGCAGAGATTAGTACCAAATCTTCCAGGTACAGGATGAGACAAGATGAAATCTGTTGTCATATCTGACTATTACAGCAATTCCACAGCAAAATGCAGATAAAGAGAAAAGAACAAGTGGGGAAAAAATTCTGTAGTGGTTCTAGAAACAAATACCAAAAATGGGAAATTATACAGTTCTTCCTTTGTAAAAGTAACAAAAGTGTTGACTAGAGAACTTTCAGACAAAACACATTGGAATTAAAGAATGCTTCTGATAGAGAATTGCAGAAAAGCCTGCCCTATAAAGGTCAAGAAAATACAGCACTAGAGGTGGTTAGAGAACTAGCTTGGATATCTGACACAAAGGTTACTTGTGGGATGTAGGGAGTTGATAAGTGGGATGATGCCATGAGCATTAGAATTTACACTGTTGGGTTTGTTTGGGGCTTTTTATTTCTCCTTTCTGTATTGATGACCTGGCAGAAGAAATGTGAAGAAAGGTGAGACAGTTTTTGCTGACACAAAAATGGGGTGGGGGAGTGAGTCAATACAAAAGTGAAAAGCAATATAGGTCAGAAAGTCTTGGGACAAACTAGGAGTCATCCTAAACATCATAAAATAATGAAGCAAGAGATAAGAAACAGGAGATCAAAATTAATTTTCTTTTCACAGAACTCAATAGGAATATGGCAAAATACAATGTACCATTTTCTCTAGCATTATATGCATTATTGGTCACATTGCAGTGATTCACCATGGTTAAAAGGAAAAACAAATTCTGTATTGGTTAAGCAGCAGACATGAGTCAAGGAAAGCTCTCCATAACAAGCAAGCAGTTCAGCCAGTGGGATAACACCAGTAAGTCATCACCTCAGCAAAGAAAGAATAGTTGAGAATTGCTGAGCATAAAAAGAGAGCAACTTTACATGGTAAGAATGAGATGTGAAAAAACTTGATTATTTATAAAGCTAAGGGAAATTTTGTGGCTTTTTTCGAGAGTGAAGGCGATTAAGAAGAAATTCTATTAAGGTACACACAATCCTGAAGGGAACAGAAAGCAGAGATGCTGCAGGCTATCTGAGCTGGTGTTAAATAGAAGTACAAGGGGTTATGAACTTAAGCTGGGGGGAGAATTGGACACTAAAAGACTTTAGGTAGAGTTTTCTTGCACTGCTGCCCTTAGTGAAAAAACCTACCAAGGCCAGACATTGTCATAAGCAGTATACAAAAAGAAATATTGGACAAGTAGGAAATAAAGTATATTGTGGTGTGACTGTCCATTTAAAGCACTATGGCAGCTCCATGAGGGGTTTTTGCCCTCAATTTTTGCAAATTCCCAACTTTGCAAAAGTTTTGAGTCACTTAGTTCCCTTTACAGAAGAATATAATTAAATGGGCTCAAATCCTTGAATTCTGAGCACATGATTCAAAAAATGAAGTGTACAATAAGAATATTGAAACACACCATGTAATACAAACCATAGAATACATTACATTTTATATTAACTTAATTGCTGTGGTAAGTGTCAGGATGGAAAGTACTACTAAGTTCTCAGTCGAACTCATTTTTAGGAGGAGAGCAACTCAGGGATTGACATATTAAAAAATAAATAAATTAAAAATCTCTTACATTCATATTCCTTAAGGAAAACAATTTTGAGGTTAAGAATACAACCCTCAGTTTCCTTACCCAAATTTTCCTAAGTATCCTTCCCAAAACTACCAGGATTAGGACAGAGAGAATCTATTCACAAAGTATTAACAAAAGAGCACCTTTTTATTCCTAACAACATGTAATTAACTTAAACCTAAGAGGGATCACTAACTGATCTAAAGCCAAATATTAGACCCTTCTCTAATTTTCCTCCCTCACAAGGATGAATCTTTTTAACATCTCAGTTTTAATCAAAGCTGCATAGAATCCTAGAATCATTTAGGTTGGAAAAGACCATTAACTTAATACTGCCAAGTCCACCACTAAACCACATTCCCAAGTGCCCCACCTACATGTCTTTTAAGTACCTTCAGAGATGGTGACTCAACCATTTTCCTGGAGAGCCTCTTCCAATGCTTGACAAACATTTATGTAAAGAAACTCTTCCTAACATCCAATCTAAACCTCCCTTGGCACAACCTGAGACCATCTCCTCTTGTCCTATCACTTGTTACTTGGGAGAAGAGGTCGACCCCCACCTCGTTATTTGGGAGAAGAGGCCAACCCCCCCCACCTGGCTACAGTCTCTGTTCACGTAGCTGTAGAGAGCAGTAAGGTCCCCCCAAGCCTCCTTTTCTCCAGGCTAAACAACACCAGCTCCCTCAGCCACTCCTCACAGGATTTGTCCTCCAGACCCTTCACCAGATTCATTGCCCTTCTCTAGGCTCGCTCCAGCACCTCAATGTCTTTCGTGGGGCCCAAAACTGAACACCATGCTTGAGATATGGTCTCACCATTGACTAGTACAGGGGGACAATCACTCCCCGGTTCTACTGGCCACACTACTTCTGATACAAGCCAGGATGCCTTTGGGCACCTGGGCACAGGCTGGCTCACGTTCAGTCAGCTGTCAACCAGCACAGTTCCTTTTCCTCTGGGCAGCTTTCCAGCTGCTTACCCTGGGATGCAAAAGAGTTTCCTCCTACACTGACAGCTGGGCAATAATGTGGACTTCACACTTCCCTCCTGTTAATGTCTGTGATATCCCCTTGTTTAAATATCCTCTGGATTTCTGGCACTGGAGTCTGCTGAAAGATATTGAGGTACATAGATCTTTTGGGCTAACACAGTACAGCTGTTCTGTTCTTACACATGCCAGGGAATTCCTTTTGTTTTATTACAGTGTTCAGAAATCAAACCATTATTATACAAATGCATTTTTAGCATTGCCCCTCATCAACTTCTGACAGTACTATACAGGGATTGAACGTAATGTTGGTGGATCTTAAAATCAGAGAGCTTGATCTGTTCACAGAGAGCATTTTGCAAACAGAACTCACAATTCAGAAACATATTTTAATTTTATACCAAAAACCAGGTTAACAAGAAAGCACCAGTCCTTTATGGCCTTTTTTAATAATAGAACTATTTAATCGCAGAACAGCAGTGCCTGAAAAACATCTACAATACAAAGTTTTTATAATCCTTTTAAAAGGAAAATTACCATAAATGACCTTTGTGCCCATATTAAGCCACGTAGGCATTCAAATACAAATTAAATCTTTGCTACTGACTTCAGTGAAACCATTGTTTGTTACAGGTGAAATCAACTGCTGTGAATACCACAGCTCAGGACCACCAACAAAATTGTGTGTTTAGAGAGTGTTAAGCCTGAGCTTTACAACCCATGTGCTCCAATTTAACATAAAAAGTTTCAGTTCTTACAGTTGGACATACTTCATTATCACTATAGTAATGCACTAATTATTTGCTCCTAATAAATGACTAACTGGCAAATTTGACACAGTACAATGCTGAAGAGCCCAAGTGACTATATTTTTCTTAACCACCAATGACAAAACAAACTCCACCAAGTTTTGAAATGGAAAATTGACTTTCTAAACATTTCAAAGCACAGGAAAATTGTCTTTGTCTATTATCTCATTGATTTTTTTGAACAGCAAGGCTGTCAGAAGGCCACTGAAGACACATCTTCAGTCTTCTAGCAATTTGGCCCCTTGATCACAAAATACTTTTTCATTTCCTAAGTCAATCTGGTTAAAAATTTAGTTTGCTAACAAGTCATTTAGAGAGAGATCTTGTTTTAAAGGTGTTTAAAAATACAATATTCAGACTGTCTATTAAGTAATAAAAAAAGCACATCACACACAGTTAAATTTAAACCATGCTTGTTTTGTCATCTGTTTTTTAAAAAAAATTAAAATACTTAAAACAATTTTAAGGGATCTCTCATGAACATGTTAAATTTTAAATGTAACTAACAATGTGGACTATTCTTTCTATGACTTTGAGCCTTTAACTCTGTCCCCTTGATATATATCACCTGCTTCATGACTCTTTGCACACTCAATTTCATACTACCAACAAGAAATTGATTAAACAAGGTGTTTAAAAAAAAAAAAAAGACAAAAGTTATAAATTAGAAGCTGAACTAAGATCTCAAATTCATTTCACACAGACCACATCACGGATCTATGTAATGTTACTTTAGTTCTCTATAGACATATTCAAATCTATTCAAAAGAGTTTCATACCTCATTATCATTTATCTAAGCACTGCATTACCATCGAATTTGCCGCCACTATATCAAGTACAGCTCAGAATTAAGGTTTAGTTACAAAAATGCCAAGAGCAGAAAGCTGACACATGCTATGCATATTGCACTGAATGACCTACTTTAAAACATGCCTAATATGTTAGTTGCTACACCATTTTGCTGGTTATTCTTTACAGAAATTTGAGTCCTTAATTAAGAAAGGAGGAAGCCAAAAGGCATGTGTTCATTTTCAAGGAAGTTGTAGATGGAGGGCTGGTGCATATTTTTTTAAAACAAAAGAGCAAAAGAGAGCTGAGGCAAACGGAAGAAGACTCATCTTTAAAAAAAGTCCATATTGCTGAATTACAGCACTATAATTCTCTAACACTGGTCCGTGCATAAGTGACAGATAAGTTCTTTTTATCTGTGGAAAAAAAACAACCACAAAAAAAAAATCTCAAAACAAAACAAAAAATAAATCCCAAACAATCCATCCAACCAAAAAACCCCCAAACGTACTTGTATTTCAGATGTCTAAAGCTACTTATCTTCACAGTTTGTGTAAATTTTGGGGTGGGTTTTGTTGTACACTCAGGGCAACTCTAAGAAACTGGGTATTGGTTTACTGAGATTTAATTACCATCAGATTTTTAAATAGGTATCATCTAAATTATTACATTATTTAAATTATATAGCTTTTTGAGACAGTTTTCCAGACTGATGAGACCATTATGCAATTGTGCAGCTTCGTAGATGATGCCAGGATGAACTCTGGAAAGCCATTAGAGTTTTAAACTTTACTTCCAAATTTATTTCAGAGCTTAGCTTTGAGAGGAAGTGTTTTTCTCTATAGGAAATCTCAGATGGCTATACTGAGCAAACTAGGTGCTTCTTCCTTTCAAGTTAAACCCTTTAGATTACTTTAACACAGTTCTTTGTGGTTTAATTTATCATATGTCCTGGCACCATTTATCACTGAATGCAGAATGATGAAGAAATGGCTCTATTAAAATGGAATAACTACTGAATTAAAAAGCTGTTAAATGAGTTGGAGTGCAGATTCCTGCTAACAATATGTGGGAAGGGTGTTTGGCTGAAATAAATTACTTTCACAGTAATAATTTGAGAAGTGCACCTTTGGAGAAACATGTTCAAAAATTCACATCTTGATTTCCTGACTAAAATCACATTCACCACTAATAATATTTTTAAATTAGCTTCACAGCTAAGGTGAAGAAAAAATTAGTCTCAAATACTTTGGTTCAAAACCAAAATACTCTTTATTAAAAAAACTATGAATAGCAGTTTTTAAAAATATACGTGCAAAATAAAATAGCTGATTCCAATTAAGATATATTTCTCATGCTCACCCTTAACTTTCTGAAAAAAACTTCTACAATCTTGCAGTGTAGCCTGCCATATAAACTTGTAAATAATATATAGCCCTGTAATTCAGAGTAGTCGGCATTGTAGCTCTCTGAAAATAGTAAACAGTCAACTACCTAATGAGTCAAGATATACTTTCATTTTATTGACTGAAACTGAAATTGTAGGTAAGAGAAATTACTGAAGAGATAATTGAGTAAGTCCATGTTAATGTTTCATATATAATATCCCTTTTTTCATATTTAAAAAAAAGAAGCAGTTGGACACAACAATTTATAGCTCTTGGTATTAACAAAAAACAGTCCAGTTCCAAACTATTTAGTGCTGTAGATCGCTGCATTCTTATTCTTGTGCTTAATCAACACATTTCTTGTGGTTAACAGCAGCATTTACTCAACCCTTATTAGGTAATTATTTAGCTCAATAAAAGGAAGTGACCATCTATCACTCAGGGCCCTCTCACGCACTGATTGATTTCACTACAAGCAAAAATAATTTCCCAGAACTCATGTGCATCATCTCGCGCCTTTAAAGTGACCTCCTAAGGGATATCTTATAGTCACAGAGTGGCATTTTTATGGCTTTAAGAGCAGATTTAATTTTGTTTCTATGAATTGTTACTAAAAAGCTGCATCCTCACTCAGTTTGTTTGCAGAGGCTTTGCTGTGGCACAGAGCACAAAAACAGTTATAACACACATCTCTGTCAACTTTGCCAATACCGTGTGTGGACAAATACCACACATGAGATGCCAATGCAAAGCTATGCCATGGCTACTCACTCCCTGACACTTTAAAAACAACCAGCCATCCTATACAAACGAGCATCAAACAAAAAAATAAACAAAAAACACACTGGCCAAAATGGCCACTGTATTTAGTAGAAGCCAATGGATTTACACAAAAATGACAGATTATGTTATCTGAACATTAGACAGTTTTATATGACAGTAATTTGTTGATTGCAAGAAACACTCCTAAAGACAAGCCAATTAGAGGGCCTTTGTACTTCTCAAAATTTGAAAACTAAGTTCACCTCAAACCTTTGTTTATTTTATGTGTCAGAACTAGATGGGACACAAAGAACACAAGGAATCTTATTTGATTTTAGACTTGATTGGCAGAAATACTCATTTTTAACTCTACAGACTGTGTGATTGCCAGGTCTGTTGTGAAATCCAGGGCAGAACTATATACATTGACCTTTACACTTGCCCTCCATAGTCATCTGCATATATACCATCTTGCTTCTTTTTGCATGTACAAGAACAGAAGGAGTAAGAATAGTAGTGCAGTGACCCACTTTCATTCATCCTTCTTTAGCTCTAATATACTGCAATATCTTTCCCCCTACACTAACTGAAGACCCCTTCAAGCTTGTATACATTCATCTTGTTCTCTCCCTCGCACACACATTTCTGTGCACTCTGGTCATCTGGTCCAGCACAGTAGCTCAGTCTGCCTGCCCTTGCTCCTTTGCCAGCTAAAGCTCCATCAATCTGCCTAGGCTGGAATTAATACAGAAGAAAAAAAAAGGCATAGCTTCTTTTCAAAGCACTGTTAAAATTAAAAGGGGGTTGTTTTTCATGTGGTTTTGTTGTTGTTGGGTCAGGCTTTTTTTCAGAACATTATAAAACTGGGAAGCTAAGAAGTGAATGTTACCTTCAGCTGGAAACTGTATTTAAGCATGAAAGATACAACCCATATGGTATTTTCCAGCATTTTACCATGCATAAAATAAAATATGAATTTAGTCTTAGGTGTTTGGGGTCTTTTTAACAAGTAATCTCTATATAATTTATCTTATTTTCCTTTATAATTAGCGAGCAGTTGCACAATAAAATACATTAATTATGAATTATAAATTATAACATTAATATGAATAATTATGTCTGATTATTCTTAAATGTTTTACCACATTTTTAACACAGCGAATGTATCTTTGTTGGTGCTCATGTTATACCATGCCACATGGCCACTCTCCAAAACGCAGACGAAATTAAACGGTTTGTTACTTGGAATGATATCTTAAACAAAAGCTAGTGAATCTTTGTCTCATAAGTAACAGAATCAATGTATCATAAGGGTAGGAAGAGACCTTCAAGATCGTCTACTCCAACTATCAAGCCAGCACCACAATAATCACCCCTAAACCACATCCAGGCACCTCCTGAACACTTCCAGGGATGGTGATTCCACCATCTCCCTGGGCAACTAACCCCAGTGCCTGACCAATGCTCTATCCCCTGGAGAAAAAAACTTCAGAAATTGTTGACTGATTATCATCAAATTTAACTTAGAGATGGATATTTCAGAGGAAGTTAGTTTCCTATTTGTAGGTGGTAAGAAGGTGGCCAAGGCAGAGAAGAAATATCCCCTCAGTGCACAGATGAGGACAAAGTTGCAGGAGTATCCAAGATGCCAGTCAGTTCCCAAGGCTCCAAGGGAGAGCTGCTGCACTGGGCTCAGCAGCGGGAGCTCTTGGCCAGATCTGAATGACAGATCAGGACCCAGAAGTTCAGGGCTCACACGGCTGCACAGCAAGCTCTGACGTCCGTCATGTAAAATAAATAATTAAATGAAATAGGATAAAATTGCTGCTCTACCTGTTCTCTTCTATTTTGCTTTGGAAATTCCTACAGATTCAAAATGGATTTAGGAAATAATTATAGAAATTCAAGTGGTTGTCATTCATAAACACTGAAAACAGAACTTTCAAATCCTAAATCCTGTTTAGCACAAATATGTAGAATGGAAGAGCTTTTAGAAATGCTCTACTGGGCATAATCAAATGTCTTAAGCAGGAATAAACAGAGTAAGCTGCTAAACCGAGGTACCAGCAAAATGGGAAAATACCCAGTTTCAGAGCAGGCAATTTTTTTAAGTCAAATCCTTTAAAGAACATATCTTAATTAAAAAATCCAAAAAAAACCTTAAGCATTTTACCAACTTTCTATTTCTTTAAACTTGCCCTAATAAATATTTCCTTTTAAATACATACAACATTTCACTTAAACTTGTCCTTTTGATTTCTTTTTTCAGAGTTTTCAGTCATTTTTTTATTTGGGTTTCTTTTTTTTCAAAGACTTAGCAATATTTTTCAATGTTTAGAAAAATAACAAACACCAACTTCCAAAGAAACACACACTTCATTGACAGAGAATCCAAACAACCCTAAGAACTCTCTGAGAGAGCACAGCTTTTTAATAGTTAATATTCCATCCATTTAATATCTCTAATTATTTTCCCTCTGCAGCTTTGATGGGTAGTTATAGCCTGGAATAAAAACACTGTGGTAAGGACGACTGCACAGCAAGGTTAAGTGCCTTCTTGTTTCAGTACCAATAATTACCTTTAAAAAAAAAAATCTGTTTTCAGGTTTGACAGTTAATTTACTAATGAGTACGTGGACCCAATTTATAATAAAGTAATATTGACCAGAAATAATCCTGCATTGGTACTCATTTGAATTATTTTATTGTTAAAGTCTCCTCTTAAATAAATTGGAAAAGATTAATTTTGCAAGATGGATTGTCAGAGGCTGCTGCATAAACTAGATACATGTCAGCACTAAGTTTAATTATTGATCACAATACAATAGTGCTGAGTATTCCAATTCCCAAACAGCTTCCAGTAACTATCATCAGATTCCAAATATAGAAACTGAAGGAAAAAAATTTGATTGCAGATGACTACATTTTAAAATAAATAAATAATTCATTAGTACCCAATAAAAAATTAATTTTAAAGTACAATTCAGATCACTCACTAGAACATATAACAAGTAATCAGAAAATGAAAGTGCCTCCTTTCAAGTGATAAACTCTAATGAAGTAGTATAATGTGCTTTTGATTGGGGGATTCCTATGATTCCACAGTTCTGGAAGAGAAATTATATTTGGAAACAGAGAATAGTTGGAGCAGTATTCCTTATCACAACCTGTCTTGTTGCAAAACAAATGCAAATATTCCAGGATGTACTACAGAACACTGTACTTACAGAAACATATAACATGAAAGTTATGAGGATGCATCTTTGGAAAGAAACCATTTGCCAGCACTCATTATGCTCTGTAACTGTAGAAATAAGTTTAACAGGACAATCGGTGCTTTCTACAGCTAGTTAGTAGTGGACAGTTTTCATTTTAGAAGTTCAGAAGAAGACATGAGAAATGCCTAGCTATTTGAGATTTTGCATCTCATACTTAAAAATCTCTCAGCACAAAAAAACCCCGGGGGGATCGACTGCGGTGGAGTGAAGTTACTGCCTAATGAATCACTGTTGAGCTACTTTGTGAAGAGTTCTAATTCCAGAGTAACAAGTGATAATGAGAGTTCTCTTAAAGAAATCAAGTATAGGTGTGTATAAATATATATAGAGAGAGATAGATATGTAGGTATAGCAGCAGGAAAGATGGAAACAGCACACAATTTTTTTTAACACAATGTCATATAATATTGGTAATTTAATATTGGTATGGTCATTGAAAAGCAGTTTTCACAGTTTTATTTTATATTTATATTCTACATAAAATTAATATATTTTTATTAATTTCATATAAATAATATCAATCAAGCCAGTGTTTTTTCAGTGAATTTTAACATGCATCCTGACAAGTTTTCAACTTCCTTTGACCTTTTAAACAATACTTTCAGAATATATTTCTGCTTTGTTTACACTAAAACTAATTTTTCAAGCCAGCATCAAATGTCTCATTGTACAGACAGTTGAAGGCCACTTTAACATTATCATCACAAACATATTAGAAAGAACTCCAAGCTAATTTGAAGATTATTTCAAAAATAAGCAAGCCCTTCCAAGATTAATTTTTTTTTAAAGCAGCTACAAAGTTCTAAATTTTGCTCACTGAAACACATATAAATGTTAACTCGTAAATCTGGGCTTCATCCAACACCTATTGAAGTCAATAAAATTGCCCCCTTGACTTAACCATGTGCTGGATCATCTCCTTTGTGACAATTATAACACACTTACCAAATGTTATGTCCCCAGACCAGGAGCGTTTTTAATTGAGCATTAAAAGTTTTTATTAAACTTTTGCTATAATCCAAAAGACCAAACACAGCTTGCCACTGAGCCCTTCTCCTAGAGAGTCTCCCAAGAGCATTAAACTCTTCTGATGAGTCTAAAGGAACGCTTGGCACAAATCACTGGTTTTCACGAGGTCTGTGACTGCCTTTGGCAGCCCTTGAGCACCTTTCAGCATAACCTGTTCTAACATAGCTATGCTAGTTTAGGAGTATTCCACTAGCTCAGAGAAATTAATTCCTTAAAAAAAAAATTAAGGTATTACAAACTTCCTTAATATATGCCCTAAAGCCAATGTGAGGCTTAAAAGCAGCATTTGACAGACCTTTACATCCACAGCCACTTTTATTGGGGGAAAGACATGGGTTCTCAGCCATTCTTCTTGATACTGAAGCCTCAATACAAGGTAGATAAAATCCTTTCAATCTTGGGTTACTTAGAAAATATTCCAGTACATTCAGTTCCCTTCTCCCGTCACAGCAAGTTGTAGACACACTGGCAAATGTCAGCATTGAAAAAAAAAAAAGGGAAACCCCCCCTCACACACAAGAGAATAACCCAACCACCACAAAGTCAAGTTACAGAGGATGAAGGCTACAGAGTTAAGAGAATCTTTTACATATGTCTAGGCATTCAGGAAAATTATTTTGAATTATAAATTAAATTATGTTCAAATACAAAAAGTATCTTTAAAATTGTCTTCTCTAGACAGCGTGATTTCTCAGATGGCTAGGAAGTCAGTTGAAATAGATGAAAACACCCCTTCTGTCATCTCCCCCCTAGCATTCCTCTAAAGACCTAAGCACTTAATTTTAAGCATATATGCAATTCAGTGGGGGGAAAAAAAGGGTTATCATTTGCTTAAAGATGGTGTATGAATCTTTCCTGTATTAAAAACAGTCTTCTGAAGTCTCAGTAGCATTTTCCAAACACCACAGAACAACTTGTAGAGAAGCAGTTTTCACCTTAACTCAGTTCACTTAGTGCATGCACAAAGGAAATCTGATTATATCCCAGGAGATTCACAACATACAAAATAATTATTCACTGACAAAATTGTAATTTAAACCTCACAGGTGAAGGCCGATGTTTTCAGCACGAACTGTACAGGAAAAAAAAAACCCAGTCCACAATCAATATTATTCTTTCATATTATTATTATTTCAATAATGCCTAGAAGCTGACAAATGTAAGGGAATTACCATGACAAGTCTGTATTTAAAATCCACCCTAGGATACTCTGGCCTGGAAAATCTCCATGGCAGTTGTGGCACCCAGTTCCTTATTCATCTACCTGCCTCCTTCTGACTGAATGGATTTATCTGACACAGTAAAAACCTCTGGCTTTCCTCCACACTTGTCCCTCTGTGGGTGAAAGCCATATTTTTATTTTTCATCATCCCAGTAGCTCCTGCAAGATTTGAGCCTGCAGACGAAAGAGCTTTGCCTCATGACACTGCCTGCCCATTGGGCTACAACAACAGGAAGCTGTGGAACTTTTGACAGTTAGATAAATACTTTTGTTATAGATAAAAAATAGACTAGTACTGCCCTCTGCAAGCCTGGCTGCCAAGTCTAGGAAGCAATGGTGCCATGAGCTGGAGAGTTATCTTTAACCTCCTTTATTAGGGTTACAGGAAAAATAGATCTGAACTACAACTTAAGTAACGAGTGTTTAACAACTGTTGGACAATAAGCTACTAATGAAGATTTGCCATCTCTCCAGAAGGGGGATTTTATCACTTGCTGAGGTTCTGAGCCTAGTCACTAGCTTAGAGGCATATGGAAAGGATTGCACCACTCAATATGGAAGTGACCCCGGTGCAAACTGGCAAAGCAGGAGCCCTGCGTTTCCATGACATGGAGTACCCATTCTGACAAGAGAGGCATATCCCTGATGATCATGAATTGCTAATATGGAAGGTTATCAACCCTTTATTCCTCCAATAAATACATATTTGAGTCCACAACTAATATGTATCAGAAATCAGATTATAGAAACAATTTCATTAAGTTAATAAACAACTTGAAGCAAAATATAAGTTACTTCTGATTTTTGTCCTAAATAAAAAGAAATCAAGAAATTATGTATACGAGAAGCTTCCTTTCACAAGTCTTAGTGATGGGAATAGTATTTAAAATGCTTCAATTTGTAAATGTCAAATCTAAATTTGAAAATTTGTCCCTTTGTAAAAGATATAAAATATCAACAGTTGTATAGATCATATAAAAACCAATCACTTAATGTAATAAGACATACACCTGTTCAAAATCAGTATATATTATGAGAATTTAATTTTGCATTAGATTGAAGTCGTATTTTAAACTCAGAAATAGCCAGATTTAAACTGCATTTTCCATACAAGCCACCCAGAAATGCATACTATTACTGTGTTTGAAAAAAATAATAGTAATTAATTGTAAATATCCTGTAAACATTTTAGTCTCCTCAATCATGAAAAGCAAAAACTTCAAATACTATCACAAAAAATAAAATGGTCGAAATTTCAGCCCATACAGCTCAAACCTGAAAGCCAGTGTTGACTTTTATCATCGCTCTCACTCAAAACAAAGCACCTTTAAGGAAAAAAGAATGAAAGTGGTCACTTTCACCTTTACCATAATCAAGGGCACCAAATGAATGGCTTTGCAGGGGCTCCAAGACTGGTAAAATTGGCCTTGCCAAGTTTTTTTTATTCTCTATACCTCTTTATTTTTCCCTTCAAATATGAACAAACTAAAAAATCCTACATGGAGGAAAATGATGAAATCCACCCAGAGAGAGTCATGGAGAGCAGCTTAGAGTTAAATAATGGAACAGCTTTGTGGTTACCATTCACAGAGCTCTCGGAGTCGGGGCTATCAAGCAATGAAGTAGAATAATGAAGCTACTCCTTCAGATAAGAGATTGGCTTTATAAATATGATCTTTTGTACAGCAGCTGTAGAACTGTACACTTGAAAATAAGCTTGTCATATCTCTGACAGTAGGTGAAGTGGTTCAGGTTTGTGTATGCTTATGAGTTTCTGGGAACATTAGTAATTTTAGAGAAATAAAAACTGAACAAAGAAATTCTCCAGGAGCAAAAGCTTTCCGGTGCATACAGGCTGGTGGTTGAATACATTCATATGTCGTCAGCAGCTAGTTATATGCATGTGGCTTGGACAACAGGGCTCACATGCTTCATTTCTAAAAGCAGAGGGCATCTTTTTGCTTACATGGTAGAAACATTCCTTCTATAACAGCAGCATAAGAGTATATCCCCTTTTCAAGCTAGCACCAGGCTAACAGGGCAGTACCTAATGAAATACATAAATAGATCTGACATCCTGTCCACAAGGGACCACTGGGCAGTAGCAAACCCACAAAATATCATATTATGTGCTCAAACACATTGTGTATATGTAGCACGCACACATTTGCCAAGTGGTAATATCAGAACAGTATTTGCTCACATAGTGAGCAATATATTTTAATTTCCAGTTGGTTTATAAATAAATTCCTAAGAAATAGTGAGAACTAGTTCTTGAAAATTTTGATGTGCATTATTACCTCACTCTTTCAAATCTTATCACACAAAGACTACTGACCAGTTGTTTATTTCTTTTTTCCAGGGCAGGGAATATTTATTTTCTGGTTTGGTGTGTTATTTTTGCTAGTTTTAAAAAAACAAAACTGCATTCCCCAAGTTTTTGATACTTGTTTTTTGCCTTTTTTATAAGACTACTCCAGTTCCTATTGCTATTAACCACCAAAAAAAATGAAATTATTGAAAAAACTTTCACAATATTAAGATAAATATAGCTATATTTTCTAGTCACCGCCAGTCAAGTAAGCTCACCATAGTGACTCAATTCATAAACTGAATATTCAGTTTTAAGATAAGAATGTTTTGCTTTTTCCGTCACCACAATTCTGAAATCAGTGTTGGTGCTGCAGGTGGCAGAAACTTTGTGAACAGCAAAGCCACAAGCACTTTCTACACATAAGGTGAGTGTCAGGGAGACTAGAAGGAGCATCAACGAAGTGTGCAGTATGGTAGAGGGCTCTAAAACAGAAGGGCTTTAAGAAACTAGGAATACAATAACCAGTTTTGCAGACACAAAAAGGAGAATGTTATGGATCAAGTGTAAAAATTTTGAGGCGTCAGAGATGGAAAAATAACTGACAGTTGGAAAAATACACTACATTACTGCAGGAGAATAGATGTGGTCCAGGGGCTGGATATGAGACAGATTTAAGGAGACACAGATCATGTGCCTTTTCCACTACCATTCACCTGTTGTCTGATTTTTAGAAAAAAACCAGCCCATTCTTATTTGTGCTCATTTCCTTCTCTTGTCCATCTCACCTATTTGGATAACAAATTCTCTATGACAGACATTACTTTTTCTTGAGTATTTGTGCAGAACATAATACTGCACAGTGAAATTTCAGTCTCTTCACAGAGACTCTGAAGTAGAACTACAATACAAATGATACAAGATGCGAACGATGCAAAAGTTACATTTCTTATTATATTTTTATTATTGCCTAAAAGCCTGAAATGTTTCGTGACCAAGTAAATTTTAGTTCAATGCAATAAATAGGATCTACTCCACTGCATAAATAAATTTTAATTTTTATCACAATAGAAAACACAGAGTATGTTTTATACATATAAGGAACAATTTCAAAGGCTCCCTTGACTTTCAGTGGAAGACTCTTGTGCATCCCTCATGTCTCTAAAAATGTTCTGTATCCAGTTTTGAAGAAAGAGACAGAGAAACAATGGCTGAAGAAAACTGTAAAAACACCTCCACAACACTGCTGCATTTTCTGCTATTTTAGTGCTTCACCACACTCTCCAATATTTTGATCATGTACTTCATAATATTTTAAATAAATTGACGCAAAACAATAAAACCTCAGAAGTATCTACAGTCACTGAATAATTATGAGATCAATGCACTATTCAGCAATTCTGAAAACAGTCAAATGACCTTGAAGAAAAGATCTCCCCCAGCACAGAACAAGTGCAGGGAAAAAATAAATAAAGAGGAAAAAGAGCCAGACCAAAATAAATAATAATAATTAAAAAAAAAAAATCAAAAAAACCACACAAAAAAAGCCAAATCTGAATGAATTCCCTGTATATGATTCCTCCCCCTCCCTCTGAGTTACTGTTAGCCAGTGGAATCATGGAAAGGCTTGGGTTGGAAGGGACCCTAAAGATCATCTAGTTACAACCTCCCTGCAGTGGGCAGGAACACCTTTCACTGGACCAGGTACTCAAAGACCCCTCCAACCTGGGTTTAAACACTGTCAGGGATGGGGCACCCACAACTTTTCTGGGAAACCTATTACAGTGCCTCACCACCTCACAGTAAAGAATTTCTTCCTAATGTCTAAGCTAGCCAACTCTCTGTTTAAAAGCTATTCACCCTTGTCCTATTACTACATGTCCCTGCAAAAAGTCTCTCCCCATCTTTCTTGTAGGCTTCCTTGAGGTACTGAAAGGCTGCAATTAGGTCAGAAGAAGAAAGGAACGAAATTATGTAGTACGATCTACAGCCCCTATCTTTTCTACCTTACTGGAGAGTTTCATTAAACTGGATTGATTCAGAATGCCACCTTGTTCCTCTTCTCCCCATCACCACTTCTTTTCTCTTTCCCTATAGTCACTGTGGATTTCCTTTCTCTACCCAAATATTCTTGTTTACTTCGTTCTCCTCACCTTGACACCCTCCCTAGTCCTTCTAGTACACTTAACCCATAATCTTTTTCCTTGCTCTTTCATGGTCCCGTTCGAAGTGAGCTGAAGCTGCTGCATGGGTGATGAACAGCTGTTTGGTGAGGCTGCCTCTCTCTCTACTATGCAAAGATGCACTCACAGCAACGAGGGGGAAGGAGGTAAGGTAAAAAAAGAAAAAAAAGAAGAATGTGCAGATAAAAGGAAGAAACTGGTATGTGAAGGCTAAAGGGAAACAAGAGAAGGTAAAGCTAAAAAGAGAAGGAATTTAGGCCAAGCCAAAGGGAGTTAGAGAAAAAAAAAACCAAAAACAAGAAAACAGAGCCAAAAGCCCTTACTTACATTCATGTCAGAGGAAAACAGAGGAATTGAAAGAAAAGGAGATCAAACCAGAAAAATTACTCTCATTCTAGGCAGAAATAAATAAATAAACCAATCAAACAAAAGCTAGCCCAATGACCAGAAACAAAGAACCGTGAGGAAAAAGAAGAGATGACGCAAAATACTTGGAGTAAAAAAAGATATTGTTAAACACCTAAGCAAGTGTAAAAGAAACAATGAAGAATAATTTTTTAACTACATTAAGTGCAAATACTATTTTTACCACCTTTAGCTATCTATTACTTTTTCCATCTTGGAAGGAGTGCAACAAAGAACCTGGAAAGAGATGTGAGAGCAGTCTTCTCTAACATCTGTGACCACCACCAGTGACTCTGTAATGACCCATACAGTCACAACATGAGAAAGCTTTGAGGGGCACAGATGGATTGGAAAGACAAGAGTCCTAATGCAGTGATAAGGTCTTTTGTTATTTTTAATTTTGAAAAATAGCTGCCATTGATAATATTTGTATTTTAGCAGTTCCTTAGGCATCACTGTCTCACATATCTAATTATTACATCTTTTGTTGACAGAAATACTTTTCAGAAACAACTAGAAAACAAAATTTCTTTTTTACATTGAGTAGCTGTTTCTAGCTCCAAAATTTGACATGAATTTCTTTTAAAGGTTAACCATATTTTAATTAATACTTGGTATTACACCTGAAAAGAAAAGGGAAGCAACAATCTCTCTCTCCACTCATCAGTGGAAATGGTGACACAAAACCAGAAAGAAACCCACCCCCGAAACAGAACAGGAAGAAGCTGAAAGAAAGCTGTTTTCTTATGCTGACAGAACTTCCAAGACTTTCTTTTCCCCATACTAGACTGTTTCTGATTCAATAATCACAAATATAAAACCCACTTCTTTTCATAAAATGCAACAAAATTAATTCTATTTTCCTACTTGAAGCATTACTTGTTTTAACTATCTGAAATATGCAGCTTGGGTTTGCTTTTTTTGCTATAACTAGTTTGTCTTTTTAAACAATATGTAATTTTTAACCCAAACTGAAATTACTCCTGACAAAAAAAAGACACTTCATCTACACAAAAGCAAGAACAAGACATTAAACCTGAGCCTTTGTCACCAATCTGTTTGAGTTCAGCAAAATGCAATTTCCCAACAAATTTTAAATAGAGGTTTTGGCCAAGAAATTTTTCTTGATCACTCCTTCATCATGTGAAAATTTTCAACATCTATTTCCTAGAGAGTAGATGAAGGTGCTCTGAGGAGTGTCACACACTTCAGCACACAAGAGTTCATCCTACTAACAGGTCAGTTTACTTATCTGCTAAGCAAGAGTGTGTTTGCAGATCATTTGCAGGCACCTAGGTGCTGGAGAACACCCACATTCCTTACATACCACAAAAAATACACTTCTGTTTCAAGTGCCTGCAGTGATGCAATCCTGACATCAACTTACTGTGTTTACCTTACATACAGAAGCAGTTCAGTATATTTCAACCCTAAGTAACATAGTTTTAACAAATTTGTAATCCATTATTCATTTTCTGCTATAGAGACTGTATTCTCTAGTATGTCTTTTATATTCTGCTCCCCCCACTGCACTCCATTCGCTCAGTTCATCTTTTTATATTTACTGTATGTGAGAAATATTCAAACAAGAGACAAATAAAGACACTTTCAGCAATGATCTCTTTTCTTTACATAATGTTCTGAAAGGTTCCACATGACAATGCTGGCAGATGTTGATGCAGGCAACGTTTTAGCTAAGCCAATGATTGACAGGTACACCATTATTTCTGCAATCTGGACTGACTGTTACACAGAGTAAATGCTAATCCTTATCCATTCAGAGGTTTCTTCACATTATTCATTTTTCCCCTCCAGTGTAGAAATGACTTGTTTGTTGCACTCCTAATCCTGTGCCTTTGTGCCAATGGACACCAGACTGCAATGAACACACCTGGACAACTATTCTCTGATGAGGTTACAGAAATGATAGCCACTGTAGTAAATGCCTGCTAGTAAAAGCCACAATATGTGGTTCATGGGGAGCCAAAGAACAATTCTCCTAGCTTCAATTAATTGAGCTATACCTAGAGATTTTTTGTGCTTATGTAGGTATCTCATTTTATCAAGGCCACTTTCCATGCAGAAAAGATGCTTGACAATATAAACCTATACTCTAGTCTGTTTTAAATTAGGTTGTCCACAAAATGCCTGCTCAGGAGATGGAAGACTTTTACTGGATTTAATTGGATGGTAGCTTCTGAGCATTCCAAGGAGTGAATTGTGGGAAACTTTGATGCCATGGCATATCAGGTTGGATTAGCAATGAGAAGAGAGCACATTCTGAGAAAACTATCAAAAAAAATGCAATTGCAACAGAAAAATACCTTGGGACAATCAAAAGCAAATCTGTTTTGAGAGTATTTTTCACTTTAAGTTCCGCCCTGAACAAATCAGTTTTGTATAGCACAACACAGACTAAAGCTAAGTTTAATAAGTAGTATAAAACTAACCAAATTACAGAAGGCAAAAGTTATGACAAGAAATTTCCACACTGTTGGCAGAACCTGTATGCAGAGGTCAGAGAAATTAATTATAACCACTGCCAAACAAACAAACAAAAAAATGGTGGGTAGATGATGATCCTTGTCCATTCCTCATTTCTGAATTTTGGCACTCCTCTGAAAAGGGTAAGCTGGACTGACACAGGTCACAGTCCTGGGTAGTTTGCACCTCCCACTGTTACTCTTTGGAGTTTGGGTTTCTGAGTTTTGTTTTTCCAGGTAAGGAAGAAACTAACAAATTCAACAGAGTGGAAACAAAACTATGGAGACAACATTTCTTGTGGTATTCTGGTCCAACCATTGTAATTGCAGCTCTAAGAAAAATTTGTCCATTTTACCTACTATGTAGAGAGTCCAAGTTTTCAATTATTTTAACAAATTAAGTATTTTATGGTTTTATGCAACATTTATCTACCCTACAGAACTTACAGAATAATGGCCAAAAGACGATCACATTGCACTTTGGTGGGTCCTCATCTGCTCAAGCGGAAATAGAGGCTATTCCAACTTCTGTCAAACTAGATTTAAACATACAATGTTTATAAGGTTAAGAGATATTGCAAAAAGAAATCAATGGCAGATTGTCAAAAAGTATTTGCAATATTAGGAGATGCATCCATGTACTGGCAATCTAAACATTACAATCTTATAGATAAAGTTCATTTGTTACTAATCATAAGAAAAATATCAGTAAATATTCCTGAATGAAAATATTTTCAGTAAAAATGCTGCTGAGTTATTTCATGACACTCCTTTACAGATTCTTATTTTGCCCCTCAATCCAAGACCATGCTACTTGCACACCAAAAAAGTAAGGTTTGATGTTTACGATAGTATAACAGTTAACAGGTTACAAAACAAGATAAAAGCTTTTGATATATTATCCCTTTTAAAACATTTTGAAGTGTCACTTCAAAATATTTGTCTGTGGCTATAAATAGTTGATAAAACAAGCTGAGCAACTTTGCATGGGGTATATTCAGCATATGTGATTATATTTGCTCCCAAAGCATGGATCTGGTAAACTGTAGATTTAACACGTGGATAAAATTTTGTGAGTAACTCAGCAAAAAAGTTCCCAGCACAGTGTGCATAGAAATCACATAAACCTCAGATAAACAAATGGACTTCAAAATTAGGTGATCTAGGCAACATTCCAGAGCATAATTGTAGTGCTATGAAGCTGGAGCGACCCTGAAGAGATTCTTTGACCAGTAGTTAAATCTGTAACAATCCTTTGAGAAACTTTGATTAGGTGGGGTAGGAACTAAGCAGCCACCTGGCAGATGGCAAAGCATATTTCTACTAATGCTGAAGGACAATGTACTTTAAGATTTAAAAAATAAAGGATATCTATAAGCAGAATCTGCATTGTAAATATCTGCCAGGTGTTGTGGGGTTTGATAGTTGGTGTTATTAGACTAGGCATCATCAATGCAGCAACTGTCGCTGCTTTAGAAGCTGAGAATTGCAGCAGCCCTAACTATATTGTTGGCTTGCCTCTGAAATGCATGCAATTATTACAGTTCTTGTTTCTCCTGTCTTTAAAAGTAATACTGACAGTAAGAAAGTAGTGGCAAAAAAAAAAAAAAAAAATTAAATTTCCCCCCCAAATGAGCCCTCAAGAGATTGCCTAAAGATGGGAGTCTTTCAATAGATATGTGTTCTAGACCAATTTTTTTTCTAGCAAAGTTCTCTGAAGTAAAAATAAAAGCAGTTCTGTATGATGAGTGACCACCTAGAGCTGCCAAGGAATGAAGAAATCCATGACTGCTACGAAAAGCTGTCACAGGTATGCTCACCTTGGTGGCACCATGTCTGAAGCAAAAGGATGCCTTATATATTTGTGGAACCCACAGCTGAGATCCAACTCATCAATAATTTTATAACTTCGAAATAAACAAAAGTTAGTTTGAAAGCTTTCAGATGTTCTCTTAATGGGGAGACTCATCTGCTCAGAAGTGATGTCTCCCGGGCTTTTAAGGAAGCCAATATCTGCTAAATATTTCATAGTCCAGACCTTTTTTAAAGGAGGAATGGAGCCAGGTACCTCTTTAGTTTGTTTCTCAATTTCTCAGGTGTTGGTTCAAGGTGGCAAAATGAACATCCCTAGAAAAGACAAACCATCCTCTTTTCCAAGGCAAAGTCCCATTTCTTTACCTTTCTATTTTTTATATAAAAGCATTGCAATATGTACAGCTTGTGACAAACTGTATTTGATACTACTGTTCCTAGCAGTTTCCTAACTGCTAGCTATGATTTAGCTAACTAAAAGATGCAAGAGGGATGTGTCTCAACTCTTGCAATTAGCCCTCTTTATTGGACAGAGATCTGTACTCTAATTGTTGCAAAAAGAACCACAGATAATATATTTAAACCTTTTCATCAACATTAGATACACTGTCCAACTGCCAGGCAAATGAGAGTGGCTAAAGTCTGCCATAGGCCTCTGCCATAAGAAAGTGATATTTGACACGTTTTTTTGCAGAACGTACAAAGCTTGAGAGCTTCCCTTCTGTAGGAAACACTATGGCAATACCCAGAGCACCTGCAGACAGAGAAAGAGGACATTTCCTGCTGAAGATGGTGATGGAGTCACCTTTGCTACTTTGTGTGATGCTAGTTCTTATTCTCAGTGTTTGGGCATGACTGTCAACCAGTCACTAATATAACCCCACCTCACATCCTGTGTTACTCATCCCTAGATTTTAGTTCAGGAAAGGAAATCAGATTTCAAATGAAGTTTAAAGTATGATGTGGAAAAAATAGAGTCCCCAGCATGAGCCTTATGGTGTGTACCAACAGACCCCTTAATTCCTCACAGCTCCTAACCTTTTGGTACCCTGCTTTGAACTTCTGTAAAACTAGGATGCTGACCTGCTTTGTGGGTGGGTGATTATAACACTGAATTAATATTTGTAAACTACTGCGATACATTTGAATGAAAAATTTAGAACTGTAAAGAATTACGGTTATGATGAACCTCCAATTCTTTTTTAAGTTGGTCCATCTGTCATTATAAACGAACTTGAAGTAGGCTATTATTCAAAAAACTTAAAATTTGTTGCATAATACTAGTTATCAAGACAGACCACTGTTTTAACTTAGCAAGTAGCAAAAGGAAAAAAACTTCACTTATATTATAAAGACCTTTTCTATTTATATGGCTTTTATACCATGATAAATGGTACATGTTCTGTAAGATACTCCTGTATTGTTATAGAGAAGAACTTCAGATTTAACCTGACCTACTCAGAATGGATATCTACACTACAGTATGTTACGAGACCTTTGTGATACTTCTTTGATAATTTTTCGCAGACCTCCATTAGAAACATGGAAAAGCTACTTCAAGAGTGCACACTTACAGCTTACTGTTTACCTATACACTCGTAAGATCAAAACCCCTGGTCTTACTGTTTTTGTTAACAAGGAGCACTAAAGTCTTCCCACATACTGAGTTTTGGTTTCCATTTTACAATCTGAGATGACAGACGGCACAAAAATGATGAGAAAACTGTGGGGAGGCTTCCAGAAGATTGATTCTCTCATCAGCTGATTCTTTTCTAGTTAGTCTTTTATTGACTACAAAGGTATAGCCAATGCAGAAAAGGAAAACCAGACTGCCCTGTTTAATCCTGAGGGCATTGGCAAAAGGTGATCACTTTTTGAGAAAACAGAGGCCTACAAGGAAATCAGCACACTGTATGAGCCGTTAAGCTGATTTAAACACACAGGGGATGCCTGGGGTTGAGCTCAAGATCTCTGAGGTGTGAGATGAGAGTGAAACCATTGCACAGACTAATATTACTGAGCTTTAGTAGCAGGTGGCATAGTTGATCAGTCAGGAACCTGTCATTTGGAGAACAGACCAATAGATCTGAGAGATATGAAAAATCCTTCATTTTCCCCCCCTCTTCCTTACCAAGAATAAAAATATTGCAATTATGAACTTTAGCAATTATCGCCTAAAACTTTTTCGCAATTTATGCAGTTATAAGCAATAGTGAAAAAACAAAATATAGTTACAGAGCACACACTAGCAAAATGTATAAAAAATATTAAAATGACATTATAAGCATTTGTGGCCATGATTACAATAACACTGTCTGCAATTCTGACATAAAGGAGTCCAACAAAAGCCACAATCAGATGACAAAAAAGAAATATACAATGCCCCAGCACAGCAATATCTACTTTGTATTAAAATCTGTACTTTATCATCAGAAACACATTCTGCAGCACCTGTACTGAGTGCATGCTTAGGGGCTGTTCATAGCAACTATAGGGAACTTGCAGTGGTTTCTGGTATGGGCTTCTCCAGCAAACAAGAGCCAACATTGAATGGATAAAAGTTAATGCCTAGGTGTTTCTGCATATATTGCATTATTCAAAATTTAGTTTTCTTGCCTTTTTTCCCAATTCATTTTAACTCTCCTCCAAATATTCAGATAAAAACCTATCTCTGCTAATTGGGAAGCAATAACATAGTGTCAAACCCAAGCAAGGTGGGAAAAAAAAAAAAAAAATCTTTCCCATTCCATAGGCCCAAATTTCAGGTGTCTTCTTGCAGAAACATCTGTAGATGCACTACTGATAAACAAACTACTTGTTCATGGATTAGTTGGTTTTACAATTTCAGCATACAAGCCCTCATCAATAGTGTATCTTAGCAACTGGTTGATGTTAATAACCAAAATAATTGCAAATTCTTTGAAGCTCATATTTCTGAGTCCAGCATCTATATATACACTAGGAGAACTTGTATAATTCGTGACTAGCTAATCTTCACATTCAAAAGTAATCAACATCACAAATCAAATGGGTAATAAGTGCATAAAACCCAAGGTTAAATATTTCAAATACATACTTCTTTTTCTGGGGACATATAATTTCAATTCTCTCAAACAAAACAAATTGGGACACGATACAGACAACTTGTACACCAAGTACAAATGCACAATAATTGCAGACTCATTTTTAACTCAGTAAGTTAGTGTGAGTGAGATGAATTTCATGAAAGACAGATTACCCCATAAGCAAAAGCTGCCCTCTAGACTGCATTTAACAGAGTACATGAATGACTATCTTCCAAAACTGTCAAAAATTTCAAAAAACATGGCACAGCTTTCCTGGATGATGTTGTGGAATATTGTAATTCTACTTGATAGAGGTCTCCATGCAGCAGCTACCACTAATCAACTTAAATGGCTGCATGACAGAACTTTTCAGATAAGTTTATTCACCAGAAAATTTTCTACGTGGTCAGATTTCTGTCACTACTCTTGAATGCCAAATTGCTCACAACCACATATGAAAGCACAGTTACCTACCATAACATTAGTTAGCTTAATAAATTAAGTACTGCTTTTACAACTAAAACCACACATTTTATTCTGAACTGAATTCTGACTGCTCGCATAATGGGTATTAGCTTAAGGTCTTATACGGAGGTAACCATGTCTTCAATCTTGTAAGTAAAGTGCCAAGCACACTGCCAGGCTTAGAGAAATACAGTTATTTTAAATTACTATTAACACAAAAATAAACAGCACTAACTGTAATTCTACAACACTTTTGACTTGATAGGAAATATCTTCACTCTTATGAAATTAGAATAAATCTTGCACATTAAGAAAGTAAGAACTACCAGAGCGAATATCCATGTTTTGAGTCTATCTCCAAAGCTGTTGGGTTTTTGTAGAGCACTTATTAGATGCTGCTTATGGAATCACTGATTTCTGGAAGGATGTTAGTGTGGAGTCCTAACTAGATAAAGTTTTGCACATATTGCAGCAGTGCATCATACTACTAAGCGCTTCAAACAAACTGAAAAACAGAACACATGTCACACAAGATGCCATTACCAACTTGCTATAAGAAGGATTCATATGAAACTACACACCATCATCAATATGTTGTTTCCCAAAAATAGTAATTTGTGGTATGTATCTGAGACCATGACTGAAGATTTTTCATACATTTAAATCTGAATCAAGCAAACAGCAAAAATTTACATTGACAAAGGCATGGAAATGCCTCTTTTTTTTTTTTTATTTCACTGCTTCAAAATTAGCTCAAATGACCATATATTTGGATTCTGTATATTATGCAATGACTAGCTCTGTGCCAATATAGCTTTTTAGATGCAGATGAGAAACAGACTCTTCAAAAGGTAAGGGATATAAAACTTTATTGCTTTCTAGCTTTATCTTCCTTAGAAGATGCAATTGTTTTTTATGCCATCCAGGATAAACCATACCTGAAAACTTTCAGAAGAATGAAGGCCTTATGAAATCTACAAAGTTGACAGATAAACTGTAAAAGTGTATGACACAGGCATAACCAAGCACATGAACCGAAAATACCTTGGCAAATCCCTGTGATATTTTCATGCCAACACAAAATAATTTGATTTTGAGAGCGGAAAGTTGCGACAAGACAACCAGTGCAACCTGCATTACTATTCTCCTTAACTTTCTCCCAGCTGAAAGTTGTTTTCCAATCAATTTCTGTAGTTGGTGCTATGCTGGTGTGTTTACAATGAGCCTCATATTGTGATCAACCACCTAAGTAAACTTTGCAAAGAAAAAGGACACTGTTATTCCTAAGACTGCAGCATGTAAGTGCTACTTCATTGAAGAACAGGTTACTGATCCAGTCTGGTACAACATGTGCTATGTAAACTTCTTCCTTTGTGTTGCATAATGTTTGCATTTTTTACAGCCAGTAACTGCAGAACTGGGGGTTTTATCTCGTATCTTCACCACTAAAGTCCTGTTCAGTCACTGACATGCAGCTCAGGAGAGCATTCCTCAGAGTGACATTGGAGAATAAACTGTACATAAAGCATGTAGATAACTTAAAAATACATATTTCAGAAATACAACATAGTCCTTCAGTATCAGACCAGGAGGAACCTACTCTCCTTTAAGGTTTTCCTTAACCATAAACCATTTTCTTCTAACTCCTTCCGCACAAAGATCAATTTACAGAAATTCTGTGTTTGTAGATTCTGCAATTAGAGATCACACGTTACTTGAGCATTTACATATCTAATGGCAAATCTATATCTGCACATACTCAGGTTTTTAAAGTGAAGTTGTAGGGTTGCTTCCATTTCCACTATTGCATTTTGGGCTTTGCACTCACCCATTCCCTGGCAGATAATGCCCTTTTTAGAAGATTAAGAAAAACTCTTCCTGATCGTTGCTCAGTCCTCAGAACAGAGGTGTTAGAACAAAATTCTCTGCCCCCTAACCTTGATCTTAGTGTATGTTTTATCCTACCCCTTCATAACAATGACACCAGCATTAAAAGAGAGCAGAAAAAAGGAGCAGTAGCAGCAAGAACGTTGAAGAACTTAATGATGTAAAGATTGTTAAAAGAGACAAAACAGATCACTCCTCTCCCCCACCCCAGGAAATATGACAATTATTTCAGCAGACTCAAGATGCTAACTTCATTTTATAACATTAAAGGTGATGACAAAATACACATCTTCAACAACGACAACAACACAGATACCTGTATATATACAAAGTACTTATATTTTTGTAAAGCAAAATTTACTCCTAAAGCAGTAAACGCCATGTTAACTTTGCTCCTCCTTCCAAACAAACTTGTAAAAACAGGTGAATGCCACATTCTTTTCACGTCTTTATAAAGGCCTCAATTTTGAGGCCTCAATTTTGAGGCCTAAAATAACTCATAATTTTTTTTTATGCTTTTTTAATCCCGTGTTTGACTGGTCACTGATGACCCCTCCTCGCAACAGCACAAGTGCTGAGGTTGTGAAAGTGCAGGAGAGTAACCAGCCAATGACATTATAGAACAATGAGAAGGTCAGAGTTGCATTGCATATTGCTGTCCTTCCTCCAGCACTGCACACTGCATCCAAACAGGGAAAATTAACCCTTTACTCATAGTTCTTATTACTTAAGTAATATAGAGCAGGATGTCCTGCTAAGCCAGAGCAAGAAAAGTAGGCTAAAATTCTTGGGGGAAAGCAGTTAAAATTAGGGTATTGCTTGCCCCCTCATTCTGCCTTTTGTGTCAAAAAAAAAAAAAAAAGTTGCTAGTGAGGAGGACATGGAAGTGTCTTTTGTTATCCAAAGAAACGAACTATAGTTTTCATCCCACCAGGGGTTTTCACAGTAAATGGAGCTTTTCTTTCTTTCAGCCTTATTTTAACAGTTCTCAGACTGACAAGCTGTTATAAGCATCAAGTTATCTCCTATTGGAACTGCACCAAGGAAAAAGTCCGGTCTTTATCCCTCAAGACAAAAAGAATTAATTTTAACGTAAAAGCAAAAAAAGATGCAAGTAGAGAAAAACATCAAATGCTGATTTTCAATACAGGCATAGCAAGAGCTTATAAAAATTCAATGCTTAAAATATTTTCACATTCACACTTATGCAGAGGGATATACATAAATAAATTGTATATCATATATGCATATGTTTGTGTATATTTCATAGGTTCAAATAAAGTGATTGCTGTGCTTTTCTACTTAAATTCCAGGCATCTGATACTAGTTTCTTAAGTTAATGAGCCTTCACCTTATCTTACTGCCCATATTGTATATGTTTTGCAAGCTGCCAGCTGTGCAGAGCTGCATCACAATGTTCATGTTTGCTTATAAGCAAAAAAAATTGAACAAGAAGTTCTTAAGAACCCTGAAATTTAAAAAGTAATTAAAGAAATGCCTCTTTTTTCCTGGTATTTATTCTATTTTCATTTTACAATTTTTTTTTTCTAATAAAAGGAAAATGTCCATAATTATCTATCCTTTCCTTGGAGGGGGGGGGGAAATAAATTTTAGTCTCACAGATTCACAGGTTTGATGCAAAGATTTCCTTCCCCATGATATAAGCAACACTGATTCAGGCTATGCAGCTGCTGGCTGGTAGGGCACTACAGCTGAGGAAGTAATTCCATCAGAGAACTCCCCAGCTGAATGGAGAAGCCAACCAAGGACAGTGGCAGCCAAAAAAGGAGAAATGGAGAGACACAAAACACACTCCAGAGAAATGTGTTTTGTCAATTCTCCATTAGCTTAGGCTCTTTCATATTGTTCCCCATTACCAAGGTCAGCATTATATATATTTTTTTCCAGTTACAACAATATCAAGAAGAAAGCACAACTATTTGCAAAGCGTTAAAATGACACCACTCTTGTTACTGTTAACAGGTTTTACACATTCAGATGCTTTCCTACACAGCTAAATGGAAACTTTGGCTTAATTCATATTTGAGTGAATGGGATCTCTCCCTTTCATCCAGATTTCTATTTGTGACAGAGAATTCAATAATCATTGCCACTTCTCAAAATTTGACTTGCCAGGGGAGTATCATATTTCATTTTTGAAATAAAATATTACAAGTATTCCATTATTATAAGTTGTCATGGCACTGGATGAGAAAGTGGATTGAATGTACAGTCTATACTTTCTAGTAATAGTTTTACGTGTGAATTGCTTATTCAAATATGGGCAGGTTAAACTGAGAATTGAAAGAAATCAGCAAGCATTTGTGAAGGGCTTTAGTAGTATGGTCAAAGGCTCTAAGAACAAACAAACTTGTGTGCCTTCTTTCTAAATAAAATAAATTTAAAAAAACCCACCATATCAAACCAGAGCTAGTTAGTATTTATAACAAAAAAAATCACTCCCATATGTCACTGAGTCATTGGGAAGAACACTATCACTTCTCCAACTGTACAAAAGGCAATATGTTAGATGTTTTGCTTTAGTTGTATTGGGGGGGGAAATCATTAGAAATAAAGGCAAAAGGATAATTAGGTAAAGAAAAAATGGACTTGCCCTTTATGCCCTAACTTTGTTTCCTACTCACATATCTGCCATTGATTTCCAGTAAAAAGAAAATGGAGAACTCTGGTCCTTTGTTTTCATTGCTCTGAACATACTAAAGATCAGAAGATCCACTGGACTTTAGTGTTTGGATTAGCCATAAGTGCAGCATTTAGTTTCTCATAGCTTTAGCTGTGATATGCAGAATGAGAAAGAGATAATGGGATACACTTGCTTTTACATTAAGTCCCCCTTGGTGTCTGCAATTTCATGAGTAAAGCTGATTGTCCTTTATGTATTACAATTCTTCGAGAAAAAGCAGAAAATATATATTAATTATGCTGGTGCCTATTGGATAAGCTTCTCTGAATGAGACTCTACACTCCCTGCTGAAGGATGCAATCTAGACAGATGAGAAAGAGGCAGTAGTCAGGCTAGGTTGGTCCAGTGCCAGAGCTACCTGACATGGCTAAAACACAATAAAACAAAATGAAGGTTAACCCCATAGTAATTTTAGCAATATTAGAGTCAGCAGCAGAAGTGCACTGATGCTAAGTAGAGGTGATCACATTTTAATTCCTTTCTTTAATCAAATGTATCCAAATTCATCATCCCTGAATAGCAAAACATATCAATAGTCAAATAGAAGATCACGCACAAAAGACAAAAGATCACATTCCTCAAAGTCTGAGAGGCTTTATGCATACTCGTGCCACATTCTTCAATCTTCAAAGGAGGTCATTCATATAAATTCACTAAAGACAGTAATGTGTGAATCTGATGCTACCCTGACCCCTCTTCCACCTTCGAAAGCAACTCTAAAAGCTTAAACAGTAAAATTCAAGCAAAAAGGCACCTCCACTGCTGCCAACCAGATAGATAGCCTATGCCTGAACTCAATTTACAAAACAGAGACATCACTATATGTTAGCCACTTTAATAGATTCAAGTTTATTTTCAGAATATACATCTACCCCTTCAACAAACTGCAAAGCTCAAACAGAATAAAAATGCTGACAGAGACAGCAACTTATAAGTAAAACAGGCAATGGAAAGAAAAAAATTCACAAATAATGATAATTATTTTTGTAGCAAACAAGGAGTTTTGCCTTCAGAAATTGCCACAGCAGGAATAAAAATAATGCTTGTAAATCTACTAATGCAGAAGAAAAAAAAATATACTGGACCTTTGCATGCACAATACACTGCAGAAACTTGTCACATGCTCTGATACAGTCACCCTCAGGTCTAATCCCATTATATCAGATGAAACACTACAAGCATTCATACAAGACCAACTCTACCCAAGAAACATCAAGAAAAACCTACAGTACTGTAGATGTCTGGCCTTAAGCATTGGTAGAACACTAACAAGCTGCAAGCAGTCCCTGAATCTAGAAATGGCAGTAAACAGGATTGCTCTCAGTTTATGAGCTGGTAAGCCTCTGTCATAAAGCAGTTCACAGTGACTGACAGTTAAGACATCAGGTCACCAGTAGTGCTTGTGCTACATGCCAAGAGGCATGGGGCCATGAAGGCTGATGAAACTAGAACACACCAAAAAAACCCAAAAAAACAATTGTGACAAACATTCATCTGATGTAGCTCCTTTCAGGAAGATGAGCAAGAGTTGGAGAAAGAGTTCTAAGCCATAAGCACTGCTAGAAGGGAACACAGGACAAATTCAAGGCAAATCTTTCTGACTGGTTACTAAAACTGTGGAAACAGCAGCAACAAATTCTTCTTGATACTAAACAACCTACTCACCCCCTCAAAATATTTCAACAGTCTCAAGCTGCTATTTTTTCTACTTTCCTGGAATTGACTTTTCTTCTTTTTCTTGGAATTAATTGTAAATTAAATTCAAGGTAGAGAATCTTTTCAGAGAAAATCTTTTTGATGCTTCTGTGTCCCATAAAAGAATCTGTTCAACATATTCTAATCTGCTTAATTTTGAAGGTAGCCATTTAATATTCTTTGAAATCATTTCATGAGTGGAACCTCTTTAGGAATAAAGAACTTTTACTCTCCCTACTGACTGAAATAAGCAAGGTGCAAAGGGATTGAATGGTGAGTCACGTTACCTTCCATTCACTCAATAAATCAAGTACAGAGATGAAAACACACAAAAAAACATTAAGACTAAACTTTAAAAAGTTATTGATGAAAATATCTCCAGACAACAGAGAAGAAGTGTTCTACATTGTTGTAAATGGATGCTAGCAGCAAAGTTGGCTACGAATATTTTTATCAGTGTTATGTATGAACTATACTGGAACAAGATAGAATAAAAACCGGAGTCTTAAATGAACAAAAAGATCTATATAAGACAATTATTTTAATATTTTAATACTTTAATTTTAACTTTATACAGTCTTCCAAAGAAACTCAAGGAAGAATGAGCTCAGTTTATATTTTCTTACTCAAAGTCAATATTTTCTTACTTACTCAGTTACCAGTTCGGTATTAGTAAATCATAATTTTAAGATTATTAACACGCACAAAAATTTTAAAAGACAACATCCCCCAGCAGCCTGCATATTCTTTGAGGAGGATATTAACCCCTACACTAAGGTCTGGTAAAAGCTTTCTCTCCCATTTTGGACCAACAACTGAGGCACATATACAGAACAAATTTCATGCAGACTTGCTGCACAAATAGAATTTTCCTGTAGAAGAATTTATGTCTATCTAACATTTAGCAAGACATCATCTCTTTTTTGTCTTTCTTACTTTCCCAAATTAGAAGAAATTCCTTTAGAAAAAAATGAGGAAGAGGCAAAAAGAGATACCAGTAAGGGAAAATTCCAGTCTGAATGTGCTGAAATCTTAGAAATCAAGTTCAACTAAATTAGAATGAGCTCTAAGGCATAAGAGGTGAAACATTTTATTCTACTAAATCCAGGATGACAGGAAAAGAATCATGAGGATAGACAAGATGAGCAGAATCGTTTTTCTGTTGAAACACGGCACAAATGAAAGGACTCTTCAAAGGACTGTTTTTTAAACATTGTAAGTTTCTTCTCAGAAATACTGGGTTTGCTTGGAAATGTATCTTTTCTTCTAGATTAATCAAACTTCTCTAAATTAAGCTTTTAATTTACTAATACTTTGGAGGGGGAAAAGGCTTTTGATGTTCTTCATCAGCAACAATAGGAGATAAACCACTAGATCTCCTGTTTATACCAAGCCCTCTCATGTTTCTTTGATTTGCCAAGCAGTTCTCCAGACTCAAAAGATAAGCATCCAAATCCTTGAAGCACAATACCTCAATAATGCAGAATATATTTTAATTTTGGCATTCAATCAGGAATGTGCCTTCAGAAAAGAAGAATAAAGCTGTCACCATCACATAAGGTTCCCTCATGTTCTTAGAGGCAGGACCTAGTTTAGAACAATTCCTTTGTTGTTGTACAGTATCATGGCAGTTTTGAAGGTGGAAAAAACCAGTCTCTTTTGTTCCCAACCTCTGCCTAAATGTAGAATTTTTAAGAAAAACTGAAGAATCTCCAAAATTAAATATCATTTTTTAATAATATATACTATACAATTTAGCTGCCTTGTGTAAAATATTGTTGAGGATATTTATTAACTAAATAACTGCAAATTATGTAGATTTTAACTCCATGTTAAAATCCATGTTGTTATGTATGAAGGCAATAGCATTGCACTGCATTCAAAATCCTAAAGAGCCTGAGCTAAAAAAAAAAGTGATGACTAATAGAATGCTTTCTTGCAATTTTAACTAATAGAAGAGCCAGCTACATGCAGCTTAGAAGCAGTGCTTGCACTGGAATTCTTCAAAAGCAGAAGAACTGTGCATTCCTCAAAAAACGGAAAAGCTCATACCCATCTCTATTCCTCATAGTGCAGTTACTATAGTACTCTGTGAAGGATTAGCAATACATATGGATACCAGAATCAGATTTTTACAGAAACTCTAAATTTTTAAAATAGAGACTTAGCAGATATAAACAGGAGTGAACATTTTCTGAAAGTCAACAATTCAAAATTTTCACTTGGTTTGACTGAATTGCATCCCCATACCTACAGGCAGGCTTATTTACACCCAGATATTCTATATGCAGGAATTATTAAAGCCTAGGATTACATCATTCAGAATGTACTATTTGTGTGTGTGGTGTTGCTTATTATTTAAAATAATTCTCTTGGATTTCACTAACATTTCAATACTCTGTCACTGATTATTTGGAGGTGAAATTATTGCTTAGAGAAGGAATTGCTCAATACTTCCTAAAATCCTTTCCTGAGAGGAAGAAGAAAGAAGGAAAAAAAGGTAGACTTTTCTTTTTTTCCATTAAAATTTCTCATTTTTCTCATATCCTAATATTTCCAGTAATGGATCACGTCAGCAGTCCAGTATTTTGCAGTAAGAGAGAGCAAGCATCATTTTCTGCTCTTGACAAGCTCCCCCTTAAATGTGCCTCTTAGATGTGATGCCCTATGTCACTGCCTAGCTCTGTGCAGCTTCTGTTTCCATGGCTGCTTTTAAAGGTTTTAAAGCCTCCTTTTCACCTGGAAATGTAAATTGGGAAACTCTATCAGGAGGATTGCCTACTAGGTATTTTTAATCAAAAACTAAATTTTAGGGGATACATTTATAGCAAGCTTCCCTTAACATAACCACAGAATTGCAAGCACATCAGTTTTGCACACATAAAAACTAAATTTGTGCAAATAAACAGGGCAGTTGGCAAATGGTAACTTGACCAAGCATCTGGTTTGTGTGTACAAATGCAGATTTGACATGTATGTAGTGCCTGAGTTAGCAAATTTCCAGCCAGAAGTATAGAAACATCGGTAGTTCTGTAGTCAGACTGTTGAGTAAAAGCAAAAACATTTCAAAACCAGTCTTTAACATTAAAGAAAAAAAAAAAAATCCCACAAAAAAAATTACATAAGGTTTAATAGGATTTACTGGCTCAACAATACCCTATTGTGAACCCATATCTTCCAGAACTTTCAGAAATTAGGATCTCAAGCAAGACTTGAAACAAACAGATTCAAGAGCAAAAATAAATAATTCTGCACAAGATTGCCTATCATATTGGCTGAAAAACATCATTGAACTCTGACACATGTAATGGATAATTGGTTTGTAGTGCAAGGCATAGCAAAATTTTAGAGATGATGGTACGAAACCAGCCCTGGAATTGTTATGCCTATGGAATACCAAAGCAGAAGAAAATCTGAATTTGTTTCAGGTTGAGCTGAAATGAAGACTTGTGATCCAGAAATGGTATTTGTGAGTGGTTTTCTAAATAACTTTTAGAGGGCTGGAAGAGACCTGTGAGGCCCCACATGGCTTATGACAAAGTTACATCCTGAGGATCCCAAGTTTAAGCAACCACCTGTGTAAACAGAGCATGGAGAGGCTGGCTCTCACAGTGCCTTCAAGCATTTGCTCTCCAGCCTGAGCTTCTTTCAACACCTAAACCAAACTTACAGTACTAGATCACTACTGTGGCACTTGTCTTTTAGTATGCATCACACATACATCCAGCACTCATGTGCTGATACATGAAGAGGCACTCAGAAAAAAAATAAATTAAAGAAAGAAAAAGAAAACCAACCAACAACATCACGCAAGAGCAAGGTACAATTTATGTAAGACTTTTTAAGTCTCCAGAGAATCTCTGAACCTACACCAATCTTCTTACCATAATGGCCACAATGATGTTGCATGGGCAGTAGAAGCAGTTTCACTTAGACACGAGTAATGTAGCATCAGGTGGAGGAATTGGTTCAGGAGGAGAGCTACGGTTTAGAAAGCTGATGGAGCCTTTCATGCACTCACTGAGCATCAACCCTCAAAGGATGCGCTCCTAAGTCTCATGGCATTGGGCCAAAAGCAGCAGGGTTCTAAATCAGCAGCAATGAGAGAGAGTAAACTTTTCTCCAACATGGGCACTGATGTCAAAAACCAGCCAGTCCTCTAGGATAAGACAGATCATTTCAGTGGCATATGTCTCAGCTAATTCTGATCTTTCAAGCACTGGCTAAAATTATGGGGCAATATCTGTGGAAATCTAACCTCTCAAGGACACATGCATAGGGAAACAGATGGCTTGCAACAGACTGTTTAATCCCAAATCAAATAACAGAATCAGCATTTCAGAACGACTGCTTATACAGACACTTCTGTTAGAGAGTGTGGCCTAGACAGGGAGCTTATGCAACAAGATACCCAGAAAAGCTTACATAATATATGAACAAAATCTAGAAACTCAATATTATAAAAAACAATTTATAACAATTTTTTATAAACAAATCATCTGGTCTTTTCTGTGACAAATAACTTCATTTTGTAAAACATCTTTTTTTAGTATAAATGATATTTTAAAATGTTTAATAAATAAGCATTTTACCATTATGCCTCAAAACTTGTCATATTTATCATCTTCTGAAACCAGAAAAAAAAACAAACAAAAAAAATCAGGCGATGGAAAGTGATCAAAGAACAAACCAAAAAGAACGGGCTTACTTAACATTTAAAGGAATTTCATGTCACAACACGGTACACTAGGAAGCCTAGAAAGCATGAGCACAAGAATAGCTCAAGAAGCGATATCATCGAGAAAAACAACAACTTCACTACCATGTGAAACCCAGTATCTCTGACATTACTGAATGTCATCTTAGAAACACATGAAGAGAATTAGCTGCTTGCTCACATGAATATCAGAGGAGGAAAAGTGTTCATTTTACATCCTGGTATTTGATGTTGATATTGAAATGTTTTAAAATATTTTATTTATTTGACTACTAAAATAATTATGCAATCCTTAAAGACCCCCACGTCACTCGCTGTATAACTGCTCACCAATGAAGCCAACTCACCTCAGGTTGTGTGAGCACCTCAGCAGCTGCACACAATTGCACCAGGCTCTATATCTGCCTTTGCTCAACACACCTTAAGTTCTAAATACTCCCCATTTTGAGAAGCATCTCATGCCTTAAATATTACCAGTCTTACCACAACTCATATCTTCTACAACATGAAGTCAGCCTGTTGCCTAGTAGAAATCTTGAGAAACTAAGAAACATTTTAAAAGCAGGCCAATAGGACCAACAGCTGTGTTATGCTGCTGTTGAATTTCAACTTACTTGGTGTTAAACACAATAAAGGAATGGATCTTATCCCCAGAACCCTATACCTTCAATTTAAGGGGCAGGGAGATGCTTTTTTATCTCAAGATCAAGTCCATAACTTATTGTGTTAGAATTCAATGAAGGCACAAGGTAGAAAGAAGTATGTGTCAAACATGTCTGGGGTGACCCTTTTTAGTCAGCTGGAAGATGTAATCTAAATATCCTTATAACGGTTTAGTGCACAAGGAATCCAGTGTGTGGCAGCCAACAGCAAACTGAATCTCACATATTTCTAAATATGCATTGAACCAATTTTTCCAGCTGCAGTGATTCCATGATGCCAGCAAATTATTGTAGCATACCATGTATAAAACAGACATTCATTAATAATTTTTGGAGATTTTATCATTACTGGCAAGAAGAAGGTCTAATTCCTGAATTGTGGAAACATTTTATTGATCTAAACCTCCCCTTTTAAGGGTTACATTTTCTTTTTTTCAGTTCCTTCCTGAAAACTATTGCATAGTGTTACTGAGTCATCTCAAAAGCAGGAACACATCAGCACTGAACAAGTCATATATAAATAATGTAGATCAATAGTTTTCAACATGTGGTCTGCAGACTCTTTGGGTTCACACAACCTCGCTGTGAAAAGGAAGCCTACTGCAGTAAGTTAACCTTTGCTGCAGAGATACATGCCTCTGCTGAAAAGTACTTGGGGATCCACAAATCAAAAAGGTTACAAGCCACTGATGTAAGTAATCTGTAAGCAGTTTTAATGCTTTGTAGATTTTAAATGCCATTTCCGTTCACTATTTAAACAAAATGTAATGATTTAGGGCATGGATAATTTATACAACAGAGATATTGAAAAATCAGAGTATAATTGTACCAAACTCACAGTAGAGCAAACATCAAGTGATTTAGCAGAATAATGTTTAGATGAAGTAAAAGCCTAAAATTTTGTACCTATTCTAGTTTCCTACAGCCAGCCCTATATAGCTTAGCTCCCTTGGTATGCGTAGTTCTTTGTTCTTGTTTACTGACAAACAAAAGCAGCAGAGCAAAAACAAAATTTAGCACAGCTGAAAATAAGATGTTATCTTTGGAGAAATCAGTAGAATTAAACTCTAACAAAAAGCATACAGAATCTGTGAGACCATTAAATATACACAACACTGACAAATAAGCAGTCTACATTTGTTTGAAGAGCTTATGGGTTCCCCCCACTCCGCTCCTGGCCAGGACTATTGAAAAGATGTCCTTATCTCAAGTACTTTTCACATGTCAGAGAAGTGGCAAATTTCACAAAGCCTGCACTAATGTTTTGCATTTCCATTCCAAGTGAAATGCACTTCAGTAAGTAAACATGAGGATTCAAATAAAACTGTTGCTACAGACAATGGAAAAAAACTCAAAACAATGCCATTTCAAAATGCATTGATAAGTAAATCATTCTAAAAGCATTGGATAATGCTGTGGAACATGGAAGAGCCAAGGCACTCAAAGCTAAGAATAGGATTAGTACCATTTTTAGTGCTTAGATTTGGGGTTTGCTTTTGTGGGTTTCCCGCCCCGAAATCCTCATTGTGCTTGACAAACATAAAACAAGATGTTTGTATTATAATATGCTATAATTCTGTATATAATTAAGAGCATCTATAGAGAATAATCATATTCTCTTACAGTCTGAGAGCACACTAAACAGCATGTACATATTCCTTTTCAAATTTTTCACACAGTTGAGGGGTGGGGGAGGTGGAGAGTGACTTGCTTAAGAAATGTTTTGCCTTATTTTGCAAGCCCTGAAATTCATAGTGTGTTGGGTTTGAGCACCTCAGGATTTCTATTCAGGGAACTTATTAGAAATTCATAGACAAAGTAACTTCTCCTCTTACTGGAGTACAGCACGAGGGGTCACCATCTAGAACCGCAGCCTCTGTATCCCAGTCACTAATTTAAAAATATGTCATGAATTCGTAAATGATGTATGCACATGCCTAACTTCACATGCTACCAGACAGTCTCACTGGATTCAGCAGGGCCATCTACAGTAAGTTAAAAGCAAGCAAGCTTTTAAGGTTTGGTGCTGTAAAGACCTACATGTTCTCTAAGATGATGCAAACGAAAAGAAACACAAACAAACAAACAAACAAGGTGATTAGTGTTAATTCATTCATTAGAATATTAATTTCTCTCCTAACCTATATCTACCCTTTCTTCACCAAGACTATTCTGCCAAATCTGTCAAGAAACTTAGACAATGAATATTTTAAAATGAAATTATCTGAAAATCTCTGCATAATTGTTCCATACAGTGGAGGAAAAGCTTCTGATGGCAGCGCCTTACCAGAAACTAAGAACAGCCTGGGCTTGTTCAGTGACTGAGTGCTGTTTTCTGGAACAAGCACTTGGATCCTGTGTTTCACTTCTGATCCATCCCCCTGAACGGGACTCTTATTCTTGACCTTTTCACTGTAAAGTTCCCAATAAGTTATATGTGGTGGGGAGGCAGGAAAGAAGAGCCCTTAGAGTAAGATTAATTTTAAACATATTAAAAAAAAAAAAAAAATCAACCAAAGGAGATGACAAATGCACTTTGCTGAGCACCGGCCCCATGTTTTTCTCTCACATAGCCATGTCCTGCATCATACTTTTGCATGCTGCTTCTGAGACACCATCATACTCAGCCCTTGGCAAAATGACGTGTTGCAGTGGTCTATATTTTTACCTCAGCAAGGTCCTCAATTATAAACTTACAGGCTAACCAAAGATAATAAAAATAAGATGTAACATGTGTCCTGGGGTAGAGAGAAGTTGGGCAGAATACCATTGTAATATTCAATTTTAAAAAATCTACTTTTTACTAAAGTTCTTTTCAAATCTCAACTTACATATAAATGAACTTTGGTTCTGTTAGAAGTTGGTTGGCAAAATTCTCTATGGCTATACTGCTCTTGCCTGTATCATAATTTCTACAATTCAGCCTATTCTAGATTTTTTCAATAAATTTACTCTCTGCATTGACAAACCAACTGCTGTGTACTACTCTCGGGTACCTGGAACTGTGAGTACCATTGACTTTCAGAAAATACATTGTCATTCTTCAGCCCCTGCCATAGTAACATTCTTTTTGTCTGCCTTTTACTGTAAATAGGTGTTTCACTTTCCTTTTTTTTTTCAAACTGCCAAAAATAATAACTAAAATTTTATCATAAACCTCTGGTTACCAGTAAGTCTTAAAATAGAAGGGGTAAAAAGTATTTTTTGCTTTCATTATCCTTTTAAATAGCAATGTACTGGGGGGGAAGGGAGGGACAGAAAGATAATAGGAATAACACAGGAATGCTTGGCATTCAGGTTGCTTGTTTTTCTAAAATTGTTTACTTAATGCTACTCCTTCACCCCTTGGGTATAGTTCTTGCCAAGACATATACATTTATATTCACTCTATTTTCCAGTGGAACTTTTACAAAGCTAACACATACAGTATGCACTAAGAGCCACTTCTAAGCTTCAGGCAGAATAAAACAAATCCAAAAAGTAAATGTACTTTTGCAGAAAATTGTTGAGTAGATTTAAGTTACAACAACAAACAATAAATAATAAAGTCTTTCTGAAAGCTAGAGAAGCACATGTGTCCTCTTCATTGATTTTATCACTTCATCACACACAACAAATCTGTGTCAACATGAGTGGCAAGTCTCTGAGGTAAAAATGTACAAGTCAAGGCCATAAAAGCAGATGACGTGCTTAGGAATTTGTCTATTGTAACCATAATGAGGTGGCCTGCTGTCTCTAAGGAGACAATTCATGATCCAGCATATGCCCAGAGAGAAGTGAAAGAGTATTTTATGAATCCGATACAGTCAGCTGTAAGTCAATGAAGATTCAATTTCTTAAAGAGACAGAGAGGAAGAAGGAATTCATATGAAAAGTTGAGTCTTGAATAACCTGTTTATATGTAACTAGATATTGCCATGCAACAAGACTACAACCTACTGGAATCAGCACAGCTACTCATGTACGTAAAGATTAATCACGTAGTTCTTCAAGAGGAGGCCTTTGATGCACAACATGATCTACCCTATTTACATAAATAGCATTTTTCAGCATTCTATTAATCCTAGCAGTACTTCAGAGAGGTTGCCAGTATTAAAACCCATTTTCTGGAACATACTGAGGGATAAAAACGCAAAGCAATTTCTTCATGTTTATACTGTGCCTTACTACTCTCCCACAATACAAAACTCACCTTGGGTCACCAAGCTATGCTATGGCCACTGTATAAGGCATGTAGCATTAAACTACAAAACAAAGCTGCAGCCTAATACCAACTGAAAATTAGGCTAACTGTGACTGTCACCAAAAGTATTATTTATAGAAGTCTGCTTAGAGAAGTGTAAACTCTCCCATTTCACCACAATAATTGCTAATAATAAAGAAAAAAAAACTTTATGTAGAATTGCCAATAATCTGAAATGACATATTGTGGGTTTAACAGAGCTGGAAGGAGACAGAGAACTGAATGCAGTGTTTTAGCAGACCTTTTACTTTGGACACAATAAAATGGGAAAGAAAGAAGAGCTGATTTAAAAGAACTGCAGGATAAAAAACAGAAAGCGTGGGGTGTTAGAATGTCTTATGGGAAGGGAACATATAGTAGAAATTAAAAGTTTGTTACGTCATCTATAACGCAGCTGTCTCCTTCGAGAACACACACAGGATCACTCTCGAGGAAAAAAGGCAACACAGAAAGAACCATGTATTGCAGAATACACCATCTAAGGAGTCTTTCTGCTGTGCCTTTTGCAATCGGATATGTCTGTCACGTATTGGCCTCATAAGCCACCAGCGTGCCTGTAGCAAATGTGGATAGAGCCTTCCCAAATCTTTGTTCGCGAAGCCTAGCCATGAATGACATAGTTTGTTACTATCTACAACAGACAAAAGGGACTGTTTTTTGAAGGAAAGACAATACTGAAAGGGTTTTTTAATCATTATTTTTCCTACCGGAAGTTAAGCAATAATGAAAGAATTTTGTACCCACATTTGGAGATTTTGTTTCAAATCCTGTGAATAGAGTTCATGGGCATAACAGACTCACAGAAGTTTACATGAAGTATCCAATGTCTTTAGCTAGCCCCCTACTTTCCTTTTCCTCCCTGTTAGTAGAGTGTTACACGAAACATTTTAGACTCTTCAGTAGTCATTCATGTAAGCACATTTAGTATAAAGGTTATTTCCAAATGCTTTCTTTCACACAGGCAGCTGAGAGAAGCAATACCAACATCAACAGAGTAGTTGATCATGAATTTATGGCCTATAAATGTGAGGACATATGGTGAGACTCTAAAATGAATATCAAATGTTCACACAGCCTCACACAGATCATGAAGTGAAGTGTAAAATAGGACACAAGTGACTTAGATATAGTCATTTAGCATCTGCTCCAGCTGCATTAATTCAGGTTGGACATTATACAGTAGCATGATACAGACACAGACAAGCAACTGCACAGATAAGACAGCTTGATTATGTCCTAGCCAAAAATGAACTCTCATGCAGCAGACCTGGGTTACCAGACAGACATTCCCTCTCCATTATGCCAGTATTAGGTGGAACAAAAATGGGTCTTTTAGTTCTATCACTCCTGACTGTTAACCATAGTCCTCTATCTTTCCTTCCTTACAAGTAGTAGAAAAGTTGTTTTCTAGGCATCACACCTGGTGCCATGTATGTATGAACAGTAATTCAATGTACTTCCTGTTGAGACAGACAGTCGATCACAAAATGCAAATCAAAGCAAAGCCAAGAGGAGGTACCTTAAACCCCTGAAATTTTAATCACTTCACCTAGACACTAAAACTGTGTCTTTGAAAAGCGCGATCACTTTCTTGGAAAAAGACACATTGACAGCAAATTCAATTTGAAGATCTAGAGCCTTCACATCAGAAACAATCATCACTCAAAATATACCAAGAAGGATAGAGAGATGCTATTTTCTGATGTGGTTTTACCTTAGGGCTCATTACAAAGAAACTAGAAGCAAAGGAAGAATTGATTTCATGGTGCAAAGTATCAGTACTGGTCTTTTCAGAGAGTAGACAATAATCATTAACATAATTTACATGAACTGTCTGGGGGTCTGTCTTTCCGCAGCTTACAAAACTGGATGGCACACAATAATGCTAAATAGAAGTGCTGATTCTTAAGGGGACCATTTTAGTATGCTGCATGTTTGTTCACATTAGTCTCTGTAGTCCAAGCAGATGGATGTCAGTCTGTCCCTCTCTCACACACACACCCCACCACATTAGCAAGGAAGAAAAAAAGAATATTTTAATTTAGAGCTGAAAAATTACTCTTGCCACCATTACCAATTAAAATTGATTGTTGTCATATCACAGGTAGTTAATAAGTTTGTTGCTTTGGATCTAGTCTCTCAAATCATCTAAACTTGGGGACTGAGTAATTTGTCAAGTCAAAATGAGTATCAATAAAAAAGAATTAATGGAATTCCAAAACGCAGGACCAGTACCGCTAGGCTTGACTAAAGAAATCTTCCTTGCCTTGAGACAACCAGCTTTTTGCATTTCTTCTCTTTTCATCTCCTGTTCTTTTGTTTCACTCTTTTCCAATTTTCTCCTTTTTGGTTCTATTCTTTTCGTTTTTGAATAGTTTTGTAGTTCCCACTTCTGTTTCTTCATCCAGCGCAAGTTAAATGGTTCCATTTTTCAGCGCTATTTGAGCTGATACAAAGTCAGCTCAGGGTGTTGTCACAATTTAAGGGATTAGTAACAAAACAAACAAGAGGAAAGTGGTCACAAGGGCTGTTGCCTAGCCCTGTGGATATATGGCAGTCCCTTGTGAAAATCACAATCAGCTTTAAAACCCAAAGAACCACTATTAATCTGAATCACAAGAATACGCTTTCACTGCTGAAAAAAATGCTACCTTCTTCACCTACTTTTGTCCATCTGCTCTCTGTGCTCTAATATTGGTCAGGTTGCAGATACAGAAAACACCATCTTCTATACATTCTAGATACAATGTAACTGATCCATAATTCTTGGTTATGACAAAATATATAGAACTCAATCCTCAGCTATCTCCAGCATTTAACAAAGGCTTTCAAAGAGCCAGCAGAACAAAATAACTGAAATGTAGGTGTCAGGGACCAATCCAAACAGTTTCATTGATTATTAATGAAAATAGTAAAATACTTGGCGATATCAGTAGATTTTCTAGTATCTTAAAGGTTGTTTTTGAATATTTGAGCTACTGATCGATATTAATAGAAAACTTTAAATTGGAAAAGTTTCATTATTCTTATTGTGAATTAAATTTTATTTTATTAAATAATATAATTTTTTACTTGTTAAACTGAAACATTTAAAACTAGTCCATTACAGTGCAGAAAAGATATCATCATAACTTCAATCGACAATCATGCAATATGAGAGCATAAGGCTCAAATGAACAATTTACAAAAAACTGAAATTTATTCAGTCGCTTTTTGTTAATCTGTTTGTTAATTTATTTATTGCATAGTTTTAGAATAGTTATATAAACTTAATCATCTTGTTTAATATAGTAACATTTAATTATATAAAGCAATTTTTCTCTACACACGGAAATTTTATTAAAAAAGCTAGTAGAGTTGGAGTGCCATGGATTTTACATTACAAAATTATGAAGAAGTTGGAAGCTTCAATGTTGTTTGCTTAGCAGTGCATCTTCATTATAGCCAATATTGTTAAAAGCAAGTTCTGCTCTCTAATTAAGCTCCATTCTTGGCTGTCCCATTGCTTTTGCTCATGGCTACATACCAATTTGTATATTATAAAGAATCTCCTATTGATTCTACAAAGTTGACAATTTGCCTAATGGAGGGCAGGAATAATTTGTGACCGACTTCCCTTCCTTTCCAAAGTGTGCCTCTACAGAATTTGCAGATGACGTACGATCAGTGCACATTAAGTTCAGAATGAAAACATTTGTCAGCCAGATATCTAATGGCCCATTTCGCAGTGAATAGATGATGTTCAAAATATGCCAATTTTCATGGGTCTTTTAATTACAGCTTTGATGGGTATGGTTTAGTTTACCTCCTATATTTACCTAACAGACACAAAAGACCTGAAATCTTCTTTACTCTCAAATTCACCTTAAAAAGCTCAAATTTGTGGAAGCTAATCAAATGTATTTCCTTTCCAATGAGACTGAGAACTAAGGTCAGAACTTCAATACCTAAAATTTGAAATATTAGACTGAATTGAATACCTAAAAAAACAAAGGACTGGATTAAATGCAGAGAAAAGACAAATTTTCTTTCACCTGTTTAGAAAGGCAGACTCACTCTTCAGTAACATGATACAAGTGTAAGCCTGCATCCATTTAGTTTTCAGCACTACTGAGTACCATATTAAAAACCCCACACCTCTAATTCTAGTTACTTTTTTCCCCACACATTTTAATCCATAAAGAGGATTTTATATGAATTCAACAGTACTGTAGAATTTCCTGTTTTGGATGCTATTTATTAATTTCTGAAAACAACATGATGAAAAAAAGTTCTTTTTAGAGAGATGACAGCCCTCGCCCAATCTTTTAATTGAGAACAATTCATCTGCTTGTTTCTTAAGCAAATTTAAAATCTCGGCAATTAATTTGTTCCATTATCTATGAAGTATCTTCACAAAGATTCAACCATTTGTGTTTCTCTCTATCTTACAAAAAACGTTTCAAAAATGGAAACACAGAGGCAGAGATTTCATGTTGTGTTAGATGCTGTCAAAGAGGTCTCTTTTTCTCTCCCTTTTTCTGTTGTTTCCAGCAATCCTTCTCTCCATTCTCCTTTGTTTGCTAAAGTAGCTTACTGACTGTAATAAAGGGAGCCCAAGTGTCAGCTTGAGACTGCCATGAAAACTAACATTCACATAAACCATTTTTTCCACTTTTGTTAAGCTTCTTATCAAAAGAACTCTCCATCTCTCTCGCTCTCTTTTACTCTCTCTCGTCTTCTATCCTTTTTAGGATATCTTTCTAATTTTATTGAGACTTCTCTGTTAAGGTACAGCACTATAGTTCAGTAACTATAGGAAAGTGAACCCAAAAGAGCCAGCTTGAGACTACCACAAACCATTTTCACTTCTTATGTTAACATTTCATCTCAAAGGACTCTTTTCTCTCTCTGTCAGTTGCAAGGCATCTCTTTGTCTCTATTGTGCTTACTGCGCTAAGGTGCCTCATTGACTGGAGTGAAGTGAACTCAAGCGTGCCAACTTGAGGCTGGCACACATTTTTTAATTTGGTTGAAGTTGACACCCTAAAGGACTCAGTTTCTGAGCAGCAGTGTTCCTCTTCCCCCTACCCCAAGCCCACTCCACTGAGGTAACTCCAAGATATATTTGCTATCTTACTGTTTTCTATGTTATGTATTTAATTTGACAGAATTTAATCGATTGTAACTCTGAAGATCGTTCAAAGACACTTCTTTTTTTTTCCCCTCAGACCTTGCAGAGAACCTGGGATACTGAAAAAAGTGAATACCAAATTGCCAAACACACACGGTTCCATACCTGCCAAAAAGCTTACAAAAACTTAACTGTAAGGCCTGCTTTTGAAAGAAATACCTCTGAAAATTAGAGACTGGGAAAAAGAAAAAAACTCCAACTATCCAACCACCCCACCTTAGCCTGCAAAGTTTCCTGCCAACTGAAAAAAATCAGTATACATTTCTAAGCTAAGTTCTAATCACTTAGGTTTGACCTTTTTATAATATTTCTCATTCCCTGGAGGATTTACTCTTGGTGACAATCTAATGATTAAGTATAAAACAACTATGATTAAATGAATTATGGCAACCAAACTCTTATCCCTGAGTGGAAATATGCAAGTTGAAAGACAAGGACCAAAACTGATTAGACCGCAAATTCCCAGGACAGAGTCAGTTGCTGTCGACACTTAGAACTAGCAATCCTTCGGTACCAAAATGTTTCACTGGAATGAAAACACACAAGAAAGAATCCAATATGCAGTATTTTCCATCTTGTTTTTTGTTTGTTTTCAGTGATATCCTTCACCTACTTTCTATGTTTTTCACAATTCCCAACAATATTCAGTTAGCTCAATTCAACATTTTTCTCTCTCTTCTGTACTGCTAAAATCAGTCATACAATTTTGAACTGGAAAACAAAAAAAGAAATTTTGGATAACACTGACTATATCCTTCAGTTTGTCATAGCTAGAGCCCTACACTTTGCAACAAGGAAGATCTATGTCTTAATTTCAAAATACAGTCAAAAGAAGCCTGTTTATTTTTGCATAAATCTGAGATTAGTTATGAAGTTTCCCTATGACAAAACTGACCTGCAAAATTAAAACTCAATAATATTACTCAAAAATCTGCACTACTAATTTTCATTTTTTCTTTTTTGAATGCTTGTGGATCCCACTAGAATTTCAGGAACATGCCTAATGTTGTCAAAAACCACCACAAGCAAAAAGTGATCTTAAAAACATGTCAGTTAATTGTGAACACAGCAGAAATTTTACATAGATTTTTTACAAGCTTTGATATACAGTTTGTCTCTGATAAAAGAAAACAAAACAACAACAAAACAAAAAAGCCACCTCTCTAAAATACCCTTGGCTCCTAGAGAAAATATGAAAAAGTTGGGTTTCAGTACACACAAAATTTAATACTACATCTTGTCCATTGTACCCAAATGCAGCACTGAGTTATTTCCTTTCTAACATTGCCATTAAAAGCCTTAATCTTGATTGCTATACTCGGGGCCCTTCCTGTTCCTGAATGTACTACCGTGCAATAGTGCCAGATTCACTGAACAACATCCCAAGAGAGCACCATTCTAAAAGGTAAGTTCTTCCATATCAAAAGGGCTTTGTTTTTCCATTTGGGGATTCATTCTATTTGTCTTCTCACTTTAGAGTTCAGTCAAGTCTACATTTTTTAGGTTTTACATTGCCACAGCTAAGAGACGGAAAACATGCAAGTTACCCTAAAGGAAAAGAATCAGGAGAAAGGTGTAAGTTTAGAGCACAGAATCTAAAAATTAATAAAGAAGAAGAGAGTAAATATGGCTTGTAAACTTTCAGAAAGCTTGATTTTCACACCATGCTCTAATTGCAAACACTCTTTGACACATCAATGCTTATTAATGAAACCAAATACCACAATTTCCTGAATAGTCAAGGTCAGGGACACACAGAAAAGCAAACAAAACCCCAGAAAACCCACACCCGGCCATGACCAAGCAATGAATAACAACAGGGCTGGTGATGATTTTCTAGAAAACCAACCTAACCTGACCCAGGTCCATAAAAACATATGTTTTAGTACAGAATTTTAAGAATGTAGCTAATGTTGCCAACAACCAGTTAAAATTAGTAAATGAACTGTAATAAACCCATATCACCTGATTGTAAACAGAATAGTCATTTTGTATTGATACTTCATGAATTTTAATAATTAAGTCTTCATTTCTTATATGACTACCAAAATACCCAAAGTCACTAGTCTTCAGTCAATTCTTAAGAAGAAAACTAATAAATAAACAGTACAATTACTGTTAGGTCCATGGGCATTCTGCCATTGTGGTTGGTAGAATTAGAGCTTTCGGAGACTCCTAGAAGCAGAGACAGGTGTTTCCTTATTTTGGAGTAAAGGAATGTTTACTTCACATTGCACCAGTAGAAAAGCCAAGTTTCACAAGCTGTGACCAAGTAAATTAACTATGGACATTCCTTGTGACAAAGCAAATCAGTCTCCTGGGTGAAATGATTGGATGTGCTGTAAGCAACATCTTGTGCAGATTCATAAAACACAGGAAGTTTTCTGAGAACTTTCCAAGCCCCTTTTCTTCTTAAAATCAGTTAATAATCAATAACTACTTGCCAGCAGGAAACTAAATAAAATGTCAAAATGCTCTAAGCTTACAAACCTGTCTCTGGCAAACAGCAAAATAAATACAACTGAAAAATTTCAACCAGATTTCTTTGGCACTTTTCCAAAGATGTGAAGAAGCATGACACGAGTATTCTGCCAGGCCTCATGTGTCTGTGAATATTCTGTAAACAAAAGCACTTCAGTGCATCCCCAATCAAAGTCATACCAGCTGTTGTTCTTCCTGCACTTATTCTCTGCCGTGAAAAGGAAGAAAAAAAAAATCACACTGCCTGGACAAGAAAGAAAAAAAAAAGAAAAAAACCAGGCGAAACAACACACACCAGGAAAAAGAGATATTAATGGCTGTTTCAAGAAGAAAAATTTTCTTTTCAGCAGGCATTTTGATACCCTCATAAAGAAGGGCCATAATGATTATGATGCCATAAAAAATAAAACTGTATCAAGGTAGGAATTTCATTTCCTTTTGACTCATGCAATTTTACCAGATTTCTGTAAAGTTCACAGTGCTTCAAGAAACAACAGAAAGACACATTAACTCTGCAGTAGTTCATAGAAACTTTCTATGAGATAGAAAATGTATTCATGTTGAAAATATTGAGTCACTAAGCCCTCAGACTGCATTCCAAAAGTCTACCAGAAACATTTCAATCAAGAAGTGAGTATGTGACAGCCAGGCCATTTGGGCTAAAAAGCATTGTGCAGAATTATGTTGGGTGAATCTAGTGCCCTGTAAATGACCTCATATTATGGCCATGGTATTAAGTCATGAAGAAACCTGCAAGTATGATGAATAATTTTTCTTCCCTTAAAAAATAAAATTAAAAGAAAAAAAGCAAAGGGAAAACTCTCAAGTTCCCAGTAAGAATGTTAAATTACCCCCTCTCCCAATGGAATGCTTCACTTTCATTTCCAAGTAGCAGTAAGCCTATTGACCCCCATGGTGTTATCCTTTTCACTGCTCTTACAGTACTTTCTTTAATCTCTTGGATCAAAGATTGGTCAATAAAAATCATCTCTGCTTTTGTGGGGAGCAAACAAACTGCATCGAGTCCTATGATAATTTTAAATCTTCACTAAAGTCCCTGAGAAACAAAACAAAAAAAATAGGAAAAAACCCCCAGCAACAGCAACAACAAAATGCTTGTATTTTGAATGATTTTATTTTGAATCAATGTAAATAAAATGATGTTATTGTTTTATACTCTTTCACACATATTGAATTAACTAGTTTTAGGCCTTGAAAAACTAAAAGGTAATCTATATTTAAACACCCTTATACAATATTTCCAATCAACTGGCTTAAGTTCTAATTGTAGAAAAATCTCTGGGTCCTCCACAAAGGTTTAAAGATTGGACAGCATTTTCACAACAGAAATATTTGTTGAGACACTTTTTAACAAACAGCTTCCATACTATAAGCATCCAAGGGCTTTGTGTTACACCTTAGGTATCAAATCTAATGATAATTTGAGCCAGAAAAAAAAAATAGAATTTTTTGCTGAGAAATAAGAAAAAACAATATCCAGAGGTATTATCTTTATGCTACTTTAGCTTATAATGTAATTTTTTAATTCCTTTTCAACTTTAACCTATGTCTTCCATGTACAGCCTCCATATTCTGACCTTACTATTCCGGAGTATATTTCTAATATCCATCAGCTTTCCTGTCATCTAAACTGAAAGAAAGTGATTTCTATTTCGCTGAAACTCCTTAAAGTTACTCAGAATCACTGATCACTGCATCTTCATCTACTCTGGACTCTCTGATGAATGTCAAGCATTTCCCTCTTCCTGAGTCTCAGGAAAAACAGACTGTGGATGGTCCTTGTGATCTGGCTGTGACACAGGTACCACTTTGAATGTGTCCCCCAAGACACAGTGCCTGAAGGTCTCACAGTATGCCTTGTAGACAATCTCTTGCTATTGCATTTTTATTGTCACCCCCAAACTGTCCTCTTACTTCATTTATGAGCTGTTCAAACCTACATTGCTACCAAGAAGTCTCCCCATTTCACCCACTGTGTTTGCCTGGCCCTCAAAACAGGTTGTCTGCAAAGCTGCTAAGAGATTCTTTGTCAAGCACTCTTCACACATTCACTAGTAACTCTAGTTAAAAACAACACATGTATGTGCCCAGAACATTTTAGTAATAATAAACGAGAATTTCCATCATTCTGGGCTACATCTTTTCAAAGCAGAGATCCCAGACTTGGACTGTGGTTTCAGCAGACTTGAACCAAGTCTTAACGCTATAGATGTCCTTGTTTAGTAACAATTTCCTACTTTATTTTAGAGCTCTATGCCATTTTTTAGGTCACATTGAAAATGGATCTGAAGATTGAAAGGTGAAGGGGAATGTGTTCTTATTTGTTCAGTGCCTTGTATGCACTGAAGAGTGATGTAAAATAACACATCAGGCTAAACACCACCCATAATTACTGAACTATAATCATTTTCTCACACATTTGTTGCAAGGTCAAGAGTTATTCTACTAGTGCTTTAATTTGAAATAACAGAACCTCATTTCCAAATCCACATGCCTCAACTCAAGATGCCAAAGCTGAGAGAACAGTTTGTGTCCACACACACTAACCCTGTGTTAGAGATTATGGAGTTGCACTCTGCATATCAGGTTTGGCCCTTCGAGTCCCTGGGAGAGCCAAAGATGTTCAGAAGACAGATAGAACTTAGGTGAATCCAGATTAGCGTAAAACATAAAGGGAAAGCTTGCATTTGCTGCATGAACAAATTCCCCATGATTTTATTTAAAGCTTTGAGCATACAAGCAAAATACACTCCAAACTCTGAAGAGTTGTGTGTATGTGCCCTCACCACACCTCCCACCACCCCCCATCAGGGAACATTTTGTCATTTAGAAAATAGATGATAAAATTTTTAAGAAACTTAGGAATTAACAGGTTGTTATCAAAGAAACAATCTTTTGTTCTATGTTGTAGAAAGGGATCCTGCTGCATGCTTCCACAGAGGTATCAGTGATATTAGTGCACAGAGAGGCTAACAAAAGGAAGCCATGCTGTCTGCTGCAGCACTAAAAATGGAGCAAAATACAGTAAGGCGAGGGAGGGAAAAAAACTTAACAAGCTAATTTCAAGATCAATTTTAACAGCAGATTTAGAAATATGAAAGTAGAATTTGATACTTTTATGACAGGCTAACCTCACATTGATTCAATTACTTTGTTATAGTAACCCCAGAAAAACACGCCTTTGTTTAGAAGTACTTCATCATGATTCAAAAAATAATACATATACACAATTGATAGTTTTTCCTAAATCTCAGTGCATCTGACACATACATCACATGCAGCAAAAAAGATAAACACACATCTGTCAATACATTCTTACTGTTACACCACTTATAAGATCCCATACATGACAAAAGTAACTCACTTTAAATATCATGGTTTGATTTTGTTTTTTAAATAAAGCACTCTCATACTAAAAATACTTCATATAGAAAATAGGTTGCTATTCTCTAAAATTGACTCTAATGTTAGCTGAATATTAATAAAATCCATAAACCATTAATACATTATAGCTGCTTTGTTCTGAATTACATAGACCTTTTATGTTTATTCCTCAGTGAAAATGCATAAAAAAAAATTGAAATCCTCTCTAATTGTGCTCTCTGAAGATAGCTAGTAAAATCATTTCTAGTAGCAATAAATCAATTGTAGTATTAAAATGACCTGCCAGGTGCATCTTCTGGGTATCAGACTAATTAAGGGAATGTATTAATTGCAACTATTCATCAACACCATCAATGTTAGGTAACCCTTACAATGAATCTTTTTACCATATTATATAGCAATGAAACTGCAGTTTGACAAAATATAGGGGGATTGAACAACAAAAAAAATGAAAGCTTAAAAAAAAGCAAAAAACTGTGCACAGCTTTGTTTATCACTTTGTTCCCAATTCTTTGCCAGTAAATAAACCAAACAGAAGAAGATATATGTACATATGTAATTCATACTTATACATACCTCTATCTCAGGAGAGAGTTTTACAAGGTTTCAGATACCGATGTGTGTTTTTTCCCCTCCCCCAAAATCTAATTCAGATATAAAATCATATGCATTTTCTGTAGCTATGACCCAAATTTGGATCATCAGGCCTTCACTGCAAATGACCATTTACTTCTGAAAGTAGGTTTAGTAGCATCTTCATTATTTTTCCACCAGCACTTATTTATCACTTTATGCATTCTTATAAATGCAGATAACATAATTCCAGTCTATAGTTTTTATGGTTTGCTGATTCCCCAAGTGTTATTTTCCTGGCTAAAAATAAAAAAGCTCTTCTTCAAAACTTCTGATGTGTTTTATCATCACCTTCTACAAACAAAAATTCTGGATTGCACAATAACTTCAGACATTTTAGGCAAAACACTGAAAGTTACAGGATGAAGTAAAACTCCTACAATACCAATTTCTCTGCAAGCTTTTTAGTACAGAAGGTTAGGAAAGGGCTATGATTATAAACTGACAGAGGGGGGAACACATACACATCTAATTTCAATTAGCAAAATACACAAAGGATAGCAAATACACAGACTAAATCCAAAAGACATGAGGACAAAATTTGGCCCACTGTTTCAAAGTTCACCTTATTCCCCCTCAGCATGCTGTAAACACTCCTATCTGAGAGACTGGTTCTTTTTGACTCACTATCTACATGTTGTACGTATTTCTAAGCAACCCTGGTATCTAAGCACTAAAAATAGTTAGATATTACTATGGCTTTTCCATTGCCACCCCTCATGACTATCACCATTATTCTCTGTCCTAGGTGAACCAAAGAGTAAGTGGCACCTACAGATCCACAGAGACATCCTCGTGCCTGGACAAAATTTACCTTCTCTTCTGGCTGTTAATCCAGAAGTGGGCAGTAAGATACAAAAACAGGTCATACTTATGAACCAGTACATGCACAGTTATATTAGAGCACGTATCTCTTGGTTTTATTCAAAAGAAGAAGAGCCAGGGGAAACTTCACAATTCTGTGGCTCCTGCTTATGTTTTTGAAAAATCACTTCAAGTCTCCTTTCTGCAGACAACACAGAGAACTATGCACTTTGTCCCAAAGGCCACAGTACTAGATACTGGCAATCAAAGCTAGCACATGAGACTTGGACGTCAGCATTACAGTGCAGATGCATTGGTAGCAGCCTCCCAGATGACTTTAACCCAAGTGTCCAGTGCCAGGCAGAGAATGTTCCAGCGTCTGGGGCTTATGGCAGGCAGCCTGTTCAGCACCCGTGGCCCCTCACACCACAATCAGTTTGCTTCTCCTTCACACACAGTTCTGCAAACACACTGCAGTCCTGACCTCCAACACTGCTTATTGTGGGTTTGAATGTTTCTTGAACACCTACTGCCAGGAATTGTCAAAATGAATAAAATTGAAAAGAACAGTCCCACAGTGAAAAACACTTGATTCATTTTTATTTATGACTGACAAGAAGAATATACACCTTCCTACTTTTAAAGACTGTCAAATATAGAAATTTTAAAACTACATATGCAATTCACAATCGGCAATGAATTTTATAGCCAGTCACCTGTCTCCAGCTTGTGTCAATATGACTGAAGAAATGCTCTCGATCGCCTTTGGTATTCAAAGAGTTAGAAATAGAAGTTCACAAGTAAGATATTGTTCCTGTCTCTCCCTTCACTACCCAGACTGCTTTCTGATCTTCCTTTTGTCCTCAATCCTTTCCTTATCCCTTTCACCTCTCTTTCTCACTCTCACTCCGTCCCCTTGATCCATCAGACACAGCCAAGCTATCTGACACCAATGCCTTAAAGTAATTTTGGACAGAAGCAAAATGCCCTAGAATCCTTAGTAATCCTCCTCAGATCCATGTACTGAGCCCCGGTTCGGCTCTTTTATAGCCACAAACAGTCTTTCAGCTAGGTAGCCTGGAAACTGAAAGCTGTTTCAGTAACAGAGGAAGGACAACAAGTCCTGAAAGAAAATGAGCCTGCTCAGGAAGGAGGGGGGAAAAAAATCCACATTCTTTTTCAGTGTTAACATTAATATAAGCTAGAATGAACAAATTGATCAATAAACAAAGGAGCTCTCTAACTGTAGTAAGTAAATGGGGAGACAGTCAGTTTTGGGGGAAGGATCTGTCCTTTTGTTGCAGTTGTGTACACTCAGTATCCTGATACAAGACAATGTTTTATAAACACCAGTGGTTTTGTGAATTATTGAAACAGCTACAGTGTTCTGTAGGCCCTGAGAAAAATGTCTTTCACCCCTTATCATTCCCTATTGAGTCAAAGTGTAGTTTTTGACATGCCAGAGTGGGATTTTTCTTTGTCCTTTTCCAGTACAACTAAATCGAAAGCCATATGGAATTCAGAGAAGTAAATAAAAAATAAAACACAAAAATCAATAGACTACTGCCAAAACCCTGTGGATCGTACTAAAGTCAGTGTTAAGTTACCTTTCATGACTAAGCAAGAATCTAGAAAAACTGAAAAGACTGCTTGTACCACACTGAGTTATAGAGCTGCTTTCCCCCAGGCTTGGTGTGTACCAGCACTCACACTCCTTTGGTACAAAAGGTAGATAGCAGTGACAGACTGTGGGTCCTAAAGCTATCTCACCTTTGAGAGGAAAAAGTATTTGACAAAATTATACTTCTCAGTGTGGCAACATAATAGATCCTACTCTTTGCAGCCTAATATAAGCCCTTGTCATTCCACTATTTTCTAATCTTTTCATAGAATAATAGAATCACTTAGGTTGGAATATACAGAGCCGACATGAGTCAACACTTCCCAGGGAAAAAAAAAAACAAAAACAAAAATCACAGTTGAATACATCCAGGGAAAGTAATATCTGGTCAAAAGCAATTAAGGATTAATTTTAAGCTGTGAGTAGTTGTACTGAAAGAATGTAGAGATTTTTGAAAGGGAAGATGAAGGAGGAAAGAGAAGGAAGACAAAGAAACTCAGGAGTCAGAAGGTGCTTCTTTCTACCAAGGCCCATCAGATTTTGGCAAGTAGCAGGGCATAGAGCCAGATACCAAGCACTTGCTACCTCAGGGTAAGGGCTTAATTCTTCCTCAGCTCTGCCTTGTTGTTCCCATAGTAAATCTCCAGGGACAATGGATAGCAGAAGACTTACATTAGACTTACTCCAGTATAATGAGGAGCAGAACCTGACATCGAATTGTAGCAAATACATGCAGGTGAACTTACACATCTCCCTGCCAATGATGTTAGATCAGATTTTTGCAAGTTAAGAAAACAAAAGTTCACCCACTCTCTGCAATTAAAGTTATCAGCCATTTCTAAATCTACTAATTGGTATTTCTCTGGGAAAAAAAAAAAAGAGATACTGTATGAGACTTCTTTTTAAGAAAAGAAAAGAGAAAAATCATCACTGAAGGAAGTAGAATATACCTGTTAGTAAGAGCTACAATACAGAATTGGCCAGCCCATCTCCTTCTCCCAAAGAAGCAATTTACAACAGTGAGAGAACGTAAGTCAGGGGATCAAACACAAGAGAAGTTTAAAAGCAGTTTTTGGCTGCAGTACTGATGCAACCTAATGGGGGCAAGAACAACTTAATGCCACACAAATCCATTTTTCTGGTAGGGCCATAAGGCTTTGAGACAACCTGACAGCTGATTCCACCTCTCTGGGATGTCAGTAGGCACTGCTCTTTAGAAAAGCACAGCCTAGACTTAAGAAGCTTTACTCACTCTTACTTCCTTATGATGAATTACAGTATGTGCCACATCAAGAAGCAAAGACTTTCAGCATTGCCATGTCCAGTGCTCCTAGCATTAAGCTCTTAAAACAGACTGGAGTTTTTTTTAAAAATTGTGCTTCTAAACTCCATTTTTGCTTACCAAAAAAAAAAAAAAGTGTAATATAAGCTTAACAAATTAATTAAATTTAAATAAAAACACACTACCACAAAAGCCATGAGATTAGACAAGTTCATGATTTTGGAAATAGCTGATTTTTGACTGCTTTAGTCTGGTAATGACAACTATTTGAGAACCTATCATGAGGGAGATCATTTTCTATTCATATCCGTATGCCCCCTCATAATTAATGGGAAAAACAAATCAGGAAGAAGAGTGTATGAGTTTCAATTTTGCTTTGTTTTGCCAAAACAGGCATTGTCAAGCAGAAACTTGACCCTAACTTTTGTGGATTACTGATTTCAAAACACATTTGCTTATTCTGTTTTAACAACAGTCATTAGCTTCTTTCTCCATTACTATAGTATCGAGGTAAAATTTTAGTCTCAACCACTCCAGACATCTGCCTGTTTTAGCTCTTGACTGGAGTCTATTCTACCTATGAAGACATATCTATAACCTTTAGCATGTACTAAGATATTCTATACCCTGTTTTCTTAAAAAGGCATTTGGCCTCATATACTTTGTCTACAACAGCTGCAGGTCCTCTACAAAGTAATATCAAAATCCATATATCCAAATAAAAATAAAAAACCACAAAGGAGTTTACTAGCTTCTTCCTCTTGCTCTACCTTTGCTAGGAAAGAAAAAAAAATTCCTCTAAACCCTAACTATGAATTCTAAAAATATCTCTTCCTTACCATGTTTGTTCCAATAGATTGTTGTTCTCATTACTTCACTATTCTTCTCCAATACAGTTATTCTTTCAAGGGAGTAGTTGCTTTCCTCTCAGTTTTATACACGGTTTTAAACTTTTACTTATTGCAGTGCTCTATCCTTAATATAGTTGTAAAACATACCACATTTAGCACTATTTTCATTTTGCAGTTGCTCTTTTTTTCTGAAAAGTGTAATCCTTCATGGCAATTCTTTAAACAAATGCACAAAGTCTTAAAAAATTTTAATTCATTAAAAATGCAATTGTCAGATCTTATATACAAATATAAGACAACTGTCAATCTGGAAAAAAAAATTCCGTTCTTAATAATGAACCATTATTTAATGCTATTACATAGCTGAAAAATTCTAAACAAACATTTTATTTAACCATATTTAAGATCGGACCAGTTTTGCAAAACAGCTATCTGTCTTCCACTGCACTGTAGCTATGAAAAACAATTCTTCAGGACTTCAGTGGCCTTGCCTAGTGCACAAGTCAAGCTGATTTTTGCTGAATCAGGCACTTAGTTCTAAATTATACCAATTTTTCTTTTTGCACTTCAGATTTCCTCTTAAAAAAAAAAAAAGAAGAAGGAGGGGTGATAGTGGTGATAAGGCAGTTTGTTTATCTTTTCAGAAACACCAGAACAGTAGAACCTCTGTCATTTAATAAAAAATAAAAAAATTAAAAATAAATAAAAAAATATGAGATCTACTTTTATCAGAAATTTTCAATAGAGTTGTTCTGGTTAAGAGTCATTAGTCTTAAAAATAAAATGTAAACACATAATTTCCATGATGAAGAATAATAAGTCAAGTATTAGATTAACAGTATAGTTACTTCCAAATGCTAGAAAATATTTACAGCATCATCCTGTGCTGTTAGTTTTCACTGCTACGATAACAGAACATTATCTGCAAAGGGGCACACTACAAATCCATTCCTATTGCTTTTCACTTTAATCATGCCAGACAACTAGGAGTTTCTATAATGACAAACATAACTTCGAAATATTCTGGGCCAAAGGTGCCAAGAGATTATGACAATTTTGAATAGTCTATATTTTCTTACTAAAACTAAAGAACTGTTTGTGTTTCCCAGTTCCTATAAAATTTTATGAAAATTTTATTTTGAAAATTATTATGAAAAATTAATATTTTGCTAAAGGAAATACTTACAATAATTATGGTATTAGTCCATTTTAGAAGCTAAACTTTACCCAGTATATTCTATTAATAAAGGATTATATTGCCACTGAAGTAAAGTATTACTCTCTCAGTTCTTTTTAGTTGACATGACACTGTCATTAGCAGTGTAGCTTCCACATTAATGTATCACTAGAGATACAGGTATCTCTTAGTTTGTATGTACACATATATCCATACATTTCATTCAAACTACAATTAACCATCAATAGATCTGTATTCCTGCCTTTCATCCTTTTCTTCCTCATTTTCCTCGGTAGACCAAACAATCGAGAATTGCATATTTCATCTATTGCCAGTGCCTCAATAATTATGATGGAGCTATAAAGGAAATTATAAACGCTGCAGATGATTAAATCAGCCTAAACATTCTACTCTCATGATTCATTGTGGCATGAATGAAGAGACCATATTCTTAGCCTTATATCTGTCCTGCTAATTTTCCTTAGCTGCATTTTTTTTTTTTTGCCTGATACCTTTGATCCTTCTTTTTCTTCCCCCCCCCCACATCATCTGTCTCTCTCCTTTTTTCTTCTAATTAGGCCACTTCTCTCCATTTTTATTTTTTTTCTGTCCTTCTTGGCCCAGGTATACTTCTCTCCCTGCTCTCACCTCTTTTCCACATTATCTCTTTCTAAGTACAATACCAACGCCACATTTTTTTCCCTTTCTGATTTGTGAAACTCTTTCTTTCCTCTGTCCCTGCCCAGGCTTCCTACCCCCTGCCTATGCTTTTCCTTTCTCCTCTATTATGAGGTATGGTCTCTCTTGTATTTCTAGCTCTTAAGTTAACCGAGCTTTTGGGAAAAGAAAACTACAGCTGTGGTGAAACAACATGGGTTTGTCCAAAACTACTGCTGGCAATTTGATTCAGTTAGAAGCTTTGTTTGTTTTGAAGTAATAGTATAATTGCCCTAAATCCCGGGAAATTAAAAATAAAATAATAAAAAAAAAAAAACAAAAAAACTCTTTGAGAAATGCACTTAGAGAAATCCATTTGCCAGGAGTTTCATAGACTGCATATGCTATAGGTGGTTGCTTTTCAGAGGATTATAGCACCATACGGCTCAACAGAAATTGCTAGACTTAAGTGATATAGGCTGAAGTATCTCTACTAACAACAAAACTGCACTAACATAATTCAGGGGAAGAGCTAGTTCTTCAGGTATTTAGCTGTATGGTTATAACCCTCATACGTAACATCATACACCCTCTACATCTACTCAGTTCAGCTTTCTGACACCTAATGTTTCAAATCAAGGAGAATTTTATTATAATATTTGTTCATAGTACTACATAAAGGGCAGGAAGACTAAGGAAAGTGATGATCATTTGGTAGTCATTTGTCAAGACCTTAGATAAAAGTACACTGAGGAAGAAATGCCATAACTGTATATTGAGTTTCCTACTTGGTCTGTCTTAAAGTATGCTGCATCAAGGCTCTTGTAACATTATCAGTACTTGTATTCTTTTGTAAACCAAAATTACACACCTGCACAATGCACCTTACTAAATACCTTCTTTTTCAAGACAGCTCTTGAAACTAAATGTAGTCACTTCAATAAATCTTTCCTGATTTGGGTTGTACATTTTAATTTTCTTGTAGCCTTCTCATTTAATCTTTATAAAGACATTCCTATTTCTATTCCCATATTAAGCATATTATCTTCTCTCTATACATCTTTTCTGCAGAACACCCATTGTTACAAAACCCTCTACTGTTTTATATTTTGCTACAAAAGACAAAAAGAAAAAAAAAAGACAGGAAGATTTCTCTGGAAAATTAAGCAATCATAAATTATTATTAGATTAATGAATTCTTTCAAATGTTGCCTTTAGCTTTCTTTTTGTTTTGCCTAAGGGAAGAAGTCAAAAATAGGCCTTGGCAAAATAATCTGCAAAATCAGAGTTTTGTTGGATTAACAGCTTCACAATTTTCCTTCTTTTGATGATGAAAAATATACTAGTTAGCAATATTTCCAAAGTTAGGTATTCAAACATTCAAACAGAAGCATTGAGACCTCAGAACAGTTAAACACCTTAAAGAAATCATAACGATCACACTGAGTACATTGAAAAGAGGCTAGCAGTTCCTAAGGCATTTGGGAAAATGCCATTTGGCAAAAGGTTTATTTGGGCATCTAATTTTTTGGCACCCAGTATTAGGAGTTTTGAGGTGTAGAAATTATGGTAAACTTCACAGAGAAGATGTACTTGTGCAGCAGCATATTAATGACCTCACAGAAACCATTGCAGTCAATTGATGATTTGCCATATCTGATGGTTTGCCATCAGTAGAAATGTACCTGAAAGCAATTCAAAACTGCAAAACATGAGAAAGAATGAAGACTATTCTTTGCTAAAAAATAGCGTAAGTCAGCATTGCATGAATCAAGAAACAACATTGCACACACAAGTTCTAGAAGGGCTTTATTAAAGATCAAGAATCAAATACATAGAATGTTTGACTGCATCTGAATCCTATACAGTGGATGAAGTTTTACAGTTACCTGTAAATTAGAAGCAGAATTTGAAATCTTATATCACAGTAATCTACAGTCTTCTTTAGAAAAACTCTTTAGAAAGCACAAGCTCTACAATAAAATTATATTCCATTCACTGCCCCTATATATTTTAGCGTCACTTTAAGATAAATAGTGCTGTGATAAGAGGAAAAAAAAAACATTAACAGTAGCATTTCAGCAAAACTATTTTATTCTGAGAAGTTCTGCAGAAATTCCACTATGCCAGTTATATTTAATTGTAACATAAAAATTAAACACCATTTACTTGATGTAAAATTGAGATAGTATGTAAATTAAGTAAGTTTCAACTCACATCTGTTGGCAGTTTAAATAGTTTTAGTGTCATTAATTGTTATAAAAGTGCAAGATTTGCTGTATGCTTGCCACTTAGGACCAAAGGCACAAAAGTCTAATTGAACTAAGTAATTAGTAATTTGTCATTTCCTATTGTCAGCAATTACTTTCCATTAGAAATCCTCACTGAAAATTCTAATTTGAAGTGAGGTTTGCATTTTATTGCTGTCCATCCAAATTAGTTTAAAATTGACAGCTACATTTTCATTTAAAAAATTAAAGATATTAAATATGCTTGAAGACACCAAGGCATATTCTACCCCATGTGTAGTTGTGATAACATATCTGGACTCATAAGAAGGAGAAGGAAAATCCAAAATACTTCTTTCTTTTCTTCAGTTATGAACTATGTACCAGCACTACGTAGCAGGCCACATCAAACTCTTGCTCATGTGGATAGGGCCCTTAATTGGCAATTTAAATGGGTAACACAAACAGAGTATGACACACAAAATTCTATAAGGATTCACTGGATTTCTTACTCACTTTTACAAAAGGAACCAGAAACATGGATTGAAAATGCACATATAACAGGAATGGAACTGAGTATTTTCATGCTTTGTCCTAGGGGCTTTTCCTTGTCGTTTTACTGGAAAAGCAATTTTTCTTTTGCTATTTTTCAGACTTGTTAAAGCAATCAGCAGTGTTCAGTTGCAAATGCTTATTGTGCAGCATGAGGCAGGAGTGCTGCAGGTTCCTCAGAAATGCACAGGACTGATTAGCCATGAGAAGGTAGAGAGGTGTCAAATGGATATGTACCATCATTTCAGGGCTCATAACATGGAACTGCCAAGCAAGCAGCAACTTCATGCCTGGTGAAATGCTTCTGCTGCCCAATACAGCCAGTCCTGAAACTAGGGGACAACTAGATGTGCCAAGAGTCAAACTAGCTCAACTTTCTTGGCAGAAAGTCAAAAGTAATAATAGTATAAATTCATCACTGTCCTGGAGATCTTTTGTAAGCAAGTTACAGACCTGAACACAAGGAGCATGGGGGTTTATTTTTTTTAGCGTAAAAAATGTTCAAACCCTGAAATAAGATCATGCTTAGTTCCAGCTGACAAGCATTTCAACATAAAGCTAACAGTGTAGCAGAGGTTCATACTAAACATGATCAAAAGATACCAGCTGGATATCAGTTGCTATCCACTTGTAAGTAAGCCCCTCATAAAGTCACATACAGAACATAAAATTATATGATAATTTTTCACCATAAAATGGAGGCAGAAATTTGATGCTGAAGAAGCTGGCCAAGTGTGTAGTGATAGTTTAATGTATGAATTTATACATTTTGAAAACTATTAGGACCAGGGAACAACAGAATTGCACAATTGTGTGTCTAATAATGGAACAGTTATTAGAGGTAGTATCAAGCACATTTGCACTTCAAATGCAGTACTATGGTATATTGCCATCTTTCTTTTCTTAATTTATATGATACGATAATTAACCTTTAAATCTTGCAATGGTGATGAATTTCCCTTAAATATTTATTCTACATTCATATTTCCTGAAAGCACACATCTTTCACTGAAACTCTCTCTGATAACTAGTTAATACACATCACGGATAACTAGCAATCTAGATTAAGTGCACATTATTACTGTTAATTTGGAACATAATTCCCTATGAAGAAATATACCCACATGTTTACAAAAAGCTCATCACAATTAATGCTATGAGTGACAAAAGCGAATATTCTTAGTCATTCATCAGTAATAAATAACAGGCATTGTTCACAATACTTTCATAGCTGAAGTAGACTGTATCAGGGAACCTTTCAGACAGTATCATAGGCCTCTTTTCCTACACTGATTTAAGGATTCACTAGGAATAGATTTGTTATCTCTTCAGGGAAGAAAAATGAGAAAAAAAAACCCAAAAAAACCAAACCAAACCAACCACACAAAAAAAAAAACAACCAGGAGGTTACAAAAGAAAACAGAAGGGGAAAATGTCATCTGGACCCTCAACACAAGTCCACTGAACTGGCAGAAACCTTAGTCCAACCCCCCACCCACCTTTCACTGCAATCAGTTTTATTTCATACTGTATTAGCAGAAGCTGATTATAATTAGATATTTGATATGTATTAAAGAAAAAACTGATCTCCAAATCTGTTTCCTAATTATGTGATTCCTAATTCCATGGGATATTCAAAGCTAGGGTTTGGAGGTATTTTCAGAATAATAAAGATAGTGGTTATATCGCAAATCATTATTCTGCCTTTTCTACAGCTGTGTTTAATTGCCAATAAGGCACTGGACAAAACAGAGAATTAAATTAAAAGTTCAATAAACACTGATCAATATTCTTGTAAATACCAAGTCTATAAAATGATCTCTTTAAATGTAGTTATACTACAGGTACCATGTAGATAATCTGCATTTGAATTTTATGTGCTGCTTGAAAAATCTAGTTAAAGTTCTCCCCAGTAAAAACATTTTTAATCTAGCAATGCTGTTTAAAAAAAAAATAAATATATAAACCTGCCTCTATTCTTAAACTGTTGCTGTCTTCTGATTTCACATTAGCTCACAATCAGCTGAATAAAGAAGTCATCTTCTGTCTAACATGTAAATAAATCATCAGCTTCAGTTACTTTACCACTAGCTGTTTGTCATTCAGAAAAATAATGGTTAATCAATGACTAATCAATGAAGATGTGTAACGTATTAGTTTGCAGTCCTTCATCATCCTATTTTCCTCAATTGCCTGGGGGTTTGTGTTCAGTACTTACAGAATCGATTACAATTGTGAGTGATCATTCAGCTCATGTTGAGAGCTGTCAGCTGTGCTTTCTGCTAGGAGTTTTTACCATCCTGTTTAATACAAGATGCTAATATTTAGCTGCATCTGACAAGCCGGATACCGTAGCAGAAAATTTTATAAGAAGTGCTTAAGTAACTAATTGCAACACTACATGTCACTTGATGAAACTAAACTTTTCCTGACTTCACAATAATCATAAGCATTACTGACTTGCTGTGGAAAATTAAAGGAAAATAGCTGTCTGCTTGAGTCTGATCATGCCTGCAGGGAAGGCCTAAGAAAGGCAACTGACAATGATGCCTTTGTGCATAACTGCAGGGGGAAAACAGATAATTCTTCAATTTTCATATAAACTGACATTCTTCACCATATGACATTCATGTGTACACTCAATTTCCTACCAGAGACACTAGAAAAGTTGGACCCACAGACTTTTGATACATAACAACATAAATTAATAACAAAGGTTTCTATAACGAAAGTCATGTTTCACTGCTCGACAAGACTATTTGTTTTGAAGCAGATTTAAGCTTGTCACCAACATAAGGAGAAAAGATTGGCTGTTGTTCCCACACACACACCAAATATATTATTGCCAATGTATAGGTTTATTCACGTTAATTATTGTTTTCATACTTCTCTTAGAAAATGCATGTCAGTGGTAGTCATAGGGTGTGATGGTGGAAACTAATAATTGTTAATATATTTCATTAAATATTTAGAACTGAACAGTATCAATTAAAACGGCAATGCGTAAGTGAGCATTTCTAGTGGTTTTAGCTCCAACAGCTCCCTCTTGTGATTGAAATGTTAAAGCTCCCCTGCTAAAACTGCACAGCATTTGAGTGGCAGGCTAAGATTATCGGCACTCTTTCCAAAGACAATATTAAAAAAAGAAGAGAAAGAGAAGTTGCTTTAGCAGCAAGTCATGATAAGATATCTTTCTAACGTAACATATTGCAATGTAATTCAATAATCATGTTTATTATACGAATTTAATCTAGGAAAGTAAAGAGCAATTTCTCCATTAATTTAGGGAATATAACTCACCTAAGAATTCTTTTAATATTGTAGGATTTTCATCAGTTATCTTATTTTTAGCTAATTCAATAGGCAGGGAAGATAGCAATAGCTTTCAGGAAAGAAGCACTTTCCTACTACACAGACTAAAAGCTGCACTAATACCCATAGTACTGAAAATAATCGGTGTCTGATTTTAACATAGTGCATAGAAACAGTCCAAATACATCCTCTAATTCAAAACAGTCAGTGACCCATTAAAAATAGCTGCAAAGCAACATTATTACCTTGCTACAAAAAAGAACATTTGCAGTATTAAATGTTATTTTATTTCTGTGTTTTGGTCCCTCATCTGTACTGGAAATAAAATTACCTTTTGCAAAATAATACATATACCATAACTTTTTTTTGTTTATATACAGACAGATTGATATAAACCACCAATTTCTAGCATGATCAAAGATATCACTGGTGTATTGCTTATTACTGCATGCAGCAAAAATAAACTGAATTAGGTATTGATTACAAGATTAGTACTAAATGATTAAAAAAATATAAGGCCTACAAAGTATGTGAAACAACGATCTCCCTACAATTAACTAACAAGTAAATACTGTAAAGGACTAAATTAAGTAGTTGTAAAAACATGACAACAATCATTATACTTAGTTGACATTCAGAAGAAATTGTGTTTAATTTAAGATCACTTGGCTAAGCTGTCTCCCAAGGATCTGAATAAAATAAAATACTGGTAGCTTGGTTGTTTTCCCCCCTGAAGTTTCCTATAAGTATAAAGAAATATTTAGATATGGTCAATTCATCTTAGCAACATCTTTAACACCCACCCCAGCTCCCAGCCCTTCAGAATGACAACACAAATAATTGCTCTAAAACCAAAAAATAAAGGAAACAACACTTTAAACCATGGATAGCATTGTTAGTGCACATCCCTATTGTTTCACATTTCTGAAGTTCCTGCCAAAGACTTAGCAAATAGGCAAAAGAGAACCATTTTCTCTTAGCTGTTTGTTGTCTACAGAATTGCCACATTTGGTTCAACCATTCAAGATAAGAACAAAAATACTCATCTGCTTATATCAACTTCATACTCTGAATTACCTTGCTTTGTGAGCTGACACTTTTTCCTTTGGTCTGGAAGCCCCCAGCTTATGCCAATACTATTGTCAATAACAGCCAGCGTATAGTGGCTATGTGGGAATATGTTCTCATTTATGACTTTGCAAGCCAAACTGTGTTCTGATATTTCATTAAAATGCATTTCTAACAAACTTTTCTTAAGTGACATTGCTAATCTTTGTATTTAAAATGAAACCTTTACACCAAAACGTCTAAGCAATCATATTACATAAGAGGAAAAACACTAATTTTATCCAAAAAATTGATAAGCCTTATGAACTATGATATGATTCCTGATGCACAGAACATTTTTCTTTTTTTTTTCTTAAGATATAATCATCAAAACAATGACAAATGAAAGACTCAGAAAAGGTTATGACTTGACAAAGTAACATTTTTAAAACTTGGACACCAATCAAATTGATACAAGCATCAGTGATGCAACACTTTCTGACACTAAAGTCTTTACCACTGTCTAAAATATATAGAATAGCCTATTGTGATTGCTTAATGTCAACTTTTGTTCATAAACTCTTTCATAAAAGTGAAACAGGGAAAAATGATTTAAAGCAGTTCAATTTGTCTATTTACCTTAATCTTTAACTATTCCCATATGTCTTAGATACATGATGTATGACTCGCCATAAACCAATTTTTCAAAGATATACAAGATAGAAAAAAGTCAGGCTTCTAACATTTTATGCACTGAACTTTCAAAGACAGCTGGCAAAACAAAACACTTTTAGGCTTCAGAAAAAGCTTCAGAAAGGTTTTATGAAACATTTGCAACTCTTAAATAAGATACAGCTAAATATTTCTCCAAACAAACAACCTCAAGGGACGAAGGTCTTCTTAAAAACTTGAATTAAACCATAAACTTGAGGACTGATATTTTAATAGAACAATTAGACTTCCATTTGGAAAGTGAGTGCTTGAGCTGTGCATTCAATTCTGAAAGCCAGCCTGTGACACTGTACATTACAAATCACAAGTGGTGTAATCTCACTTTTATGGTCATATGCATAACTCAAGGTACTAAGTGCAATGACTTTTTCTGAGTATTTAGTAGCAATTCTCACTTTAATATGCATCAGTCTGAAGCACGGGATAAGGCAACACACGTTTGCTTTAGTTTAGCAAGACTTTCACTGGCAATTCAGAAAACAAGAAACACACTGCACAACAAAAGTGTCTGACTTACCTCGAATGGTCAGTAGACTGGAGCAAGGTGATGTGTCAATTAGCAGGAAGTTTTTGTTCCATCCAAGAAGTTGCAGCATAGGATCCATTTGGGCATAGGGTCCCAGGTCCATGCAGGGTCCCAGGTAGGATTACTAAGAAAATTATTACTCTCACTTGAAAAAAAAAAAATTAAAAACAAAAGTATAGAATAAAAATTTGTATAGGTGGGAAAAAGTTTAGCTTTCTTTTATACAATAAAAATGATTTATAATCTTCCATTTATATTTTTAAAATTTCATTCACATTTTTTGTTTCAATTTGAAATATTTAAATAAACTTCTACATTAAAAGACAGAATTGTGATTTTGATTACCGAAAACAGTTTATCATCAGGAGCTAATGCTTTTCAGTTAGTCTAGCAACCTACATTTTTCTGTAATTTGGTATCATTATGCATTTTGAAAACATTTGGTATCAGTTAGAGATATCTGAAAATGGAGAGGGGGGAGCGTGCATAATTTTTCCAAGACTCCAATTTCAGAAACTTCACTGTAATAAAATGTGTTTGTGCTGAAACAAAACAAGGTCATATATGGGGGAGAGGGGGGGGAACAAACACAAACACCTGAAACTTACAGCTTCAGAGAAAGAAAAATAGTTTTAATCCAGTATATATATTTATACATACATTTTGAATCCTAGAATTAAAATGGTTGTTTTTTAGACTTCAAGTAAGATTGAGAAACTGACTGCAGATCATGTATACAATGTAGGGTCAATGCTGTATTGAATTTCTAGACCATTTTCAGACTACCTTCTGGCAATGGAAGCATTTTGACCACTGACACTCCCTATGGGTATATCTGACTATCCTGGTACAATGCACCATTCCCCATTATTGAATCTACAACAAACTGCTGTAGGTTATTCATTGATTGAGTGTTTAAGTGTATTCTTTGGGAGCAAATGGAGAATGAAATCTGTAAACAATCACACACACAAAATCAGCAGAATTCTTCACTTGGACGTGGTTTTCAGTTTCAGCACTTAATTATCTGTACTATTTGATAAAAACTCTGTCACTTTAAATAAAGATGCACGGGAATTTCGCATTTAAAAGTTATACCAAGTTACAAAGTGGAGCTGCACATTTTATCTCAAAGAAAAATTAAGCCATCATTGGCCAATGATGACTACATAGGGACATAAGGTTTAAGCACATCTGCCATACTTTATGCTAACATCTTTATCCAGATCAATTACAATATGCACTATCACTGTTAAATAACCAATATAGATGCAGACCACAGCTCTATAATATTCCTAATGGAGGTTAGAACAGATATTAAGAGCTACATTTTCATAAGCTCAAGCAATAATTGTGTGTGCTTGTACGCCTGTGCATATCTTCAATCAAGCTGTATTTTGATATCACAGGAAAATGTTCCTTTTTCTATTTTAACCTGTGCAAAACACTCTTTTTCTCATATATATATAGCTCTGAGTTCATTTGTACAGTTTGTCTGCCACTATGTATTTATAGCTATTGCCCAAATGAGCTGTTCATACAGTACTACAGAGCTAAAAACACGAGAAAGACATTTGAAGCTTACTTCATCACAATGTCCACCTTTGATTTAACAAAAAAAAATATAAGAAAAGCAGTCATCTTGAGAATGAAATCATATGTCATATGATTTCAGCTTGAGAAACATTTGTATACGTCACTGTGGTACAAAAGCATAATAGAAAATTTACATTTCTTACCATTAAATCTTTAAGATTAATTTTACCGTAAATCTACAAAGAAGCCTTATTACTCCCTCCCATTCTCACTGAAAAACTGCAACTACAATAATACCTTTTATTTCAAAATGACACCCAAACACCAGGAACACAGGAGTCTTTCTCACGTAAGGTCCTTTCCATAAGCATAGCAAAGATTTGACTGTCCAAAGAGTGCAGAGCTGAGTAGTCTGGAGGAAAACACACAGCATGTTGAAAATAACTTTTTTTGTTCTATGAACAGAACTTCAAACTACACTATTATTCTGTTACACTGAAGTATTGAAGAAGGATGAGAACCTGCACCTCCATGCACAAAGATATTGTAATGTAAGTTGAGCATAACCATGTTTAAAAAAAAGTCTGATCTGTCTATAAATCACCTAGGTATGCATATTCATAGACAAGAATATGTTTGAGTTAAGCACAGCAGGACTGCACAGGTATCATAATTCAAGTGTTTTAACTGCTCACCTACTGCGAGTCATAGAATCACAGGATATTCTGAGATGGAAGGGATCCACAAGGATCATTGAGTCCAACTCTTAAGTGAATGGCCCATATAGGGATCAAACCTGTGACCTTGGTGTTACTGGCACCATGGTGTAACCAACTGAGCTCATCTCAGTCCATCCATGCTCTCCTTTTCCTACTGAAACCCAGATGCACGTGTGTCTGTATTCAGATTGCAGGTTGGAACAAGGTCTTCAGCAGAGTTCCATTGGAGAGAACCCTAAGTTCACTGTAAATCCAGAAGGATTCCATTTAGGTAATCAGGGAGTAAAACCACAAGTTGTACCATGGAGAGCATCTGCTCTGAAACTCAGAGACTCCCAACAGGAGCTTTTGAGTGGACATTCAAGTGTGTTATTAAATTGTGGCAAGGTATCAATTTCCTCTGCTGTCTGACAAGGTTCAAATTCATACCTCCTACCTCCCCAGGGGACAGCTCAACCATCTGCCAGTAATTCCAGCCTATCCTTTCCCTTCCATTTCATTGGAATCGTGTGCACATACTTGATGGGTTGGTGTGGGACAGGACAGATTCATTTTTGGAAATCCAACAGTACCAGCCTTTAGATGCTTCCTTAATTCCATAGATGTCCAAAGCTCACCCAGGAATGGGATTCTGTTGCAACCCATTACACGTATTTCTGTAGGAATCCGAGAATATTGTATCTGATCTCCAGCTGCCACTTCAGAAACATGCAGATTTCCCATAGCACATCTTTTGGCCAAATGCAGGTATGTTGAATGCTCCAAGACTCTCTGAAACAGCACAAAGTATCCACACTTTGACACAGTCTACACTTAAGCCGGCAATAGCCCATAAGGTTCCCAGGGCATCTCAGACACTAGAAGCAATCTAACCACATTAGCTTTCTTGAGATGAGATGATTAGTACAGCCAGAGTAGCCACAGCTATTGTGGTTTCATTTTTTTAGCCTGCAGTTCAGGTATCTCTTCACAACACTCATTGGACTACGGAGACTTACACACTTGTTCTGCTTCTAAATATGCCCAGAAGCATCTAATTACTCAGCACTGGACAACCACGGATTCATACAGCCCACTGGAAAGCTGCTGTTATGAATGAGATTTCATGTACTCTGTATGAAGCAGTTAATGGGTAAAACAAGGAGTCCTTGGAACAAGAAGCAGAGCACAGATTCCCCATTCCTAGCAGAATGCCCCAGTCAGGAGTCCTGCTTTTTCCCTTCAGACTAACACTTTTTTTTTTCTGCAAAGAAGGGGAGGAACAACCTAGATCTAGTATGACAGTGAGGCCTCTCACTAAACAAAAAAAAGGAGACATGGGTTTGAATCTGATATAGGTTCAAGTGTCTGCCAGTCAGACTTATGCTCCTTCTGCTGAACACCTCAAACCAGTGGACAGAAATTCCTTTCAAAGGAATACTATGTTTTGCTTTTTTTGTAAAGAAACAGCTCCCAGTATCAAACATTCAAGAGAAAATTAAGGTTATAAATATCACACAGAGGTATATGTTCAAGGTCTGAAAAATTAATGCAGTGCTTCAATACTGCTTGTAATCATGATTTCTTATTGACTCATTTATATAGTCCCCTTATAGGTGTCTTTGCATAAAAGAAATCAGTAAATATTATGGTTTATGCTATCAGTAAATATCAGCCAGGTATGACAAAGTAGAGGTTTCATGCCACAAATGAGACACCTAAATATCAGGTATTTCTATATCCAACATCAGAACAGCTGTAGTGTGCCCTTTAAGGGCATGTATTCCTTCAGGTCCAAACACACAGTTGTGTGGGCTATATAGAGGATTTGGAAGCACTTTAAACCTCAGCTTGAATCTGTTGTGGCTGACTAACTTGATATTAATTCTGTTATGTTACAGGGCTTCCTTTGGAAGCCTTTGGAAATGAGAGCTCATGTCATCATGCAAATTTTAATAATATTTCAAAGTAAGGCAATCACAAAAACAGTTATAACAATAAGAAAAGTAAAAGTTGTTGGGCTTCTTTGTTCTTTTTTTTTATGTATATGTAATCAATAAAGTTCTATAGCACTGGTAACTATGATTTCTTTGTAAGCTCATCTGGTAACCTAATAACAGAAGTATATTTTAAAAAATATCACTCTAGAGCTTTGTATTCTTGTATTTTAGCTGGTAGGTGAACAAAATTAATTTCTTCCTTTGCATACTAAACACATACAACAAAGCAAACAATATTCATAAAGAATTTTTCCTTTGGGACAGTTGTCTGCACATCCTTATCTTCCCAATTATATTAACATGACAACCCAGGGTATTCAGCACCTTTCTTCACAGAAATCTGTTATGTTCTATTTCCCATCCTGAGGAAGACATCAAGACAGCATTTAATCACCTCGTCACTGTTCCAGTTTAAGTGTGGTCAAAACTTGTGCTGTAAACTTTCAGAATGGGGCTTAGTCATTTAACATTTCATTCCCCAAGTCAAGTTTGTTGATTTCCTTAATGAAATTGGCTCTGCTGCAACATTAATTTCAGAGTTGCTTTGTTTTAAAAGTAGGGATTGCCTTATATGAGATAACATCAAAAGAGCCATAGGAAAGATGTCTGAGCCTATTTGGATAAGTTGGAAACTGGCAGGGATGAGGCACTTGCCATTATGACTGTGCTGGAAAGAGTTCACAATCAGGAAGCAGAAAGGTTTGAGACTGCACACACTGCATTAGCTCTGCTCCCTGGTGCATATGTATTACAACACAGCTTTGAAATATGGTCACTTCCTTTCCCAGTCATAATACGTACTTTCTATAGGCAAACACACGTAGCATCCTATGTTACATATTTCAGCAGAGAAAGTCTTCTAGAATGTCCATTATCTACAATAAGAAATGTCATTTTAGAAAACTGATAACCAAGTGCGAACAACTGTTTTATGCTTTCATTCTACCAAATGCCTCGCTACCTGCTCTCACCTCTTTTGTTGTGCCTAGGGGAGCCCTCACTGACAGCTGAAAAGAAGTTCGTAGCATAGTTGCTACTTACGTCCATAAGCTGGCCGTGGCAGAGAAAGACTTACATCTTCAGGGAATACCACTGCCGAAAATATGTTACTAGGATCATCCCAGGCTTTATCAAGTATGTGTTAGTAGGCACTGTGTTAGGAACTATGGGGTAAAGTTTAATTTTCAGAAATAGTCATAGTCAAGAAAAAGACCAGTTATTTCACTTCCTTTTTTTGGGCTGAGAAGAATGCATGAAACACAAGAAACTCTTCAAAGACTATTTTGGTTCAGTGTAACTCCATAGCACCTGGAAGTTATTAACCACAACTTTCTTAGCAAGGAAAGCTTCTTCAGTTCCAATTATCATGGCTAGGAATTTTGTCCATCCAGTAAAATTCTGTAGTAAGGAAGACTGAAGGAACAAATTTTTTTATTAACACTCTGCTACTGCTTCTACTGAGCAATTGAAGGGAGAATGGCAGAAGCTGGCAGGACTTGCTGGAATCCTGGTGAATTACAGACTCATTCAGGTGGCTAAAGATCTAGATGATTTTTAGGGTCTCTTCCAAACCAAGTCATTCTATAATTTAGGTTGGAAAAATTCCCAAAGACCATAGAGTTCAACTGTTAACCTAGCACTGTCAAGTCCACCACTAAAAATGATTATATATATATATAGTCTAGTTCTCTCTGAACAACTGCTAAAATCTTGTATGTGTGAGACAAGACCTGAGAATTAAGTAAAAATAAGAATAACCTTAGAGTCCTATACCAGGAAAACTAAAGAGAAAAACCCCTCAGAAACAGCCTTTTGAAAGGACTGAGCTCTGATTCACCCTAAGTTCAATCAGAACAATTTCCTCATCCGGAAACTATCTGAAGAGAAAAACTGACAGTTAAAAGGAAAGATTTCTATATTTTTGAAACTTTATTACTTGCAATTACTAGATTGTTCTGGGTACAAGACAGTCCCTCATTAATTTAAGAATCTTTTCCATGTTAAAGGTTTGTTGATCTTGCACCGTGACAGATTCAAAAGGCCCAAAACAGAATAAATGTAAGCATATACCTCTAAGTGGCACTAATGGAGAAAAGTAATTTTAGAAGCTAGACTATGACACCTGAATGCAATTAAGTGACTTCCAAAGATGCTACGTTTCTTTTGTATATAGTATAAATGAGGTGAGTGCATTTTTTTTTTTACATCACAGCTCAGAAAATAACTGTTGATCTAGAACAGCTGGAAAAAACTAGTTATTGACACATCAGTTTAGAAAAGCCTTAATGCAGAAGGACAAGGAAAGGGTTGCATGTTTAACATTAGCATAACAGAGTGACACTTATTGCAAACTTAATTACCTAATATGCATATTTCAAAGTTGTCTGAAAATTATCAGTGATGACTTATGGTAGTTACTGAAAAATTAACAGCTCCAACTACTAAGGATGCCAGCGGCTGGCAGAGACAGTGCTTCCTGCTATCAGAACGAAGAAAGAAGTTGGTAGGAACATGGGCATATTTTGGCAAACTAAGGCAGTATTTTTGTTAGGGTACCTGGGGCAAATGGTGGGTAAATAGTTCTTATGGCGGATAACAGCTAAAAATAGTAGCTGGTAGACCCTGAAGAACTTTCTCTTCCTTTTTGTAATAATTCTGTAACTCCCAAGTTAGAAAGAAAAAGCCAAGTATGTTAATGTGGTGGGCAATTCAGGAAATAAATACAAAAACACCTATTTGCTGCTCACAAAACTGATCCTTAACCAACCTATGAGAAACTAGTAAAAATAAATAGACTTTGCCTGTAGCCAGCTAAATGCATGAGGTGAGCAGGGATGCCTGTGATTGATAAAAGATACAACACTTGGAAGCCTTGGAGCAAAGAGACTAATCCATGAAATACAAACCAGAAGAAGAAAAAAAGGCCTCCCAGACCAGACTGCAAGCTCCTCCCAAGGATAGGAACTGTATAAATTTTATCCCATGCTTTTTTATAAGAAACAGCTCTGATCATGGTATATCTATATTATTGTCACAGAGGGACCTGCCACCTAAGCACCATCAGCTGGCAAATTAGCTTAGTCAAGACTAAAAGGCAACGTAAGACTCGGCAAGAGCTATTTTATTCTCCCCCAAAAAATACTCAACTGCTTCTGCACTGATGTCAGCTAAAAATTACTGAAAATTAAACATAAACATAAAATTATATACATGCTACTAAGCAACAGAAGTCAAACTTAATTATGCTTGGCTTCTTGGTTCAAATATTGCTTCCAGACATCAGATAAAACAATTCAGATATTAGGAAGTTCAGACTGAATAGTTGCAAATATTTCACTAGAACTATTTACATGGAAATGTAACTGTGGTCCCAATAATCCATTCTTACCTATTGATTTCATTACCTAGATAAACTCCAAATACCAAGGCATGACACCCAGAGTCATACAATAGAGCTGTCTTGCCCTCCAATCCATTGTCTAGGATATGAAATTATCCAAATTAGGACTACAGAAATAAATGAGGGTTCTATGACACAATCTTTCCTTGCCTTATTTATTTTCAACTGTAGCATTAATGAGGTCATCTTCTCTGTAACACAGAGACTGGACATGGAGAAGAGCCCATTTCAGAGTCTTCCCTTAATTCAGGAAATTAAATTAGGGCCCTTTCTATTCCACCACTCTCCAGCAAAAGGGAGCCCCTAAGGCATAAATGATGAATTTGCAAATCAGAATAAAATAGTGTTTGATTTCTTTGGGATCTCAGCTAGCCACTGTCACTTAGAAGAAAAGAAAATTTCTTTTCAGTGATCTACTGCACAGCAGGACTTTGGTTGTGGTTACTTGCAACCTGCTCCCTGACAGCTAGTCATCCGTTCTGTGCTTAGTGAGTCTCAAAGCAGAAGGAAACAGTGTCCTGAGTACTTGCTGTTAAAATTAAACTGTTCTTTAACAAAATGAGGGGACATCAAGCATCCAGCCCAATTAAAACATGCAGGAGAGTCACTTTAAATGCTGTTTAAAGTACACTGAATTTCTGATCAACAGAAGATCGTTTTCCTTCACACAGGAGCAACTGCAAAGGGAGCATTTGTTTGAAATTGATCCCCCCCAGTGCAAGTCTTAATGTGTTGTTAAACTTGGCCATTTAAACCAGAACCAGTGAAATAAAACTCTGATGACTCCTAAAGATTTTAAGATTAATGCAGGAGGAAATTACCTTGCCTAGTCATGCCTACTTTTATTAGTACCCTGCAGTTGTGTTTCATTTTGGATTTGGCAAAAGTATGATTTGAAAGTCAAGAAGGCAACTCCTTGTGTTTTGTATTTAATTATTGAAACATAGAACAATGCTAAAGCTGCATTTCCAAAGTTTGTGGTATTGTGATTTGCAAGTTTTCCTTAACAAAACTGCAATCTGGCATTATGTTTTATCATGATGATACTGAAAAATTACTCGTGTATTTTTTATTGCATATGTCCAGTAATCACTATATCAGCGTTGTAGAATTTGACAATTTATTTCTATTATTTTTTAAATTGCATTTATTTTTAATACAGTCAAACAGATGCAGTGTTCAAACACTTCAGTAGGCTCCACTGATTACACACATGGGGTAAAAACTTTGGCATTATTCCTGGTGTAATACATTCAATTTTTATTGTAGTATGTAGTTTTAAAGAGAGAGCTACTTCCAGCTTATAGTGAAGTTGGTTTTATTTATAAAGCTACAGTGTACAGGGAATTCATTAGCAAAAGGCAAAACAAACTAGACCAACTGGGTTAGAGAAATTCTAAAACATTTATCAGGTTCTTCAGATGAACTGTACACCCCTTGGCACATCCCAGCACACCATGCAGACTTCTTCCCCACTCTCTGCTCACGAGTGCTACACAGCTACACTCTTGCACAAACGTCCCAGTTCCCTATCATTAGCTACATAACTCAAAAGATATTCAGCATACAAATTTAATTTTAAATTAAATATAATCTGCTGTTTGCATAGGCCTGCCTTTAAAAGCAAAGCTATACTGAAGAAATTTTATCACCTCCCTTATACTTTTATCCTTTTCCTACCCACAAAAGTAAGCCTCTAGAAAGTGTCTTATCAAAATACAGGTATACTAAATAGCAACAGGCTGGTGGAAGGCAGTACACTGGTGAGAAACACTGAGCAACAATTTTTGTTTTAGCATTAGTGAATAGAAGGATCATACAAGAATGGCATTTGGTGCTCCATGATTACATTTAAATGGTTGTTCACATGAACAAGAATTGGAGAAAACAGACAAAGAAGCAGTAGAAAATACCTAAATATTTCCTGAACACTTTTTTCTTCCTTTTCTGGTTACAAAGAAAAAAAACTACAGAGAAGATAGTGAACATTTTTTTAAAAGTACTTTGAACTCTTCATAAAGAAACACAAGACAATTAGCAAAAATCCTCCAAGGTATGAAATGCTTTCATCATGAAAGAAGTTAATACATACTGAGAATCAAACTTCAACTATGAATTATGGATAACTCCTTTTAGTTATTTGTGTGTGTGCACGCATTCAGCACAAGGTGGGCAGCTCTAGAGAGAGGTAAGTAAATAGTGACTGCCTGAGTCTGTGCTTAAACCTCTCCAGTCCATGCTGAAAGTTTTAGTAGTCACCAAGCTGTAATTTTGGAAAGAATATAACGCATAGATTTTCCATTTGTAAACAGCAAAGATATTTTTGGGAAGAGAGAATATAATTACTGAAGCTGGAATTTGCCCAGGGCATTGGCCTTAACTTTCTTCCTCTTGCAAAGAGTGTGTTATGCAAGTATGCATGAAAAAAGAAAGTCTTGAGCTGTCAAAGGGGTAATTCTTCTAGTTAAATTTAAATGTCAAGACAGACTTACAAAAAAATTTAACACAATCTAATCCCTGGACTCAAACTCAGTGAGCACTTTTCATTAAGTCACTAAAAAAAATAAACAAAAACCATTTCAGATGTTTTAATTTTATGTTACAAGAATTTTACACACCTTCACTACAGATTATACCTTCATCTGAATAAAGGAAGCAAGAATACCAGCAATGTATTAAATCCAGAATTTTGGGGTGGGGGAAGAAACACATGGAACTAGAGAGAGATACAGAACATGCTGCAACACTTGAGCATATACTAGGAGGGCCAGAGAAGAAGGCAGTTGATCATAATGATAAAAATTTATTTTTATATTCAGAGCCCTTCACTTGGAGACAGGGGAGAGAAAAGCTGTGGGATTTTTCAGTTGCTTTATTCAATAAATCATGTTCATTGAGCACAACACACCAGCGCAATGCCCAGTCAAGCTCTAAATGATAAACTAATTCAGCCTGCTGACCAATGGACACTTGCTCCGGGGTAAGGAAAGGGGACTCTTGTTCTAACCAAGGAAGAGGACTGAATATACACTGGAGTCTTCACTTCAAGAAGCAGCTGTCAAGCAATTCCTGACCCCAAGCTCTAGCAGTGGCAGGGACAAGAGAGTTTTCTACTCGCCAGTTCCCTTTGGGATCAACCCTTCCTCTCCCTGTAATAAGAAACAACACTGTGCATCTTCTAAGCAGCACAGAAAGGTGCCAGAGCTCATGCTTACGAAGATAATGTAGGAGTGGAGGTAAGCAGGTGCCTGATGCAAAATTAATACACACTCTGAGAAAATGGTGAGGGATAGATACATTTGGATATCCTGGGAAGACGTTGTTGCTGTTCCCACAACAAACAGCATCCATCTCAGAATGTCTAAATCAGCCCTTCCCCACTCTCCTATTCCTCAAATCCTGTCCCTACGATCACTAAAATTATTTGAATCCTGCTTAAACCACTAAGAAGTCTTCTGTCAGCTGAACATCATCTAGTAGCATCAGTCTTAAAAACTGTGTATAAATATTCATGCAACTTCACTTATTGTGGAATGCTTTCATGAACACTTGCTGCAATTCTCCAATTTCATAATTTCAACCTTTTGCTAATATTGAAGACTCCACTTTCCTCTTGCTTTTATTCCCTTGCCGTGTCTAAAATTTCATTGTGTGTGACTACAGTATGATTGTGACTACAATACAGATTATTTTTTTAATTCGTCTTCATAAGTCAGTTCCTCCCACAAATATAGTCCCAATGAGATTTCTTTCTTCAGATAAAGTCCTCTCTGTTACTGTAACTAACTAGGACTGGATGACAAGAATGGCTAGGCTTCAGCAATGCTTTGGTCTGAGTTATTAGGTTCTTGAAGACAAATTCTTTACTTCTCTTTCTAAGGGCTTTTGGTCATATGAAGCCATCAAGCTTATTACACAAAACATAATCCCATCTCTTTGACCAAAATAGAAGGAAATCGGGAAAAGAAAGTTTATATCTTCATAGTGGAAGACTTCCTAGTCACACCTAAACAAATAAACCTAAAAAAAATTGTCCCTATTTAGCTGATAGAAACAGGCTATGTTGTTGGATCTGCAGGTTTGGAGTTTTTACACTACTGAATATAGCTGCAACTAAACGGAGTTTGCACTGCTTACCTATGGCATGAGAAAACCTCTTACACCACAGTTCATGTGCAGTCTTGGACAGCAACTGATTTACTTGGCCAACAGTTACATTTCCATTCACACATCATTAAACAAGTATTTAATCACTCTCTCCTGCAGCCTGGCACAAGGCATCTTGTACAACCAACAGCTCAGGGGAGATGTTGTGTTTGCACTGCCAATGGTTGGGCAACACTTATTGATGTAAAACTGTGATAAACTATTTCCAGGGTTCCTGACATTGCAACATGCAAGCCTACACTTCAAAGTTTCTCTCTGTACTCCAAAAATTGTGTTCACTCTACAACAAGAAGGAAACAGACAAAAGCACTGAGAGCACAGTACAACAGGGTTGGGGTCATCAAAAGAAGAAGCAGTTGTACCACCAGCCAGGTTAGCAGAGCCAAGAGGGAAGCTGTATAGAAGATGGAGGACATTAGATGTAATGAATTTCAGATTTTGAAAAGTGCAGACAGAAAAAGGACAGATGGAGCAAAAACTAAAAAAAAACAAAAGAAAAGAAAAAAAAATGAAAACCACTCCCAAATATGCCAGAGAGGCAAGACAAGTATTTCAGAAGGAGAAAAGAAGAATTAAACAGTGAGGCAGTGAGGGTTGGAGGGGCAGAGGGGAGGTGGAACAAAAAAAAAAAACAAACCCAAAAACAAACAAACAAACAAAAAAAACTAACTAAAAAAAAAAAAAAAAAAAAAAAAAAAAAACCAACCCAAACAAATAACAAAACCAGCACCCAGCAATTCTTCAGGCACACTAACAGTATGACAGTTAAAGTCAGGATGTCCAGAAGCAAAATTTCCCTGAACTTATGCACAAGACCAAACACTCAGAAAATCTATGTCCAAATACATTTGTACAACTCTGCTCACTAACAGTGATGCTTCTGTACTCACGACGTTCTACAACTGTAAGTAGAAGAGATGACCCTTCTCCTTGAAAACTTAACTTTAATCAAACTACATGGAACTAGATTTTTAACAAAGGTTAGAAGATAGAAGTTTCCAAGCACAAAGTCCTTCTTCAGATGTTTTACTTGTTTCTAAGTTGAGAGCTATCACTAAATTTCATTTGATTAATTGGGAAGAGATGATCTGATCCCTCTAACAGCTTCTGAAACAATAGCATCAAAAGGTCAGTCTACCCAAGCTGCAAAAAAACACTAAAAGAAACCCTGCAGACCTACTCCACAAAAGCCCCAGGCCTTCAAACACAACAGAAATTGCCTGAGTACAAAGAGGCTCTCACACACTGCCTCACTTACTCTCAGAACACCTTGTTGGACCCAAGGACATGTTACAGATACTCTTTTCTCACAGACTCCTGGGACTTTCTTAACTCTTCTAGGAGATATGTGACTTCTTTAAAAACATGCGAAGCACATACTCAAGACTGAATTGTCATCTACTAGCTTTTCTGAAACCTCATTAAGATATTCAGAAGTGCACTCACAGTGGAAGATCCTGCTTTTAAAGCAAAACACACATCACTGGAACCAAGTATCCCACAAGCCATCTTTTACCTAATGGAAGCAGGCAATCCCCAAGCAGTCAAGACAAAAGACGGCCATTAATTGCCATAACTACACCATGCTAAAATTATTTATGCCTCTAACAAAGCTATCTAACTCTTTCCTAACAACCACTGTGAACAGAGAATTCACAAAAGGGACAGAAACACTACTAATTACTGCAGAATATTTTTTCACAAAAGAACCATGCGATATGTAACTTCTAAGACATCAATTTAGAAAGAGCTGAAGAAAGAAGTAAGAGAGAAGATCAGAACTAACATTCATAGCTCTACAGTGACAACTGTAGTGACAAAAAAAAGTAATAATGTGTTTTGGGAATATTAGTTTATTCACTAACAGTATACCCCTAAATATTGCCTTAATGTTCCAAAACTGATAATTATCTGTCTCTTCCTCTGTGTCATGAAGGTTAGTGACCTTGTCACTCCTCTCCTTGTTAATACTTCCCCTTTGCTCCACAGGTCCAATCACCTTTTCTTTCAAATTGCCTAGTTGATGAACATAATAAAGTTAAGCTCAGAGCAATTGTTCTCCACATATATTTAATTTTGAAGGCTTTTTGCTTCTATTTCAGACACTAAGAATGGCTTTGTCTTCAAAACCTTGTTTGTGCCTCCCCTCCAAGCCTGCCTCTGTATCAGTTGTTTTATTATCAGCCTTATCAAAGAGAATAAAATTTGTTCAAACTAACTAAAAAGCTGAACATCATGCCATTATTACATTACTTCAGCCTTCAAGTATGTGGAAACTTTAAGTAAAGAGCCAATTTATATCTGTAACCTGAAGTGCTGGAAGAAGAAATAGGAGAGCCCCACATGCTTTTCTGTAGGTAGATCAATAAAAACACAAGCTAAAAATAATGCAATGATAACAGCCCTTAGTCTGATGCAGAGTTCTACATTAAGAAAGTTCCCTCCTCCTCAGTCCTTAAACCAAATTTACTGTGGCTGCAGCAGCAGGCTTTATGACAAGCAAAACAAAGTTTTTCAAGTGTTGATGGTACACAGCTGTGGGTTAAAAAAAAAAAATCCAAAACAAAACAAAACCAAAACCAACCAAACAAAAAAAACCCTTAAACCTTCTTCCACCTTATTTCCAAGAAAACTTGGGCTCCTAAGGTATCGTAGATCCTTTGAAAAGATTGATAAAGTTTCTGCTGATATTATCAGATTCTGATTTAAGCCAAGCCATCAGAGATTCAGACCTTGCCTTCCAAGTACAGGGTACTGACTTCAGCTAACATTAAGAGTCTCTCAAATGCATACTGCTCCTGTGTTGGGCCATCAGGCACATTGAGGCAGGATAATTCAGTGGTGGGGTTCAAGCATTCAGGCTGAATCTTTTAAGTCCTAATACATGCTAGTGTCTTCTGGAAAGACGTGTGTACTCTGTAATATCAGTGTCTGACTGAGTAGCTGGAGACTAAGTATAATTTTGAAGTTAATCATTGTATCAGCTTTTCATTTCATAGCTTTATTTTTCCTTCAAACTGGTACAGATGTTTCAGGTCCTTTCCCCATACAAATTAACTCAAGTTCTACATTAATCATGCTTTACTATTATATACTAAATCACAGTATGTTTTAAAATCTAGTCCAATATTATCAATAAACCACTCCAAATGACTTCTGCAGGTTTCAATTTTAAATACTTTGAAAAGAAAAATAGCTATTTTTCAGATAAGGCAAGACTAACCTATTGCTTTCCTCCCCCCTCAATACTTAGGGCTTTTTTTATTTCTGCTGGAAGCAACTATTGATTTGTGTTTGCCAACTTGCTTGTCACTGGATAGGCATCCTCACAGAAGCACGCCAAGCTGTCTGAGAGCTGTAGTATCCCTCCTTTCCAAGTCTCAACATGCTTATAATTGAAGCTGCCAATAGGACCGAATATTATGATTTTAGACAGCAGCTTTACCAGCAGCAAAAGAGAAATCACCAAACTGTGTTCAACACCTGCAATACCAATAAGATCTGAACTCAGGTCTCTTGAGGTGAAAGAAGAGTGTACCAAGCCCACCGTGCCACCCAGCCCTCAGTGTACTAAGATATTAATTAGTCACTTTACTTATTAGTCAGTCAAAATATGCTGGATTGAAACAAATTAGATTTTTAGCACATATTTCATACATTGGCTCAAGTCTTGCAAGGATTTTCTTTCATTATTTATAAGATCATGTGCTGTCTTCCTGCTGAAAATGAGATGGTCTGCATGAGGAAAAAGGTAAAAGAAAAGCAGAGAAATGAAAATCAGATATTCCCTAATGATATTTAAAAATAGAAATTTTGCTACTGTTACATACAGCATGTTCCATCTTTTGAGATTTAATGGCTCTCTTGTGGTTTAATGGAGAATTACTTTCAGTAATTGATTATTAAAATTTAAAATTGCTAACCATCTTCATTATTAGATGAGCGAACATGTTATCCTTGTAATTAAAAAAGGTTGAGATTCACTTTCATCCTGTTGACAGAATGGGCAGATAGGCTCAGCACTCCAGTGCAACAGTTTCAGGGTTCTTGTTTGACAAAAATAGCCAGCAAGCTATTTGATGATGAAAATACAGAACATCCACAAAGACTGAGCAAAATAAAAGGAACAGAGATAAAATAACAAAAAGCCCTACAAACTAAAGTTTTCAGTCCGAACTATCACAGGCAGAATGCAAAGAGTATTTTCCAAAGAATTTCAGTGGAGTTTAGGAAAAAAATGTGTATATTGTTTGTCCTACAAATAGATATGATACATTTGAATTTTTTTTCCTAGGGCTATTTTCACATTTTAGAATTCAATGTTGGACTTGCTACCTGCAGTAATACAGAAACATGTCTGGAGTGAGTGTGAAGACTACCATCTTCCTCCTTAAGAAAGCCTTACTGCTGAATGAAGGAAAGTAGATGGATCTGGTACCTTCAGTCTTCCCAGACTGCAAGGAAGGAGAACCAATTTTAAAATAAACTCTTAAGTACAACCCAAAGGGCTGAGAGTTTGCACAAGAAAAGTAATTCTTTGGCCCTTCTGTTGAGACTAATAACATTTTAGGTCATAATTTTAATGCCATAGACAGCTAACTTTAATACCATAGGCAAAACACAAGAAAAAATAATTATATTTATTACCAAGTTTTAAAGTTAATAAGGATATTACCTTTCTGGGAGCATTTGCATATGCTGTCAGTTCCCACATTTCGCAAAATGATACAAGACCACCTGAAGCTCAAGACTGTTGCACAGTAGCAGAACTTTAAACAACTGAAATTAATCATTTCATCCTGTCTGTTTAATAGTAGTCTCTTTGCCAGAGATGTCACTTGCATGAATCTATTGCTGTATTTTTCTAGTTTCTCCAGCAAGAGAAATTTACTGCCTACATTACTTTTCCTAAAAAGCACAAAGACATTTCCAAAATATATTGTAAAGATGTTGTCCTGTTGTAATTAGGGTAGATCTTTTTATGAGCATATTCCACAAGCCAAATAATATTTACAAAAACATTCTCCTGGATATTCCAGCTTCCATTTTCTTCCATTCAGTTCTTCCTCAAGACTGTTCCTTTCAAATCAACGTGCAGGAATGCTACTCACTGTATGCATATGTCAGCATAGGCTGCACCATCTCAGCACAAGGCAAGGGCAGATTCAGAATGATTAACAGGAGGCATTAACACATCTCCAGTAACACCTCAGGTCACAACATCAACAATACTTTCAAAATATGCCATAGAGAGAAATCCCATATCCTTAGCAGGGTATGCTCCAGTACATGATGGATAAAGTAATAGCAGTTTTCCTCCATATAGTTACCAGCAAATGAAGAACAGCAAGTATATTAACTGTGAAATATTAACTGAAAAATATGTACTTTATTTTCACTGTTAAAAGTAAGTGCATTTCTGTATCCTGAGCAGTTCGCACAGAAGCGCTATTGCTGCCTTTTCATTAGTGCTTGAAGGTGTATTGTACCACATCCCTCATCTAATGCTATAAGAATTATGCATGAGGGGCATTGAACCATAGTTTGAATCACAGAGTAGAACCAAATAAACTCAACTTTCTAGCTTCAGTGCATCCACAACACTCTACTAGCTAAAGTTTATTACTAAAATACAAAATGCAGAACTGTCTTCATCGGGTACCAGAGAGCTCCTTTCTGATACCATATCCATGGCAGATAACAAAATTCCAAAGTTAAATTATTTCTGAGTGAGTAATGTCAGATTAGGACCAGGGAATTATAAATTGAAATGTCAATAGGATTATTTACAGGGGTAGAACCAGAAGAACTGTGTCTTTAATTATAAAAATCAAGTTCTCCCTGTGATTTCAAAAAACGTGTAAGTTCTTTGCCTATGATATTTCACAGCATCAACAACCCTGTTCTGCATTTTACTTCATTGTGCCTGCACTTCATCCCAACTATTTAATACCTTAGCAGTGCAAAGATGAGGACCGGCTTTCACTCCCTTTGGTCACAGGCAAATTCATGTCAGAGAGGTATTCTAATGATAAGGACACGAATGGGGCTGGGAACATTAAACAAAAAATCCTGAATAGCTCAGTTTTCGGCTTCATCCTATGACTCATTGAACACACAGGATACTGCCAGATATCTGCAACGTCTTTAGTGCACTCAAAACATCAGTAGATTACCTGTTAGGCTCTGATTTCAGATGAGATTGAAGTTTAAACAGAAGGATGTGAAAAATTAGAAGTATTTTGTAGCTGTCCAATGGATTATGCTTCCTTTTAGTCTTGTACTCTTCAGTTATGTAGGCTGGGAGAGATGGTATTGAAGGGAGTGCATTTGGTAATCTCCAAATAGTCCCACAACAAGTACTTCAGGGGGTAGGGTTGAAGGGAAGCAGGAAAGGGCCAGGTGGACATAAGCCTCAGAAGCTTTATATAAATAGTGATCCCAGTGTGGTTCATAGAGCCTAAAAGCTGAGTCACAGAAGACTGGGGGAAGGGGGAAAGGCAATTTACATTGGCCATAATCTGCCTTTTCCTTTAAGGACATGGATTCCTGGTTAGCAAGCTCTACCACAAGCAGTGCCAGCATGAAGTATCTCCTCAGATGTACAGATGTAAATATAACTCTCAGGTTTGCTTGTGAGATGGGGGAGGGGGAGGAAATAAGGTAGTGCGTGAACACTCCAGAAGGGAACAGATACATTCTTGACCAAAGAACCTCAAAACCAAACAAACTATCCATGATTCGCATTCACACAAAGCTAGTGCAAATACCAATACAATCACATGACTTTGTAAAGCACATGTGAAAATCGAAACCTTGTGCATGGTTGTGCTTTTTTTTTTTCTTATGTAACTCATCACATTCTCCTGTTTGAAAATACTAACTCCCTTGAACTTCACCAAAGGATCTATTTCCATAAAACACTTATTAAAATTACAGACTGTTCTAATGCAGTATGTCATTAACTAATGTTGTTGTGGCTGGATTACAAACCCATTGTCACCTCTACATGTGATACACTGGGTATCAGTTGGATGTTTGGCTCTGTGCCTGGCTACAGCATGGGAGACCCAAACCTTCAAAGCTGGCCTTGTGTCCTTCTTCCCTCCTTAGAGGGTTTCTCCTTGTCCTTACATGTCTCTGCTGTGCTCTTATTATAGGAACAGAATACCTAAAACCTTGTGCAAAGACAAATAAATCTACCAGCAGAGACAGAGTAGAAAGGAACTAAGTAGACAACATATTTTTTCCAGAAATCCATTAAACTCACATTTTCCTTCACTTCAATTTTGTAATGTACATTCTTTGCTTATGCATGCAGGAAATCCTTTTTGCTCTCCTTGTTTTGCTAACTGCATGCTTAGTTTTGATTTCAACACACATCACCCTGCCCAAGCTGATTTCCATTCCACTAATATTCTAAATGACTAGCTTATAGCAAGCAACTTCTTGGATTTTATAGTTTTACATATAATGAAGCAAAGAAAACTAATTGTTTTCCTTTTCAACTGAATCAGCTGAAATTACGTGTAATTGAACATGGATGTTTCTTTAATCAAGATGCAGAGAAAAAAATTGGTTCTTAAACTTTCTCAGAAGCAGTATCACCAGTCTGCTACTACTTATCATGAAAAGCTGGGTTTATATTTAAAGAAACATGTTCAAAAATACAGAAGCATTTACAATACAAAATTCTACATTAAGTTTCCCAGAAAAAAAATAAATATGAAAGCAGGGAAATTACTTTCAGCCGCAATTACAATCTCAAAGATGAGAGAGAATACCCAAGAAAACTCCACTACTCCTAAAACTCCATTCATCCTCTTTTTTTACTTCTGAATGGGGATGAAATCTTACCCTAGTGACACTTGCACTATTATTATATATTGTTAATCATCATAATTCTTCATTCATGTCTACATTAATTCAGGCAATGAAAGAATCCAACACATGGCAATTAATGCTTCATTTACAAAAGGATGCATAAGTGCTTTGGTAATGCATCTGGAAGGGGTGATTTAAGACATTGGTATGTTTTTTTAATAGCTGACTACCAAGATGTACCAAATTCACACATTACAGACAAAATTCCAGCCTGAATATTGTCCCAAAATGATAAAGGGGAATGGTGGAGTACCTTGAAGACTTTTTTCCAGATAGTGCCAGTGACAGAGACAGATACAATACAACCTTATCCTACTGACACCATTCAAATAAGCCTGAAAAATAGTACTCCACTTAAATTCGGTTTCCTTAAAAAATAACATCATCTGATAGTTATAATAGGCCACAAGAGAACATTTTTCTCCCTATCATGCTGTAGTCTGTATGTGCTCTAGATTTAGAGATCTATGCCACAACTTGCGCAAATACAGTAAAGCAGAGCATCACCAACTGAAAATAAGATTTCATCAAGAGAGACTTGGTTTATTTTTATAATAAACTATTAAGTGATTGAAATTTTACAGTTATCTTTATGCAGGAGGTTTCTGATAAGCTTTTCCTTTCTGTTGTTGTAACTACGACAATTCATAGCTATAATATAGCTACCCATTTAAAAATATCTTCATTAATATAAACAGTGTCAACTTCAGTCAGTTTTGATCTTCCTGCAGGAAGTACAACCTTCAAAAGATAGATAACTCTGTCAGCTAACTATATTTTCATACCATAGTAAACCAAACAATTGGTTTACTGGTGCATTCAGCAAACACGATTTATGAAATTCTCCCAGCCAAGTTTTTCCATTGCTTTAAATCTATATCTCCTCAACCTGCAGGATCTGCTTTAGCTTGCTAAAGTCCTGCAAATCCAGTTCTATTACAGTGCCAGAAGGATTTATATGTAGTTTTACTTTCATAAACCACAGACTGAAGACAAGCAATATTTGACACCTCTGAGAAAGAGGCCCAATCTGGCACATCAGTGACCATGAATCAGGACTGGGTAGGTTTACTGACAGACATGAAGAGCCTTCTCAGGGTACACGATGCTCAAGTCAGTCACCTGTCCCACCAACTCCAGGGAACTCAAAGCTCCACACATTCATATGCCTTAGGACAGCGGACAAAGACAAAAAGCAGCTCTGGAAGGTCCTGACTTCCATCAGTTCTCCAGCTTCCCACTGTCACTGCACAAAGAGCTCGACTCAACCCCACCAAGGACAACTATCAGGATATCAGGTGCCTCTCCAAATCTTTACTAAACTGTAAAAAGGAGTCTCTTGGGTCTTAGATTAAAATGCCATGAAAATCCTCTATTGTTGTTTTCTCCACTTTAATTCAGGGGAGATTCACACAGACAGGCATGTACAGCCCTAGTCACTACCTTGGGAGCTACACACCCTTCATTATAAAATAATCTTGTACCAACAGGAGAACTGCATGGTTGCCCTCATGTAGAGCTAGAGGAAAGAGTAGTTAAACTGCAGTTAACTAACAGTTAACTACGGTTAACTGTTAATTAACAACACTTAATTAACAACACAATGCCTTGAAAATTACTCATTTTCCATTGTTCATACCTTTTTCCATTCCATACATCTTTGCAGTACTGTGACTGCAACACTGTACAATTTTGACCATTTACCACAAATATCCACTGTTACATACTGTTTAGCACTCAAAGCTTATAATTTAAGGAGCATGACCATTCCTAAATATACACAGAATACTGAGAATATCAACTATCACTACAAAAATCAGTGCAATTATTATAAAAGTATTCTGACCTCTGAACTTGTGGTTAATGCTTAGTCTACAAGCATTTTGTTGTAGCTTTATAATATACCAAATACTTTAGATTACAGATGTTTGGTTCCTCAGTCCTGCCCTGCAAGAGTCCTGAAAGCCTGTATCCAGTCTCAGACTGCAGCAGAGTATGTTACAGTTCCCTGCTGTGCTCAACACACTGACATGAGAAGTGCAAGAGAACAAGGACAAAGCTTTGCGTCTCCAGCTCCAACAGTGCTGGAGCGCCCCATACAACAGCCAAGACATCAAGGCTTTTATTTAGCTAGACCAACCTAGAACCTAGAGTACCAACTGTCCAAGACAAGGACAGAGTCTCACCTTAATTAAGAAAATTGAACTACCATGTTTAATCCAGAGCCAAATCAGTGTAGAAAAGCATTTCTTCCTGGCAGCCACTGAACTAAGTAGTGCTTCCAAAATTGATTAAGTGCAGAATTGCAATTTAACAGTTGTCTTGGCTTTCGGAGAGGGTTGGAGGAACAACAGACTGAAAGACAATTTAGCACTGTAAATATGTGCCTTTTTGCACACACACTAAAAGCTGCCAGCTCAAATGAGGTGTTTTCCCATTTTTGAAGAATTTTAAAGGAGACACCATTTTGATTAAAACCCAGGGGAAACCAGAAGTCATAAGAGCAGAGAGAACAGCTCCTACTCAGAACAGTGAAAAACAAAGATCCTGTTGTTCATAACTGCTCTGATCCCAGGTCATGTTAGCTTTTTGTGGCATTAAGCAACAGCTGTTTAAGAACTGTCTTTCTGCAGCCCAGGGGGACAAAAAACACAGCAGTGTAGATCATTACTTTTCTGATAACACTAAAAAACCTAGGGTACAGTTGAGCTGCTAATAAAGCCTGCAAAAGCCATTCTCTAACACCCCACATACTCTTCTGGTGTGTCTTCAAGGCACAGTTACTCCTTTTTAATCATATATTACCTGTTAGCAGCTCCTAGTCAAAAGATTCCCAGTCTCTCTTCCTTTGCTATATAGGAGGTAGCTAAAAGACTGGATGATAGCTTTCTCCCTCAATTTCTGCAGAAAAATCTCAGCCTCCAATCCCCAAGTCACAAGTGTTCCTCTCTGCTCAGGGACCATCACCACCTATCTTCTCTTGTCTGGTTGCCCAGCATATTTGATTCTTTCTCTCCTGAGCTAGAGCTGAATGCAGTCTTTCACACCTGCCTCCTTGGGACTTGCAGATGCACTACTCAGCCAACCAGAAAGGTTCCCAGGCTCCTCTTCTACTTGGTGGAAAGAAAGGTGTTCCATAACACCTGCTTAAGTAAGTATTACTAAAGCTCATGATTTTTTTGGATCTGCACACCACTTTTACAGATTTTCATCAGTAAACCAAGTACAGATTCATGACCTCCTTCCAGTCTCTCCTGCACTGGAATTTCAAGTGCAATAATTGCCACATTTTGTTTCAATAGGATTTTTACTGCTATTAAATTTAAACTAAGTATGAGCTGCAAATTGTTTCTAGCCTAGGGCAGACACATCTTACTCCAGGGCTTAATACTTTATTTGACCCTAGTTTGACTTCATATCAGGATCTACAAGACTAATCAGACAGGTAGCTTCAAAGAAGCATCAGGCATTAGCTTTTTAGGCCTTTTTCTTAGAAATTTTTTTCTAAGAACAAGCACAACCTGAACAGTAGTCAGTTTAAGAACAATAAAGACTGCTTCCACAAGCTTTTCCCTTTCTTCCAAATAGGAATTTGATTCGAGAACCTGCAAGCCCTCTGTATACAGCAGTGACCTTATCTAAGAAATGTTACACATAAGGCAGTAACACAGGTACTACGAGGTAGAATACCAATGTGCACGAGGAGCTTCATATGTGCAATAGTCTATTTATCCTCTTCAGGAATTCTAACCTCCAACAAGCAAAGTCAAGAACAAACAGGAACTGCACCTATAATAAATATGCCTATAAGCACCAATAGTCATATTTTGCATTTACAGTAAACTCACTAATGGATGTGGATGCACAGCCCTTAAAAGATCTGAAAGCTTGGGATCTTCTCATTCAGTTCACTGCTTAGCATCTGGAAGGGCTATAGGAAATCTTTCCCCTACACATTTTTGACCTTTTTTCCAAAATTCATACACTTAGTATCTTATATACTGTGATAGATGAAGCTCTTTTTCACCTCTGTTTGCCTGCCATCCCTAAAACTCATGACATTATTAACCTCTGTTTTTCAGCATCTAATAGATGTCACTAGAAAAACAGTTTTAATAAATGCATCCTGGAACATTCAGTTTGGATTTAAGGTACCATATGTGAAAAGGAAAAATAATGATAAGTGATAAATGGCATAAAGATTTTAGGGAAATTTTATTGTATTTAATTAATCTACCATTTTTACTAAGTTGCTTTCAAGTGAAATGGCTTTTTACCAACTCCGTTTGAAAAGGTTAGAAGGGTATTCCCTGAGCTACAATCATTAGCATATAGATGTCTCTAAGTGTTAATTTCTGTTTTCACTGAATGAATGTAATTTAAAATGAGGCCCTTTCAAATCAGTTAACTTTGGCCATTTGAGAAAGATAAGAAAAACGGACTCAAGCATGAACCCCAGCAAAACCTGCTTCTTAAGGATAAATATATGTGACTGTTTAAGGGTCTCCATTGCCACATGCTGCAAATGATAGATTTCAGGAAAATTACGAGAAAGGGTGGGGGATGGGATTAAAGTCCTACCACTAGGTGATAGAATCCATTAATAGGGATAACAAAAAAGAAGGATTATTTTTATAGTTCACTTTTTAAAAGAGTTGAAAAACCAGCCTAGGAATTAGAGTGGTGGCAATTAGTTTTATACCTACAGCAAAACTCATTGAATTTCTTCTCTTTCAGTTTTATGCAACAAAGGGGGAATAATTTAGGAGCTGATCCATCTTCTAAATTAATGAATCATATACCAACTGTCATCTTCAGCTGGATCAAGCTCAGGAGTGTTTTGAAGTTTTCATTTTAAAATAACCCAATACATGTTCAGTATGATGTACCACGAACCCCTGACACAGCTGTTCAGCCAGGCATACCACCTGTCCTAAGAAAAGAGGGTTTCTCTTCAGCAGGTTTCTGGCATATACACACCATATCATATATTTAAAAAAGGACACAGAATATTTGTAGTTAAACATCTCGTTCTCCACCACAAAATCATCGTCACCAGAACGCAACTTTCCTGAGATTAGATTTTTCTCCAGAGTGATCCTTTCTTGCTTCAATGTTTTTAATTCATGGGAGAAAAATAAAGAAACAACCAACCAACTTCACTGTTGGAGAACATGTTTTCTTACAATAAACGTGAAATTTGGGAAAGTGAGTTGTCCTTCCTACACAGAAATTCCACCTGTTCTGGTAAAGCTACAGGGCTTTTGATTATATTTAATTTGCACATACTGAAATTATCTTTGCCATATTTTGGCAAAGCCCTCAGAAAACATGTTTGCTCTGAACATACCAGGATCTGGAAAAGTCAAACCCAAGCCATACCATTTCCTTGGCAGCAGGAAATCCCTCAGGTGTGGCACGTACTACAAAGGAAACCAGAAAGACCATTCTTTATTTTTACCCATATAAGGTGTCATTATATTAGGGAAGGAAACAGTGCAATGATCAGAAAGTAAAAAACAGGATTCAGTAAGAGGAGAATAGTGCCTTGTAAGCCCTCTTTTTAGAAAGAGTGAGCAGCAGCAGCCAGAAGACTGAGTCTGACAGATAAAATTGAAAGTCAGACCATGCATATATCAAAAATACAATTCAAAAAAATCCCCCAAACTCTCATTGTACATTCTTGCTCATCAACAGATATTAATGGTAACGTCCTTCTAAGTTATTTCTTTTTGCCCCTGCTACAAGTTGCTCCATTAAGTCAACCGAAGACTTGTATTGTAGGCTATACCTGATGGATTAGCCAAGAGAGAAGTCAATATTTTTCCTTACATACAATTTTTATCTTGTTCCCTACTTTATAATCAAACCCAACTAATTATATTAAAATAGAATTTAGGTTGCAAAGCCACAGAATATCCTGAGTTGGAAGGGACTCACAAGGATCATCAAGCCTAGCTTCCAGTTTCTGCACAGGACATTGCCAAGAATCACACCATGCACCCAAGAGCACTGTCCAAACACTTGAATTCTGTCAGGCTTGATGCCATGACCGCTTCCCCAAGGGAGCCTGTTGCAGTGCCTAATCACCCTCTGGGTAAAGAACCTCTTTCTAATATCTAACCTAAACCTTCCTTGACACAACTTCAGGACATTCCCTTGGGTCCTGTCTCTGGTCACCAGGGAAAGATCACTCCCTGCACTTACCCTCCTGAAGAAGCTGTAGACTGCAACCAAGTCTCCCATGCCCAGGCTGAACAGACCAAGTGACCTCAGCTGCTCCTCACATGGCTTCTCCTACAGATCCTTCACCATCCTCATAGCCCTCCTTTGGACATTCTAATAGATTGATATCTTTTGTATATTATGGCACCCAAAACTGCACACAGGACTTGAGGTGAGGCCACACTACCACAGAGTCACTTCCCTTGACCAGCTGCCAACACTGTGCTTGATGCACCCCAGGACATGGTTGGCCCTTTGCTGACTCATATTCCAATTGCTGTTGACCAGGACCCCCAGACCACATTTCATGGGGCTGCTCTCCAGCCTCTCATTCCCCAGTCTGTAATGTACATCCAGGGCTGCCCCATCCCAGGTGCAGAATCCAGCACTTGCCCTTGTTAAACTTCATACAGCTGGTGATTACCCAGCCCTCTCATTTGTCAAGATCTCTCTGCCTTCAAGGGAATCAACAGTTCCTCCCAATTTAGTGTCATCACCAAATTTAGTGTACCTTTGAGTCATGCACCAAAGTCAACATTAAGCAGGGGAGGAAATACTGCATCAAACAAGCACTGATAATTACACATGGGTGCAAAGTACTGTTTTGAGTTCAAATGAGGTTTTCTTCCTAAGAAAGGTAATGTCAGCGCACACTTTCCCCTCTAAATATTCTAGACAATGTGTTGAGATCAGTCCTCTTGCCTCAGCCTTCCCTCTCCTCTACCAACAGCCAAAAGACAGGCCAGATGATGTCAGCTGTAGTATGGATACAAGACTATTTGGACTTGGATTAAGACCAGCAACATGGTATAGGAAATAAACTGAACAGATGGTAAGAACATTCAGCTTTGATATTCTTTTTTACCCCAGTCACTCTTCTGCATCAGATTTGCTTGAGATATGCTGATTATGCAAACTCTGAAAATGAGCTTTATCCTCTTCAGACAAATATACATACATTATGCAATCCAATACTGCAACAGCAAATATATAAGCAGGCCAACCCCCAGCTGGTATTACTATGAATTGTTGCTAATAAATCCAGCTTGTTTGAATAAGTCATGTAGTGGCACTGCAGGTACTCCAGTCTCTGGTGTTGGATATGAATTGGCCACAGAGGAAGGGATTTCCCACCCACAGAATTCTTCATAAGATTTCCCAAATTTACACTATGCATGAACACTATCTACACTGCTTACTGGCTTCAACAGCCCTGCTCTACAAATAAGAAGCATTTACATGTAAAAGGCCGAGTGGAAGTTATGAAAGCACCTTCCACAGTCACAATCCTATCTATGCCATCCATTGTCCAGTGGCTTGAGTGAACTCTAAATTAAGGCTTCTATTTTTGTTTCTAATCTGAAAGATATTCAGGAAAAGCATGGTATACTTTTTACTCTCATTTACATCCCTGAAATTCTATTTTGCTTCATAAGCTTTCCTACATATAGTTTCCCATATAGTTTCAAAAAGTTCAATACTTAAGTTTCTTCACATCATCTCTTCCACAGCAAAAAATGTAACTGTGTTTTTAGCAGAGCTGTAAATAAAAAAATGCCATTGTATTCTGTATTTTTTGCAAGGCTCTTCATGTTAGTAGAATCCTTGTGCTCTGTTCTTACTGTGTACAAAATGTGCACAGTCTTTAGAAATGCAGATAATCAAAAAAAGAGCCACTAGGGAAACAAAGTAATAACATTAGCTAATACCACACAGTAATGTTTATTTAACAAATCTGTGTTGCATGCCTGACATTTCCCCTGGCATCAATTTATTTTGTTTTGCTTTTCTCTGATAGCAGCACAAACGCATTTAAAATGTAAACTTATTTTACACCTACCAAAGTGTATACACAATATAATAAAAACATATACATCTTTTTTAATATCTTATGGGAATACATACTGGAGATGTGCAGAAAGCCCAGCCGCCCAAGTAAACTATCTAGATTATGGAAAATGTTCATTTTTAGCTTTTCCAATAGCTACTAAAACTGCAATTGTCAGTGCACTGTACATCACTGCATTATGTTATTTATAAAGTGCCACAATGTGACAAAATGATGCTATCCATCAGGATCCAATCTTAACTGAAAGTGGCAGGGGAAGTGGAGTGGATGGGAAGATATCTTCACAGACCATTCAAACTGGCAGTTTGGTATAGTTACAAATGGCAATTTTCAGAAGTTTAATTTACTGGTCATTTGTAAAAGTGTACACAAATGATTCTATGAACCAAATTAGAAACAAAAAAAGTTTCTACTTTCAAACTTCTCTGTAATCAAGCTATCTCTTGCTCCACTTTCCTTCTAGCCGAAGTTCATACTGTTTCATTCATGCCACTCCTGCTTTCTTCATTAGAGTCCTAGATTTATCAGCCCTTCTTTTCAGGATCGGTACCTTTCTTGACTTAGAAAGCCAGACCAGCTAGTTGTCTCCAATAAATCCTCTTTAATTTCCCTTTTCCTTGTTGTGCAACAGTGTCTTTTCTTTGCTCTCTTGCTGGACTTCTTCAGAACACTGAAATCCCCAATTCTATGTCTTCTAAAATATTCAAGACAACACCAAGGATAACACTGGACAACACACCAAGCAGGATGACATCATCTCTCTTGTGTATACCAACGTGCTACTTCTGCAGTAATTAATTTTTTTTTTTAAATAGAGAAAATAAGAAGTGTCATTAAATTCAAAGTAATGGGAAAGAATAACCCTGAGGCATGCATATTCAGTGATTGGTCAGAATGTAGATACTACCACTATGAAAACATCAGTTCAATGCTCAGAGGGCAGAAAAAAATTAGCAAAGTATTAAAAACTGAAGAAGAAAAAAAAGGGAAAAAAATCCACCAAAAAAAAAATCAAAACATTATGCAGCTTTGTAAATCAAAATACACACAGACATTTCACTTGAAATGCAGCTCTGATAACCTCATTAAAGAGCCAAGAGGAATATAGAAAACATTTAAAAGGGAGACAGTTCAACTCTTCAACTAGTCTCTTTCCCAGCAAAGGAGAGTTTCACCCATGTTTATAAAGTAACAATTGCTGAGGTAAAGGTGATGATGCATCACCTGCTGACTACTTGTTGCCTATAAACAACTGGCAAACATATCAAGCAGCGTGTTTAAAAAGCCACAAAGAACTTCATCCGCTCAATGAGAAGTGCTACTCTTTGCCTGAGACAAGGTGGATGTCAAGAGTATAAATGGAACCAAACAGCTACCGATAGTTCACGGTCCAGTAGTAACTAATTAAGGACAAGATGCAGCCCACTGTAAGAAGGTCTCTACTGAGAGGCTGGTTGCAAAAGGAGGCACAAAAAGGAAGGTTCTTCCTTACAGTTCTTATATCCTATTCCTGCTAACAGCATTTAAAATTGACCACTAGTAGGAAGAGAACAGTGAGTCCATTTGACTTAAGTTAATTTGGAGACATTACCAAAAATCACAATGAGCATTTCTCTATCCTATCCAGACTTTTGGGATGAGGGGAAGAGAAATCCTTACTCTCAAAGTAGATGTTCGTAGAGGCAAAGGGTACTTCTCTTTTCAAATAGTTTAATCTCATTTCTTCAGTGTTCCATTGTCTTTTCTCCATCTCTCACACTGAACCAATCAGCTTCCATTTCCACCTCTGACAATCATTAGCAGTTTTCCAGGTGCAGAAGCTTGGGGCAGAAGGTTTCACAGGAGAGGGGATACATCAAAATTATTCCTTGATCCAAAAGAAATAATAGCCTTCAACTGATTTGCATGGGCCCCTACGTCTAGTTATAAGAAAGTATTGAGGAACTGAAAAATGAAAGTAAGCTGTCTGGAAAAGGAGTTTTAACAAGGAACTGTACACATCTAGGTAGTTTTGACTAGACTATGAAATTAATACTACAAGGTTTATGTTTTGTTAAACTATCCTTACGAAAATAGGCCTAGATATAGAAGTTATTTTATAACATAGAAGTCTTACTGCTATTATTGCCTCAGCAGAATCTGGAAGGATATGCTAAGATATGCTGCCATATGATCATATTTGCTCAGTTGCCCAGCTCCATCTACTTTTTTCTCCAATACAAGAGTAGCTTGTTTTGCACAAAAAAACTCCCAAAATCTCCAAACCACTAAGTGAAAAGGTATTAGTCTAGGCATCACTTAAAAATCTGTTAGCCCATATAAAAATATCACTGTTCACTTAATTGACTGATAACTCCTGCACCTGGCACAAAAGAAGAATGTGAACTCTTACTCAAAGACATAACATGTTTTGCATTACAAAAAAAAAGGTCTGTACACAATAATAGTCACATCTGGATGCCATTAAATGTACTAATATTTCATCAATATATTTGGTACACTGCTATGCTGTTAATATGTACACAGTGCATAGGTTACACATCAGAATACTTCCTGCTAGGTACCAGTAGTCTAATTCTTGAACAAGTTCATGGAATTATTTTTGAGTCCACCATCTTAAAAACAGTTTAATGCTAATGTTTGGTAAAAAGCAAATAACTGAAAGCACACTTTCTTCTCTGACCTCAGAGTACCACACCAGCATGACTCTTTCCCACCTGTCACCAGAATCAACAGTGAGTGAATTGGCAGATATCTCAATTTTGAAATGGAAGATACCTGCACTATCAGGCACCTTTTCCACTGTTTCACATACTCTTGCTCTCTATTACCTCTGCAGAAAACTAATCTTGCTCAGTCAACAGAGGAAAACTGAAAATCTCACAGAAGTAAAAAATTTTAGTCACTATATTTAGTCCACATTCATCAGCATGACACAATGAGCCTTTATTCTTCTTCTTTCTAAAGATGTTTTTTCCAGCACAAACACCAGACAATGCAGAGGTGTTTATGTCAGACTAATGTGTTACTGGCTGTAGGCTACATTGCTTTATTTCTCATCTTCAGTGACAGTGCTGTTTTTGGAAGCCCATGGTGTAGTCATTCTATGATTTTTGAAGTGCTAGCTGTAGACAATGTGCAAAAGTCAAATGAGCTTTTTGAAGCCTCACTTTTGCTTGGGTTTCTACTACACAGAACATCTCCTATGCATAAAATCATAGAACATGCTGAATTGGAAGGGCCCATCAAGATCATTGAGTCTAACTCCTGACCCTGCACAGGAGATCCCAAGAATCACACCATGCACCTGAGAGCATTGTCCTAATGCTTCTTGAACTCTGTCAGGCTTCGTGCTGTGACCACTTTCCTGGGGAGCCTGTTCCAGTGTTCAACCACCCTCCATGAGAAAACCTTGTTCCTGATATCCAACCTAAACCTTCCCGCAGCTCAGCTTCAGGCCATTTCCTGGAGTCCTATTACTGGTCACTGGAGTGAAGAGCTCAGTTCCTGCCCCTCCTCTTCCCCTCATGTGGAAGCTGAAGACCACTCAGTCTCTTATTCTCCAGGCTGAACAAACCAAGTGTCCTCAGCCACTCCTCATACAGCTTCCCCTCCAGACCCTTCACCATCCTTGTGGCCCTCCTTTGGATACATCAAGGTTTGGGTTTGTTTTTTTTATTACTGAACACCTTAAAAAAATAATTCTTTATGTACACTAATACTGGGGGTTGTTTCCGTGCCCTGTTTATATCAAAGATACCAGAATGTGTTACAAATCATAAAATCGAGGTAGAAGTCTAATTCAATACACAGGAAAGCAGTAATACCCAGAGACTGACTGAGAATTGCTGACACACTTGATTTAGATAATCAATTTACTCTTATTTCTCTTCCCACTACCCACAAATAACATATAGTATAATGAGAGATGAAAATCTGTTAGAGACTAATCAGAGAGAAAGAAGTACTTTGCACAAACAGAGTCTCCTTTACCAGATGGTTTCCACTAAAATTCACTAATAAAAAGCCTCTTTGAGGAAACTTACATTTACTTAGACTGGAAGAGGCAAGAAACAGCACTATGTCAGCAATTAATTTCATTGGAAAGATTCTGTGTCAGTACTGTCCAGGAACTCTGTAGCTTTTATAACTATCTTTACTCTGTGCAGATTTATTTTCTGCAGCGCAAGACACCTGCCAACCTTTCTGTAGCAAAATTGTACTTTTTAGCTGTTCAAAGTCTTAAGTGGAGTCCTACCAACATATGAACATGCATGTATTCATGTGAATCCTTGAGGATTCAAGTCATGGTTCTACCTCAGTCTTTCATTTATCATCAAAGTAAACATACTATGTACCTATCAAAAGTTTCAAACCACTGTACTGACAGAGATCAGTCAACATATCAAAATCTCTCATAAATACTATTTATATGGGCAAGGTACTGATTTATCTCAAGTGTCATCAAATTATTTTTCACATCAGTTCTTTGTCTTTCCTGTTCCTTCTTACATCACTACCCCAGCAAAGTCAGAGGAATATATTTTCTATGAAAAGTATTTTAACTTGAGCAGTAGAGAAAACAACAAAGTGCAGGCCATTTGTCAGATCTAAGGTAACATACATTTAAGCATGAACTGCACTCCCTTCCCAAGTAAACAAATTATCGTCATGTAAAACCTGGAAGCCATTTGCTAAATACAAGTAATTAGATTGCACACACACATTTTGGATACAGACAGTAACCATAAAAATACCTACCTACTCAAAAAAAACCAAAAAAAACCAAACCAAACAAAAAAGGACCATCCCCCTTCAAAAAAAATAAAAAATAATGGCACTCTATGTTTCTTAATGTCCAAGATCCATTTCAACCCACAGTTTTATCCCAAATACCATTTTGGCTCCACCCATGCAGAACAACCAAGTGAATCCTTCTTCCTCCTTTCCAGTGAGAAAACAAACCTGAGGTCAGGACTGATTATTTCTTTTGCCTCAGAGTCTGCATCCACAGGCAGAATACTCAAGTCTCTCTCCATACCAATTACACTTATCCAAGCTTCATTAATATGAACTCTGTACTTCACTGAAACCAACTTAAATATGTGTGTACCTTGAATGTTCTCTGACAGAAGGGTACTGAAAGAAGAGCCTGTCTGACGTAATCTTGTGCTGTCTGTGAAGACTTTGTTATGTCTAGGAAGAGTACAAATAGAACAAGAAAACCACTTCACCAAATCTAGTGGTAGAGCCAAGAGACTGAAACTTGCATCATGACTCTCGGGAACTCCCGAAGTTCCTTGCAAGGATAATGTACAGAGGTGCAATTTATGGACAGGTGACTTTGTTTAAAATGAAAAAGAACGGAATTATTGATCTTATTTGAAACTTTGAGCCTTTATGTGTGCATTTTTAAAAATAATCATTGTCATTATGAAGTTTGTGACATCATGAAAGACTCTATACAGTACTTTTTAAACTGTCCCAGTTATATATGAAAAGAAACTATAAAAATCAGAATGAATGAACAATTCTTAAATTAGTACAAGGGCAGAGTAACAGCTTTTTTCAAAAATGGCTTTTATGCTGAACATGTTTGCAGTTTTCAAATTTATGGGTGTAGCTGTCAACATGTATATTCACTTTTAGAATATTGTCCTGGCTTAATGAGGACTCCTGGAATGATTTCCTTTAATAAAAAGTTAACATGCTTACATATGTGGTTTCCACCTTTCTGCCTTTTTTTTGTAAATATCTACACTGCTTTTCAGTAGAGATATCACAGCAAAGTTTACTTTTAAACTTCACAACACATTCAACTACTTCAACACTTCAAAGTCAGCTTCCAATGAAACTTTCAAGTAACAAGTAACAATTGCCAAAGCTAAGTCTTAAAGTGTAGATTCATATCTTCAGCATAAGAAACCTAAATCAGAAAAGAGTCACAAGACACTACATTTGAATTACAACTACGTGCCATCAGCAAATGATGCCATATTACTAAATAGAAATAAGACTTCTAACCAGTCTCTCCACCATTGCTCAAGCCTCATAATTGCAGCCCATACAATGTGTGTATCTCATTTCTTTGTCTTACCATCTTTCCACCTGCCTCCAGTTTATGCTGTTTCTGTTTATGTTGTTTCTGTTAGGCAGAGCGTAAGAAGTTTAGATTCAGGTAACAAACACACCTCCTTCGGAAAAAAACCTCCCCTACAACATTAGGCTGCTGAGTGTTATCCAGTAAAAACACCAGTAATTCACTAGCTCAGAATTGCTCCATGACACTCCAAAGGTGATTAACAGAGTTGATGAGAATTTTCTAATTCGTGCACATCACTGCAAAAATGCCTCACAATTATGGGTCAGACAGACTCCTCCCCTGCCCCAAGCAGCTGAAGTGGCTGTTTTTTTCTAATGCATTCTGTTTCATCTTGTCATTTACTTTTCCACTTTTTAGGGCTTTTCAGGGTTCAAACTGCCACAGATCACTTGGCTAAACTGCCATAGTTCTCCAGCTTTTACTTGGAGCTCGTTTCCTCCAGATTCTTCATCATCACTGTTCTCTTCTTCAGGAGATCTATTTTTTTTTCTTCTCTCGAGCTGCCCACAATCAGTCTCATATACTATAAAGGCAAACCACTACAAAGATGGTCAGTTACCTTAAACTTGACTTTTTTGGTCTACATAATCTAATACAGCAGAATTCCTCCAACACCACATTTATTTGTGATAAGCCTGTATAACATCAAATACATCTTTCTCCTACTGTTACAACTTTGAAAGCATCCTGAACAATACATGTGCATGAATCCAATAAGTATCATGCTTTCAGCACCAGATTCAGCAACTGTAGTTACAGAACCAATGTTGCTTCTAGATTACATTAAAAACTTGTTCAAAGAACTACTAACCTCTGTTCTATACAATAATTTCTAGTAAAATAAATAACTGACAAAAATACTTGAGATTAATTTCTGCAAGTAATAAAGATATAATCCAGAAAGAATTATATACAGAGGGAAACAAAAGTTGAAAGCCTAGAACAATATCAATAGTTAACAGTCTTGCAACTCCTTGGATAAACAAGATGGTAAAAGCATATTCATTCTTCCCTGTGTTTCTAAATCCATGCTGAGTTATATGGCCTTATTTCAAGTCAAAGTAGGAGCAGAAGTGGAACACACATTCCTGCGGACAAATAAGCATTTCACTTCATTACAGAACAACCTAGAATTCATTTGCTGCAAACTTCCATTATCTTGAGCAAAGGGGTAATACAATTCAGCTGTACTTTGCCATGGGGAGGCCCTTATGAGCACCACCTGTACCGCTGGTACTCTGAATTAGCATGTCAGCTTTACTGCTAGCAAAGAAACAAAAACAGATCATTCCCTAATCTACAGTGGTGAGGAATAAGGAAACTTTTCTTCAAAAGTATCATACATCTTACACTTTCACAAGGCCAAGGCCACTTCAAATATAGATTCCTACTGCAAACCTTTCTTTAAGGAAGGCTTGGTGCTGGCGCAGGAGAGGTTTGGTTGGCATTTTTGTGTGGTTTTTTTGTTATACACACAATACAGGATAGTAAGTATAAATAGCAGTATCAATGTACAAGAGAAAAACATTCTTAATTCTTAGTTCAACTTCATATACTGCTCTTCATTTACCTCAAAAATAGAGATGGATATTGTTCAGTCAGAGTGAACCCAGTGACCACAGTCCATCATTAAATATAATATCAGCTACAATTTCCACTTCAGCACCAATTGAAGTATCACCTTATTACACTTTGTGAATTTCCACAAGCCCTCCAAGTTATTTTTGACATCTTTGACTCTGATCCTGCCAACACTTACACACATTATCTTAAGCATACTGAAATCCATACCATTATGTACAGCACACAAAAAAGTACATGCATAATTTCAGAAATGAGGACTTGATTAATTGTTCAGTACAGAAGCAAACCCCTTCAGACGTGATGTGTACAGGTTGGGGGGGGGATCACTCCAACACCATAAGTATTGTTGTTCCAAGTGTTAGCATCTTTTAAAATTTTCTCCATACCCTTCCACCCTCCTACACATATCACCTCCTTTACATTCTCCTTAAATGCCTAAAAATAACTAGCTATGCATATGGTCTGAGCACCACAGCCCTATACCATGTAACTGGGGAGAAAGTATTTTAGTTTGCATAGTTGACCTCACATCCATCATCAGAAGATATTTTTCCATGAGTTATTTTCCAGAACTTAAACATTTAGCATAGGCTGTAGATTTGGCAATTGCAGAGTTCTGCACAATTCAGAAAAAAAGGAAAGCTTTTTGTTTGTTAAAAACCCCACAAACTACAAATAAACAAAACAAACAATCCAACTTGTGAAAGCTTCATGTGTTTTTTCTCCCTCCTGCACAGTAAAGACATTTGAAATTATATATTTCAATTTCCCTCACTTGAAGGATTTTTCTTCATTTTAGAAAGTTTTCACTGACATTAAAAACCAGTCTAAACTTATGATCCCATTTAGCAGCATGTCATACTACACCATATTCAGGAATGCAAGACTAAGGACTTCTTTGTTCAGCTTCAGTCACAATGAGAAAAGCAGCAAACACCTCAGTCAATGTGCTCTCAGTTTTTTCCTACCAACAATCTGACCCTAGAGTTAATGCTCTTTCCTCTGCTCCTTCCCTTTCCCTGGCATTGTAGAAGGGGAAGCTGAAGTATCTTTATAAAAAGTGGTGTTTTGACTTAGAGCAAGAAAAAAAAGCAAGGAAAGTTGTACATCTCAGTCAACATATGTCCAAGAGTACTAGAGAAATACTTCCAGAGACTCTTCTTTCTGCTAAGGAAGTTCCTAGGTCACAGTCTCAATTTCTCACCATCAAAGAGGCACACCTTCTATTTTACCTAAAGAACAACCATTTTTATTTAGATTTACCCTCCACATGACCTCCTAGCCACATAAGATCAGTGGTGATTGCAATACAAACACCATGGTTGGGTCTCACTCTTGTAAGAGCTGTGCTGTAGTTCTGTTGCCAACTACAGCCAAGGCTAGAAACACATACTGCACTTCATGGAACTGAAGCCTAAATACTGCTACTATAGAGCTTAGCGCTTTATTAAAAATAAACACACTCTAATTTATAGAAAGAAGAGTTTTAAAAAAGGGCAACACAATATGTGCATGACAACCTCCACTCATTGTTTCCCTCTTCCCACCTCAAAGCCCCAGTCCCAAAAAAAATAAATTTTACTCACTATTCATGCCAAGGCACAGTACACTGGTCCAAGTCAAACAGAAACCACCCTCATTTATTAAGTGAAACTCATTAACTCTGGCAGTTTCCAGCTGGTGGGGCTCATCAGCCTCACCTGAGGGGCAACTCCTTCCTTTCCAGGAGGCAAAGGGCACCACAGCATCTACTGGGCTGCTGATGTCCCTCTTGTCCAGGGCCCCCAGGAGAAGCTGGGCTAAGTCCTCACCTTTCTTCCAGCCTCATCCACAGCAACCCACTCCCATGGGGTGCCTGGGGCCACCGGCCATGGTCTTTGGTTGCACTGCACCAAAAAAAGTGTGGGGGACAACCCCTCTTTCAGAAACTTCACCTGGAACTGGCCACACTGCCCCACAGTTCCATGTGGCATTAATGCACCTGTACCTTCCTTGCCATGGAAGCCCTGGGGCTCCTCACATGCCTAACATCCATCATGAGCTCAAATGTTGTATAGACTGCATCTTGATATGGTTTTAACTGTAAAGTTTAGAGGAACCATCTGTATTATCAGCGTTAATCACATCAAGTTCTATTTTGAAAATACAACTCACTAGTTGATAAGAGTTTTCCCAAATTGCTTAGAAGATTAATAAAATAATCAACTTAGCAGAGGGGAAGAAAAACCACAAACTATTCCTGTAAGGAAATCACTTTATTGCCTATACATGTGAATGAGCTGTTTTAATGCTCAGGTTCACTGCCTCTTCTGCATTTAATCTCTTCCCTTTTATGTCCTACTCTGATTTTTTTTAAAAGACTTTCAGGCTTTTATAAAATTAATTATACAAATCATTAGTATTAAAAAGGTAATATAATGGTTTCAAGAACAAGCTTCACAGACTATCTGCATATTTAATCAACTCTGCTAATAAATTTTTAATCACTCATTGAGTTCAGGTTCTTGTCTTGAAGCTTAACTTGATAACAAACCTAGCAACTAGTAGAACTAATTGGTACAGAGTAAGTGAATAATTTATAAGAGGAAAAAGCACTGGGTGTTCTGGAGGTGTGCAGAGACCACAAGTCACAGATATTTCTGGGAGGAAGCATGAAAACAGCAGCTGATTACAGGAATTTCGTGATACACTGCTGACATCCAGAGGCCAACAGTCAATACTGTTCACATATGTGAGCCAGGCTGTAAAGCCAGATTCATTAAGTTTTAAATATTCATGCATTTCATTAAAGTTAACATTAATTGCACTACCATACACATTGATTATGCATAGACCATAAGTGTTTAACCTCTGAAAGCTTACAAGCATATTCAAGTAATGGGGTATGTCCCATCTTCGATGATTTCAGGGAAAGCTGAAATTAGAAATGGAATGCATTACAGTGTGAGTATTAGAATAGTAGCTTGAAATATCAGGACAATAATAAAAATAATTATTTTTCTAACTAAACAGAAATGCTGTAAATTGCTTTATATTTTTCTAAACTAAATTAATAAAGGTAACAAAAGGTACATATCAGATTTCTTAGAGACAAGTGCTAGACTGATTTGCAAGTTACATCTAATAAACAGGTTAAAACAGTTAAAACTAATTGGTGACTGTGTGGATTCTGTTTAGATTAAGATGAGTAGCTTTTACCAATGTAACAACAAAAAAAGACCATTTTCTTGAAATAAGCGGATTCTAACTTAAAATGAGACACCTCAAGACTACTGACACTACATACTCATTCTACCCCCAAGGGAAGCACAACACGCTATAATTCTTAAACCAGGATGTAACAGACATTTGACACAAATTCAATTATCTTTGAAAGATACCACTTGTAGTTAGTTACATACATAATCCTCTTTTATTTAATGGGTTAAAGCTCTCTTTCAAAACATTTGGTTGGATGACTTGAAGACTTACTACATTTCAAAAAATTCATTAAATGACTTAATAAGATTGTTAAGTAAAAACACTCAGAAGTTTAAAAACGTCATTTAATGCTGTCCGTGTAACCTTAATTCCGGCCATGTATGTATATGCGTTATGAAAGCAGTGAATTAACTTTTAATCTCCTTTGAGCCAAGAAGATTTTAAGATTTGAAACCAAGGCACAAAGGCCATGCCAACAAATACAATGCTGAGCTTTAGCACAGTCTCTGAACTAGCTCACATCTCGCAGCGCATACCCCTGCAGGGCTAATTACCCCAGATAGCAAGCTGGACTCCAGCAGTTATGCTGCTTCTAGTACCTCTGCATGGCAAGCTCAGTTCTCTCTTCCTGGCAGTGCACTACACAGACACACTCCCAGAACGTAAAATTTGAATTCTGAAGAAGGCATGAAAAGTTTTTCAAATACCGTGCTTCAAACTAGGTGTTCTGGCACTGATTTTCCATCAAGTAAAGGTAAAAACATATCACTTCTGAAAGGATTAAAAAAAAAAACCTTCTGCACATAATACCAGTTTCTACGGTCTTTTTTGAAAAAATAAAATCTGTCCTTAACACTCTATGAGATAGATATAACATTGTCCATATTTTGTAGAGGAGCAGATGTTGGGAGACAGATAGACTGGCTTGCCCAAAATAGTACTGATTACTCCCTGAGCTGTTAGCCAATTTTCTTTGTGAAGGTGAGCACCAAAGTGTAGTATTCCTAATTAGAAGTGCCAGTTAACACACTGAAATTCTCTTTAAACAGCATTGCCTACACCCTGAAAGAACTTTGTGGTCAGACATATTCTGGGCGATCTCACAAAAATTCCTTGCTGTTTTTCCTGACAAGAAAATATTCTTTGCTAGCAAGTATCTTTCAAGTCACATATCAACCACTTGTACCATTTAAGACATTTGGAAGTAGTCTGGGATATCACAATATTGGGGCTTTTGAGGGGTGGTATTTGGGGTTTTTTTTTACACATTAAGACTACCTCCTTCGTGCTTCTTTCTTCAGTAACATTTAAACAAGGAGGTAGCCTAGATTTTATTAGTTTTACTTGTTTGTTTTTTTCTGGCATAGTCACAAATAATCACAGAGTTCAGGAAAGGTATGCACATTCATATAAAAGAGATAATGTATTCTCAGCAACATTTCTGTTTAGATTTTAATTAAGAGAACTGTCAAAATGCAGGAAGAAACGCTTTGCAGTGTAAGAAATTTCGACAGTTAAAAACTTTCAAATGTCCATATCCGACACTCATTAAGCAATTACTTGGGTTTGGGGGTTTTTATTTATTTAAGTTTACTTTTGATGGTTTTTTTTTTTCAATTTCACTTGTGAAACAAAAACTGAAAAAGCAGGCAAAGCTTCAATGGTTGATGTCTCTCCACCGTGTGACAAATGTGACATAATACTTAAACTCCCTTTTCTTTTCTGATAGGTCCAAAAGTGACAGGTACTCACTCACTGAGCAGTTAGATTCTCTACCAAGCATGCATACTTAAATACAAATACAAAGCTTTCACACGTCCAAGGAGAAATGGATTACAGTAGACAATTCATTTGGCCATGATGATAAAAAAAACCCAGGGATGCAGAGAAAGTTTCTCCTTATTCTACATCAATACCCAAAGTAACACTACCTGATAAGTAATCCCATTATTGAAGTGAATCTGAAGAGGCTTTAATTAAAATGGTATTTTTCTGTTAAGTACAATTTGAAATTTTGTTTGAGGTTTAAGAGTTAAATTTATTAGACTGCAAAGAGTTTTACAAGGCATTCCTAATGTAATGAGCTTAGGCACCACATATGTTGCATCTTTGGTACACATTAGGAAAAGCAGCCTTTTTAATGAGCTTTAAAGACTGCATATGCATACAAGAGGAAAAGGTCAGTGATGTGTGGATCAAGTCAGTAAATTAAGTATCACAGTATTATGTTATTATGCCTGCCTTCCACAGACACACAATAACAAAACCATAGGCTATAGTTACCATACTATTCTAATGCTTCCATCTACATGGCCTTGACAGCTTACACACACTGGCACTGCTGTGCCTCGGGTCCAACTCACTCCATCCCTTGCCCAGGCCTCCTTTACCTTCTCTGCCCAGAAACTCCTGCAGCAGCACAGATGGTACGCCTGACAGTCAGAGAACCCAAGCAAGCACACGAAGGGGGGCTGGATTCGGTGTGATGGCCCATCTTCAAATACCACCTTTTACCATACAGAGATATCCAGGACAATGTCCTGAACCCTCATAACAAGATCAAATCTCTTGGACAGCAAAGCATCAGGACATCCGGAGATGCCTCATTCATTTCAGGCCCCATTGCACTCGAGTTTTTGTTCAAGGATGCAGCAATACCATCTCTCTTTCTTAACACAGATATTAAAAGTATTTCTAATGCTATGGTCCCAAATTTGACTTGGTCTACCATCTCAGTTCCTTTTAGTTGGATTGTTAGATACTTGGTAATCTGCAAAGACTAGTTGACCAATAGCTGTATTGACATTTTTATTTTGTGATAAATAATAAAATAAGCTAGGAACTGACTGCACATACACTTTCACAAGGTTTTCAGCAGAGTCAAGCCCAGTGAATTTATTTTTATTTGCAAGTATTGTAAATATTGTTAATTTGCAAATATTAAGACATTACCTTTATTTTTAAAGAGTAACTGAAGTTGATTCCCTTCTTAACTGTGCAATAATCCACAAAATTTAAGAGGTCTCTCTCTCCCTCTCTCTGTGTCGGAGACTATAGGTATGCACTAAACCATATTATCACTACATAATAACTTATGCATGTTTATACGTTCCACAGCCAAGAAAGTGACACTCCTGCTCTGTACAAAGATATAGATTTAGCCATTAGAGAAAAAAAAAATCCTTTAAAATATTACAACAATAATAGCACAACTCAATACAACTGAGCAGTTATAAGTGGTTTTAATGATTTTTTCACTTTTTGGATATGATAATCCTCAAAGTAGCATTCAAAAATATAGTGCAAAATATTTATTCATTTTATTTACAAATAAAATGTGCAGTTCAGCTTCTTAACCTCACCACAGTAAATGTTATTCTTTTATGTGATGAACAGAAATTATGAGAAACATTTATAGAGACAAAAAGTTAATTTTAAACCTAAGAACAAAGATCTTCCTTCAGTTATATTTTTGTAGGAGATAGACAATATTTTTCAAAACTGTTTTCAGTTGAAAAAAACCCAAAGTACAAGACAGCACTAAAGAATTACATAGGAAAGAACGGTTTTTTAAAACCATAAAGTTAATTTTGCTGTGACAATCACAAAGCAAAGTTCTTATCTATATAGAATATAAATTTTTTTGCAGCTTAAACATAGAATCTTTACAATGTAATGCTTTTTGCCCCCTTTTTGCTATACAAATTGCCTCTAGGGGAAAAGTATTCTAGTATCTTCCTTTCCCTCTGATGAAACAACAGATGCTTTGGTTAAAGAGCAATTCGTGCGCAATAGTGTTTTAACTTGCAAGGCAGAACTCCTTTATTAAGTTGGTAGAATTCCACTAGCTGGATGAGATCAGTAAATCTGGTATGACCATCATCAAGGGTATAGAATAGCTTCCCATCATCTTCCAACTGTAAAAATGGAAAAACAAGATTCAATAAAATCCTCTTTTGCTGTGGTATTTCTTCCTGATTGGAATACTTGTTTGAGAAGTGTTCTTAGAGACCAATATATTCACAATATTACGGCTACTGAAAGAAGGAAAAATACAGTGATCATTCACACCAACATCAAAAATAAACGACAGAAAAGTAATGCATTTTTTAACACACCTAAAAGGAAAGAACAGTTAAATAAATATAGGAATATTCTTTCTGCTACTTTATGCTTTGGAATGATAGCTGGAGTTAATATGAACTCTGAGTTTTTACACAGTGACACAAAACAACCAAGTTTCAAGTTACTCACAGATTCTAACATTTGCTCCATTCATATTCCATGATTTTCTATCACTTAATTCATAAGGTGTGATGAGGCTACACACTAGTGCACTGGGGTGTGCTGGATGGTATCAGCTGCACAAGACCCTGCCCATCACAAAAGTAACATGCTTGATTTAGTAGGATGTTTTTTGTTGTAGGAGAAAAAATTGCTGCAGTTCCAAATGCATGTATTAGCACAGATACAAGAGAGAAAGAAGAAACTGCAAAAGATTCCTTTTGACTTGTAGATGCTTAAAAATTTACAATCAGTATTTCCCTATTCTAAGTTACTGAATGTTAGCTCTTGCACAATTAGGACTGTGCTACTGACTATATAATTTCTTGATTTATTTCCTCTACTACTAATATGTCTAATATCAAGAAGTTTAGTGGAAAAGCGACTAATTAATATTCTTGTAAATAGAGGGTAAAAAACTTCTTAAACTATTTTTAAAAAGAAAAGGGAAAAAAGATACAAGATTGACAGAGTAGTGAACAGAAGATGTTGAAGTAGGGCTAGCATAGAGTAGCAGATGGTGTGCTAGGGAAAGATGCAACTACCCTACTTGAGTACAGGGGAAGGGAGAAGATATAATTAGCTCTGCTACCTGTAGCTATGATTTCTTATCTGCAAGCAGCTGTTGAACTGCTTATGATGCCTGGTTATTCTACTCCTTTCTACCATGTCTGGAAGTAGTTTGTAATTTCTTTATTCTCAGACTTTGGTCAGACCAGGTCAACACTGCTAGTTAAGGAATTACCAATGTGTGTATGTGTAAATTCCTGTGCTCCAGCCAAGAACCTGAAAATGGATTATCATTCATTGGACTTTCCCTATGCATGCAATTTTCCTGCCAACTGACAGCAGACAAGGAAGAGTTAACAATTCAAATGTCTAGTTTCCTCCTCCACGTTAGTTCCAAACCTTGAAATGAATACCAGACAGATTGCTAATTCTAAAGCTATCAATATTTTGCAAAGTAAAAAGTCGTATCAAAGTTATGCTGTCCAGGAACCTAACACCTTCTGCAAGCTAAGAAGGCTCTTATGAGAGAACATTTATTGGAAAAAGACGGTCCCAGAACTGTGTATCACTTCTCCTTTTTTCATATGTACTACAGAAGAGCTAATTTAGGGATAGACTACACTGAAGTTAACTTGTATAAGCTCAGAGTATAAAGGCTGAAAAACACAGTAAAGGATCCTGAATGTATCCCAAAGGTTTTCTTTTGAACTTTTTACAATCAATTCACTACCACCCACCTGCAACACCTCTTGCACAGGTTACCAGTGTTAACATAAGGTACCTGTTAACATGGGTGAAGCTTGAACTAGGTAAGCTGCGTGCCCTACCTAAAAGGAGACATTTTTTAAATGCAGTATAATCTGAAGCAACCTAAAATACAAGAGAAAAATAATGCCATTTGTTTATTTACATTTAGTAGGAAAGTCTGTCTTCTCAATGACTGGAAACAGGCAAGAGTTTAGAAGAACAGTGGAATTTGAAATTCAAAGAGGTAACCCTGATCTCCAGCTAATAAGCTATGAATTTATTGCAGTAATACAAAATGCCTTGTTTCTTAGAAAATAATCATTTCATTTAGATTAGCAGCAACTGGAACCAAAACCTTCTCCTCCTCAAGGAATAATTTTCTGAACTCCTTAAAGAGCACTGTTCTAGCAAAAATAGAGCATGTGTAAGTCAGGCTATGGAGAATGGCATGAGGGTACTGAATGCAACTGGAAATTAAGTGACAGAAAGGAACTGGAACATGCCTATGTTTGGGGGACAAACAGCTTCCATACCCACATACTCTCCCTAGACTAAGCTGTTCTCACTACAGATTTTTTTTTTTCTGGTTACTAGCATAGGAGAAATTGCTTTACTTAAAAACCAATTAAAAAAAATTTCCATCAAGTAGGACAGGTTCTGCAATGAAGTGGTATAGGTCTTCTCAACCAACAGTATGGTGAAATGTAACCTAAGTGTATAGACAAAGAATATATCAAAACAAAGAATTCCTGGTTCCTCCAAAGATCCCACAACACGAGAGCGAGGTTTTAGCATAATTTTTTGAAGGGAAAAAGAGACTCATCTATTTCAGAGAAAATTGAAGGTAACTGCAGCATCCTGCTACATCTGCTCCTAGAAAAGAGAGGGTCTGTTTCCTGATAGGGAAAGAAAAAGTGGTCTCAAATTTGAGAGTTAAATGACATCGTAACAAAGCAGAATCATACACTATTTCTATGGAGTTCAGGACGTTTTCTAAATCTAACAACAGTTATCCCAAAGTAAATACTAGAAGTTACTGCAGTCAATAGAATCATAGAGATCTTACACCTGGGATTCTTATCACAGACCATATATTGATGCTTACATGGGATCCAAGGCATAGTCATCACTTTTGGATTAAGGACTTCTCCATTGTCTTTATCTAAACATAACAAAATCCTGGACAGCTCTTTTAACTAAACTGATTTGCTTTTTGCTTCCAAATAATGCTTCAGTTTTTTATTCTACAGGAACTTTTTTTAAGGGAGGATATCAGCTACAAGCCCTAGGTAAGGCATACAGAAATGTGGTGAATGATCATAGGGGATCAACAGACCAGAAACAAAAAAAATGTGCCACTACACAAATTTCTACTGAGAAACAGCAGAATCTCATAGAAACTTCAGCAGGAAGAAACACGGACGCTAGAGTATTAAGTGGTCTGGAAGAAAGGTTCTCGTGAAGAGAGATGAAAAAGCTATGGGTCTGCTCAGTTATGTCAAGCATCTGTGGCCAAAACACATAATGCTTAAGTGCTTCTCATCTCAACAGAAGCAGCATGTAAAGAAACCTGCACAAACCACCTCGTGAGAGAGTGGAAGCAATGGAGAAGGCTGGCTATTCTGGTAGAACTGGACAGTATGTTCGATGAAAACTGATAAAAATATGATTCCAGTTTAGGAAATTTCAGCTTACCTACAAAGTAGATGGATTAAATAAGGATATCAGTTTTTTGTGTTTTTTTTTACAAAACTGTCCCGCTGAAGAAGACCTGGACATGAATATATCATAATAACATGAATCAAGAACAGAGGTCAACAAAATATGTTTGACTACAAATATTGAAACTATCCTGAACAGATGACTCAGTGAGATATAGACACACATCGTAGACAGTCCAAAACAGATGACTAAGAAATTGTGCACATACTGAAAAATGAAAAGGCAACATGACCTCTATTAATACATGATTTTCATGACATCAGGGTTGCTTCTATTCCTGTTGAAATAGATTTGTCTGTTTTTTCAAGAAACCTTTTTGGATTTCATACTACTAGTCAAGCTTTAGAACAAATCAAAAGCAAAGCTCAAAAATGTTCAAGTCTACTAGAGAATACTAATTATATTTAGTGATACAGGTTTACATCTTCCATAGAACAGTAAAAGAAAAAAAAAAATCCATCGATACTCTATCACAGTTATTCAATTGTTTGATTTTACAACTGCACACATAAACTGAAAAAATTTACTTACTGGTACAATTTGAAAATGTTTTATTTTTAATCCATGACTCAATGACAATACAAATGTTTTGGGGTTACTTTGGCTATCACGTACCAGGAATACCCTAAAAGAGATTGAAAATTTTCACAGTAAGATCACTTGAAATCCTTTTGTAAATAGCCAGTTAAAACTGTTTGAAATTCATTACAGTAAGTATTAGTGAAAAGCAAAAATAATATCAATTACGCAAGTTAGGCTTTTAATCAGTATTTCTTTGCAAATGTGTCACTGGGAATACTTTCTCTTAAATTCTTCACCTTGTCTATTATGTGAAAAACATGCATTCTCAGAATAAATGACACTGTAGGCGTTAGTTTTTACACTGCATAGAATTACAATGCATCTCTTCAGACAGAAAAGCACCCTCAAAGTTTGTGCTTTGAACAAAAATTTTTTTTGGACTCTGACAGTTATCGAAATTGCAAGCATTATAGGGAAAATTCAAAGGTCGTTAAACAGGAATTTTACAGAAAAGGTACTGAGAGACATACCAGAATGTTTTCCACATCTGGCCAATACTCATAAACGCACATTCACTTCTGCACAGCACCAAAATTCCCACCAAGACATAGTTACATCCTGCTTGCTTTATGGAATCATTACTCAAATCACAACACTCTCAGTGGCCAACAGTGCCACCGCAGCTAGTTCACTGATAACTTATTCCAACCAGGACATCGACAAAAACACAATTTTGCTGTAATTGTGATAGAATAATCTGGTACAGGAAAGGATGATTATCAGTATGAGACAGTTTTCATCAAATCCCATGGTTTGGAATATCAGCAGAGAACAGTTTGGTGGACAGAGGGAAGTACCTGATAGATAGCTTTGTAGTGGAGAGAGTATGAACTGCTTGCACTGTGCAGGTCTGGAACTGTTGTAGCTAACCAATGCATCAAAGAAGGGAAATAGAGAGGCAGCCCTGGCAAGCATGCTCCTCTTTCAGGACACAAAAGAAATGGGCAAGATGGACTTGCAGGTATCAATCAAGTGAGCATTAGTGAACACCTACTTTTACCCCACCACACACCAGAAATGAGAGCCCAGCTACTATATATGAAAATAAAGAATTTCAGGCAAAGAAATCCGCCAAAGGTTCACAGTGGATTTGCACTGACTATTGGCATGGTTCCAAAGTACCAATTTCATTCTCAAAGTTTGTTAAGAGTCCTACTTTTCCAAAGTAAGAAAATAGTTGGAATTAAGAAATTTGGAGTCCATAATCATTACCATTTCTATCAAAATCCTTATCCAGACTAATTTGGAGCTCTGATAGTAATTCAGTTATTACAGAGGGATAACTGCAAACTCAGCATACGGCAGTACAAGTACAAGCCAGACGTCTCCACAGCCGCGGGCTCCGCGAGCTGGCTCGCTCTCACCACCTAGTGGCCTCTCAGCCTCTCCGGGACATGAAGGAAATTGTTCAGAACACAGTTACGACAGATTCTTTGCATTAAATGACACACAAAATAAACACACTGATTAGGATTTATGTTCCCCCTCATCAGTTCTTTTAAAGTATATTTTCTTACTTTTTTCCTTAATAGCAAAGATAAGCAACATTTCTTCTCCTTCAGATAAAAAAATCTTTACTCTTTTCTAACCTTATCACAATAGACCTACTTTAGTTGTCAAAGAACCTTTAAAAACTTTATTATGAAGAAAGGGTTGTAGTTCACAGAATCTTAGAAATGTTGGCTGGCAGGAGGTTTTTAGACATGCTGGATGACTCCAGTCAGCTGCTCCCCAATAAAGTTCTCTGAACGACCAGTTGCATTTTCTCATGGGCCTTTTGGTAATTCTGTTATCCCATTCATCAACCTGATGCTGATCAGTTCACAATCCTGTTAACCATTTATCACTGAAAAGTCTTCAAACATCCTTTAGAGGGTAAAGTACAAAATCTACAATATTTCTATGTAAGCTTCTTTAAGAAAGTTGTTTTTACACCAGAACAGAACTTTATTCCTTCATAGGGTGCCTTAAGATGGTTGCTGTCCTTAATTCTGTTGTTGATTTATCCAAATACTGAGACTACTGTAGATCCTTTATATAATAGTCCCCTTATCTTCTATAAACTATCACGAACAACGTATTTGTTGGTACATACCGTATTACATAAGGCCCTACTACCTCTGTCATATATGCACATGAACTCCTTGCTTGTGATCACCTTAAAAGGCTCAAGAGGCATTATTCTCCCTGCCTCCCTTCCCAGAACAGTGTCTTATTATTCCCATCAGAAATGGCTGTATTTCTGGTTATAATTCATTCTTTCAGCCCATCAAAAAGCACAGCATTAGTCACATGATATCATGTAGTCATTACCTCATTGTAACTCCTGAATATGTATCTGACAGCATATGAGAGCTCATACTACCAATGTTCTAATCAATTCTAGACAGTCCTCACAAGAGTATCATCCCTCCCAAGAAGCACAGTGCATAACTATGAATAAAGCCAAGAATATCATGTAAACAACACTGTACTAAACTAATGCTAACAAGGTATTCACTTGCTCATTTCAAACACCATTGCTCTTTACTCGCCAAATCTCCTGGGTTTCATCTACTGTGTAAGAAATACACTGGAAGATTAGCAGGCCTGGAATGATATCCTGCTGAGAAATACATGGGGGATGCAACCCCATGTCCTGTCCCTCCCATGTAAAAAATGCAAAAATAAATGCAGAGTACAGAATCGGTTTCAGGATGATTAGCCAGGTCTAAAAACAGGACCCTTGAAATTAAATAATAAATAAAAATACAAAAGCAGAAGACCAATTAACAATCCTTGCACTGAGTATGACTGGGTTTTTTCCCCCTTTCCTTCCCTTCATATTTTTCTTCCCTGGAGCCAGCCCTTTCTGTAGATGTAGAAAATAGTATTACAACATACTTAATCAAAAACTGAAGGAATTTAACAAGCAATCTGATGTTCCAGGTACTTAACTGGAAACAGACTCAAAGAAACAGAGTTTTACGGAATTACTCACTGAATGAAGGAGGTCCAAGTTTACTTTTAATACAGGAGTAAGGACAAAAATACAGGAATGAAAACCAGGAGGATTTGAACATAGAATACCTGCTTACTTTGTAATTTTTTTTAAATTAATACTTAAATGAGAGAAAAATAAAAGCCTTTATCCTATTGTTTATTGTTTACTATTAAAGGAGGATACAATTTTTAGTCAATTCATGAGAAAAAGCATACTTTTTTTTCAACGTCTGTCCCAGCACAGTTCATCTCAGAATAAATCTTTTCAGGCTTGCTTTCATTCTTTCATCACTAAGAGATACAAAAGACACTAGTGCCAAAGTTGACAGTTCCCAGAGAATATTGTGCAAATACAGAGCTCAAGTGCTTGGCTCTGAGCGGACATAAGTAATCGGTCAGTGACAGAATCGAAGTCTTAGATCACCACTTTATTGCTTCCAAATGATATAAAATAGAAAGCAACAGATCCCCAGACAGCCCTATATAAAAGAATTTTTATTCCTACTAGGTTAGTGCAAACTTTTCCTTCTTCCAGCTCCTCTCCAATAAAAAGAAGGAATTGTTCACTAGGAACATGTCTCAAAAAAGCCATGTAAAGAATTAACTTACCCATCTACAAGTCCATGCTGCAAAATAAGTCTCTGAGCCTCTTCTCTAGAGATTTTATGATGAAACCACGACTGAGATCTGTGTATAGCTATAGAAATAAAGATCTGTGAAAAACATTCTCCTTTTACTGAAAGAATCAGTTATTGCATTTCTCTAGCAATAAATTAACTCACACATACCCATGTTAGACATGGCAATAGGACTACCATGTGAGTTGAGTCGGAGACACCCTCTCCTCTGTATAAGAGAGAAGTAAAAACATGATTTCAAAGCTTTTCTGTTAAAAAAAAAGCAAATCAGAAAATACTATTCTGATAAAGCAAAGGTGTTTATACCCGCCATGCTAATCCTTCTTCAACTGCAACTGAAAGGGCTTCCGTTGGATTTTCTATAATTCTGCTTCTGTGTCCTGAGAAATCCATTGCTACTAAAGAATTTTCTGAAATGCTTCTCTGCAACAAAGAAAAATAAATTTAGTTTGCTCATTTTTTACAAGATCTATCATTAAAAGCGAGCTTCTGAGAAAACACTATGTTTTGTAAGTGATGTTTCAAGTATCAGCAGTGTTTCCCATCAGAGCCAAACTCATTTTACCCCAGGGAGCATTTGTGATTCCAGTATGCTGCTGCAAAGCTCAATTTTACAATGTGGCAGGACAGACCATCTTTTTGCATTACTGCAATGGATGATAAATACATCACTTTACCATAAACTCTATTTATATTTTTAACTGTAACTAGCCCTTTGCATATCAAAGCAAGTCAGGAAACTGTAATTCAGATGTCCAAGTAACAGAAAAAGAAGAAAAAATATAACATTCTTATACATAATGATCAAATTTAAAAATATTTAAAATATTTCATTATAAATGTCATAAATTTATATATTTGATATATAAACTTCCACTCAGATTTTACCAGATTTAAGCATTGAAACCAGCAATTTCTATTGAGTATAACTTCTATTTTAATACATCCCTTCTAACTCCTATACATCCCTTCTAACTCCTATCACAGACTCAATAACTGCAGCATCAGTTATGAAAAAAAACTTGTGTTTTTTTCTCTCAGTGATAACAGAATAAAAACACTGAAGTTTTACAAAACAATCCTAAAAATCACCAAAATGTTTCTCAGAAACCAAAGTTTACAAAATCAAGTTTCGTATGGATTGTAACAGCTCAAATGTTGGCAGGCATTGGAATATCTAATAGCTAAAAGAACATTCTAGCACTCTACAAGTTAAAGTAACATCTGTACACAAGAGGCCCAGATTTCTGTAGGGTTAGCAAAACTTCCCAGTCCCAAACCAAAACAGCTCTGTTTTGTTCTTGCTTGGTTACAAGCATGAATACAACTAGAAATGGAAGAGCAATTCTGTAGCTCAGGGTAATTCCTGATACTCTAACTAAGGTCTGTAATTCCTGATACTCTAACTAAGGTCTCTCTGAGTAACTGTAACCTGTAAAGAACTTTGCAAAAGTAAAAAAAACAAGGATAAAATATGAGAAAATGTTTGCCTCCAGCAAAGTGGAGGGAACTCTTCGTAGCTGACGTGGTTGAGAGTTATTGAGGAATGCGAAACATGGAAGTGGCTCCCTTCTGAAGTATGTTCATTAGCGTGTGCACTTAATCCCCAAGTTTATTCAACATGCTGTTTAATTTGTGAATTATACACAAGTAGAAAAGCAGTGCCATTGTTAACAGTGCTTACATTCTGCCTGTGTTAGAAGCTATGGGAGCTAAATGCACACAACAGTGTAAGAGGAGAGAATCAGTAATGGCTCCCAGATCCACTGTAAGAGCACAGCTGCCAACTGCAACAGCTTCACAGAACAGAAAGTAAAGACACAGTCAGCATATTAAGCACAATTCTGAAGCCATGCTTATTAGCAATACTACTGAAAACTATTTTTGTGAATGTCTGTAATAGCAAATGAGGGTTTTATGCATTTTACCAGCAAGAACTATAATAAAAACTAAAAAAAAAAAAATCCGCCATAAAATATTTGTCACAGGTCCCTGCAACAAGCAATTTTTATCCAATTTAGCCAAAAAAAAGAACCAAAAGGGATATAAATCATCCATGAAAAAGTCTGAAATCAAATGACTTCTAAAGAACTGGGATAATATAAGATATTAAAGAAAAGGACAGTTCCAACTATCTGACTGAGGAGATGGACACACAGGCTGTTTTTTCTCTATAACCCAGTCCTACCAAATTATGATCTTACTCTGAAGTCCAATCAGTATTACACCACCTGAAATTCGTCTCAAGTACTTAATATTTTATATTTAAAAAAAAAAAATTAAATACATAGTATGCTGAAGAGAATTTTTTACAAGTTGTTTATTCATCATTTACAGCATGTGTAACCTTAAACACTTTGCTTCTCTTTTAATGCATTTATAGTCCTGCTGCTTTTTTTTCAAAATCCTCTTTCCATTCTTTTTGACAGCAGGAGATTTGACAAAAGGGAAAAGCCTTTTAATTGCTCTAAACTACCCAATTTCTATTAAGTAAGTAAATTAACTAATTAGCTCTCTAGTCAACCCTGACAGCCCTAAAGATTTCAGCAAGCATTCGCACATGCAAGACTTTGAAGGACCAGGTCAGTAGTATAACTGACACAAGTTACTTAAAAACAGCATGACTGCAGAAACATGTATTCATTCATGGAGCTACTGTGGGACATACCATAGGTGTTAAATTCAAAGGGCTGCAGCCACTTCTACCTTGATATGGTTGCATGTAATTCTGATACAGCTGCATCCCATACTAAAACCAGAAAATAACATGGTTAGCATTTTAAATTATAAACTTAAGCCAATTAAGCTTTTTTTTCAGATGTAAAAGATAACACATTTTTTTCTTCACTGTTAGAAACCAGGGACAAACGCTGCTAGGATAAGGAAGTGTACATCCTCATTGTTGCTCCTGCCTTTATAAATGTACATTCTGCATTAAATACTACCCATTTAACATGCCAACTTACCTATTCCTATTTTGTCACAAACACAGACACATTTTTAAAACACTAAAGTTCCCTTCTTCTGTATTTTTGTCCCTTTGTTCAATATTACTCAACAATCTCACTGAATCCAACATAGTTACACAGAAGCATACGCTTAATGTTAAATATTTCCAGGACTGAGGCATCATTTCATCCCCTACAATCCCCCCAGCAATTTGGTCTCTCTGTTCCTTGGGATAAATAAAAATAAGCTTTCAGAGTACAAAACTTATATTGTTATTGCATGGAAACCTAAAATTATATTACTTCTCTACTGCACAGCATCAAAATATCACACACTAAACTTCAGCAAGTTAACTCAGAAGAAAAATTACCTTAAGCAACCTAATTGCTGTCATCCAGCAGGTCCTACTTTGTTCATCATCTGCACAGAGCTGTTTCAGGTCTCTGGTTCCTCCTGATTTGTTAGGCTAGAAGGCCACAGCACATTTTTTTAGCATTAATGCATATCTTGAAGATAATACCTGTTGAAATAAAAGCCACTAATTCTCCTATTTTATAAAAGACAGCTGAATATTGTTTTCAAAAACCTTAAAGAAATTTAAGCTTACCTAAAAACTGTGGCTTGCTTTAATATGTATCAGAATAATAAGTTTGTACCTTAAAGCAGAATCCATAGTTTGTTGGTGCTCCAGAAATCTTTTTGCCTGTTAAAGACATGTACATATCACTATTGCTGAATTCACAGAAAAACTGCAGATGCCTTGGCTCCTGAAAAGCAATGTAATACAGTTAGACTACTTTCAGCCAGTCTCTCTAGACAAGAAACTCAGAAAAGTAAGTAGTTATTCTGTTCCAAAATACAGTCTTACACACTGCAGTTTTAACTGTGACATCATGAAATCTAGAAAGAGGCAACTCAATATTAATTTTATCATGCAGAGAAAAAAAAAAAGAAAAAAACTACTTAAAGAGTTTATTCTTCTAGAGAGGGAAAAAAACCAAACTACAAATTATATAATTTTGGGGAAAACTTCCACTAAATTCAAGGCATAATAATATTAGATTAGGAGTCAAATCTTGAGAGCAATATGCATTTCAAAAATCAAAATAAAATATACTTTTATGATCTGAAAAACAACATACTGTAATAACTATTGCCCAGTACTATTCCTAAACATTATCTCCACCAGCTAAGGCTAATTATCTTAAGGAAGCAAACAAAAGACATTTGCTGAAGGATACAAAAACAGCTCAATGAATACTCTGGCAGTTAATTACAGCAAATTCAGAACAAGAAAAAACATTGTTTTAAGTAGTTCAGCTACTTAAAAAAGGTGTCTCGACTCCAGTGTTTAATATGATAAGGTTTAAAGTACCACCATCAAAAATTTGAACTAGCAGAATGAAAAACTGTCCAGTGACAAATTCTTAGCAATCCCAAAGTCATCCTATAAAATTTCTAAATTTAGATAATGAAGTACTATATCTACTTTTCAGAGCATCTACTTGTACTTCAGAATTTTAACTGGTATTTGAAAATTCATTTTAAAAGGGTACTCAACTGATTGGAAAAATATTAACCAGAATGAAGCAAACTTGTCAGGCAAAAAGAAAGTACAGTTTCTAAGACAACACTTTCCCAATTTTATATCTCAATATCTCTCTAGATTTTATCCATAGTAAACAGATTTACTTTTTCTCTTTTTTTAATTACTGTAAGTTATTTGGTTATAAATATTTTTTCTTCTTACAAAAAATGATAAATACATATATCTTTGCTCTGACCTCATAGTTCTCACTCTCTCTTTTTTCTTCCTCCCTTACCTTAGAAGTACCTTTAGTGGAGAAATAAAGGCCAGATCTTCTTAAAAGAAAATACATTTTTTTCCATGATTTTTTCCCCTGCTCCTTTGCATGCAAATAACCATGAATCTCAGGATATGTGCTGGAGCTTAGGAACATCTGAAAGAAAATGTAAGACATCCATTTTTCTTTTCATCTGAAACCAGCTTTCTGTTTCATTAACATACACAGGACTAAGGGGAATAAACCCCTAAATCCACTATCACACCACAGTAATTCAGTTATGATTGCATCTAATCCCATTAGCAGTACCTCTGATTTAAAGCATGTAGAATGTTACACAACTCCAAGGTATGCTAAGTAAGTTACATATTTATATGGAACATATGGTTTGAAATGAGAGCATTACTTCTGCAATATGTTAACTTCAGCAACCAAACCAGTGTAAGAAGTACTGATCCCATGCCTCAGACCCTATTTATATAAAACTGCTAATCAATGCTACCAACAGAAGAAAAAAAAAATACATCCCTCCCCCAGCCCCATGTTACAAATCAGAGAACTTATCTTGAGTTAAAATTATTCAACAAGCAAACCACAAACTCTGAATCACAAATCCATGCAGGTCAGGCAGATATTAGCATTTTCCAAAGGAGAGAGTAAAGGGCTCAACACCTGAAGTGGTACTTAAGTTAGTGCTGTAGCTGAACCAAAACCAGAGAGACTGGGCCAGTTCCCAAGACAGGTCCTGCCTCTACTCAAGATACTCAGTGGCTTCTCTTCAGCCATTTCAACCAGAGTGCAACACAGCTGTTATCTTGCTGAGGCTTAGAATAGTTCTACTCAGTCTGCAAAAGTACCCACTAAAAGCTAGCAACCAAGCTAGTTAACTTTATTCTAATTCCTTATAATACATTCATTTTTATAACTCTTCTTCCAATAAAACTATTCAGAAATATGATTCTAAACATATCAACCCAGAATTCTTCAATTTCCATAAATATGCAAAGCAATCTGTGTTACTACCAAGGTCTTCAAAGAACCTTGCCCCAAGCTGGCCTGTGGTATCACAAATACTATCTAGGCTTACATAGAGGTAGGGATCAAAGGGTTTTCTGTTTGATATCAGCAGCTTTCAGGGCTGAATTTTCTTCCTATCCACTGCCATTTCCAGAAAATCTGATCTGAGGAATGAAGCAACAGATTACAAGGCAAGAGACAGACTGGCCAGTACCGGACTGCAGCAGAATGAAAAAGTGAACATGATTTTGGAAGTACACCAAGTTCTCTGGCCACTAAATAATGCACTCCAACCAAGCTACATAAGGTTTCTTTGACGTTTATTGTTTTCCTACCTTGCAGTGAAATGCATGACTGTACCACCTGCAGACCAACCTGAGCTGGTGTCAACGCAGTACCACGGGCAGGCTCCACTGGCCAGGGGAGTGCCCTAGCCCACAACCAGGAATGTGCTATGAGCAGCTCCACTGCTATTCACCCAAATAGTTAAATTACAGCAAAAATAGGTACATCTATCTACATGTGCTGCTGGCACACAGCTGTCTGCAAATGTAGTTTAAGCTATTTTAGCCATATTGAAGCAGACGGGTAGGTCTTGGTAGGCGTTCCAGCCTGTTAATCTTCCCATTTGCCACATATTAACAGGTTCACTGGTGGGGAATATAAAGGTTGAATCGAAAAAGTATAAAATCCACAAACAAAGTCAAATGGAAGCTTTAGGATAATCTGAACGAGTCAATGTATGCAAAAAACAAAAGAGCATCTTTTTAGGCTTTAATATCTCTGCGGAAGCTGAAAGGAGTGGTTGGCTTCCTGCCTGCACAAGTGTCTTCCCCAGGATTCCTGCCATAAGAGCTTCAAATCAGAAATTCTGTCATCAAAAACACTTTTCTTACTCAGCAGACCAAAGTCGAGGAGCAATACAATGCTAAGCTTCAACAGTCACTGTTGTACCCAAGCTATCAATTAAAATAAAGTAGCAATAATGCAAGGAAAAAGGCAATCCTAAATCCATCTTTTCCTTTCCAAGACATCTGAGGACTGTGTGAGAAAATAGAACATGAACAAGATGTAGTCAAAACCATTAACTGTCAGAAAGATGAGCAGTAAAAATATTTCAGAGTGAGAACTGAATGTCTGTAATAAATGCCAAAAATGAACGATAGTAGAAAAGATACCTTCCTTGAGGTTCTTTTGTTGCAGGTTGGTTTTGGTCAGGTTTTTTGTGGCTGTTTTGGTTTGTTGTTTTGGGTTTTTAGTGAAGGTACATGCAAGTTTACAACAGAAGGGAACGGATCCCTGTTTATGCAGATAAGAGGTAATCGGAATAGGACAAAAACAAGAAAAGTCGCCAATACTTGAAGAAAAGGGGAGAGTTAAATGATGGTATACTGCAGACAGGGATTAGTGGTCACACAACATGCAAAAATAAACTTGCACTCCTTGTACTCTCTTCTTCACACACTGAAATATATAACATGATATGTAGAGTGGTGTCAAATGCCACCATATCTTTCAGATACTAATATATGACAGCACCAAGGACTTGATTACCGTTTGATTAGCTGTAAAATCAACTAATTTAAAACCAATCTGAACACAAAACAAAGTAAATGTCTTTTTTTTTGCAAAAAAAACCCCTAAACAAATAAAGTACGAAATCAATCAGAAAGTGAAAAAACAACAGAACAGATAAAACATTGCAGTGTGTCAGATGAATATAATAATATAAACTGCAGAAATCACACGTCACCGAATGCAATAAAGATTGAGAGCTGCACTTCTAACTACACAACTTATTTGTCTGCATTTTCAATGTTTTCAAGGAGAGAATGGTTGCGGCAACAGAAACAGGAACATTTGCTAAGGTGGATGCTTCTTGAGCATTTACAAAGTATTTTAAAGAGTTAAAGAAGCCATCATTATCCTAAGACTTTGTGACTCAAGTTGAATTTGATGACTGATTTCTTCACAGATGTGAGACAGCTGGCCACAATCCAGACCAATGCTATTGGGAACGAGCAGGATTTTCCCCTGAACCTGCTGAGAAATTTTGGGAGCACCAAGTAATTCTAGTGAAGAACTGATTCTGATTCTCAGTATTGTCTCCTAGAGACCTCAGTCAACCTGAGGAGTTTAAACCAGGAGAAAGGCCAACAAAACCTACAGTGGAAGATGGAGAAAGGCAACAGGCAGATTAAAACAACATCCAGGAGATTGATAAGGGACTGAAATTCAGAGCACGGCTATTTCAGCCTGAAGACTGGAATGGTGGAGTCAGGTGAGAAACTAGCCAGGGAAAGAGAGACTTTATATGGCAGAGCGATTAAAGACATTAAAGCTTGGCTCTTAATAATAATCTTAAAATCTTCATACTATATTCATTTTTTGACATATTTTAAAGCATCCAATTTGCAAAAATAATCTGAAACAAGTTCCAAATGATCCATATTGCCTAGCACTAGACATGTGCAGAGTGTTGTGTCTCAGAGCAGCTATACTGTAACCAATACAGCGACACACTTCTTTCTTAGGCTAAAGATCTTCACAGCAGCGATTAAACCTCTCTCTTTGGGATACACAGACATTCACTATATCCCAGACCTAGTATTTTTACTTAGCACATGCTAAATGGATAAGAGACAGGTGAATTTCTTTTTGGTTTTGTGACTCTGTTCTACAAAGATGCCCTGATTTAAAGTCATCAGCCAAAATACTCACTCGTTCACTTTCAGTGAAAGTCAAGAAAAACATACCGAAAAAACATTTTACTTGCTTACAGCTCAATCCACAAAAAGCTGTAATAGTATCAGAAGTGATTTTTTTAATCACTTGTAAGCATTGAGTTGTTAAAACTAATGTCTCTCTTGATACTTGACTAAGCACATCACAAATAATAATGCAAGCCCATTAACTTGTCTTAATGAGAGTTTCCAAGGAAATAGTGACTCACTGTAAACAATTTACCCAACAGCTTCTGCTGAAACGTGCACAAAAGCTGCACAATTCACCGAGGTATTCTCTACTTTGTGCCTACTAAGTTTTATTTGATGAAATACAATTAAACATACAATACAACATCAAAGAGCAACAGAGGAGAGTTTGCAACATATTTTTCAAGCTATCAAAATGGCAAGTAACTAGATATATTTAGAATGATTCTTAATCTTACCCACAAGCTCTGCACATGTTCTGTGCAAGAGTATATGGCAAACAGTTCCCTTACAAAAGTCTTTATTATTTTTTTTCAAACTACCAAATTATATTTGAGAGCAAAAAATATAAAGTTCTATTAATACAGGGGACAGGATTTTCTAAATGAAATGTTTCTGGCAGACTGCAAAATCTATTTTGTTGTTTAGGTAGCAAAAGTGGACCAATTTTCAGTAGATATGCAGCACTTTTGAAATTACAAAGATTTTACGTAGGTTTGTAAAAATGACTTTCAGATTCTAGTGTGTGTCAAATTTAATTTGCAACATTTTTTACTACATTTGGGATAATCTTAACCTCTTGATTAACATTCACTTTTATATGGATACAACTATTTAATACAGAGAAATCCTTTGAGAATTAGTTCTCTAAAACATTTTTCATTTACTGGTGGATGCTAAGGTAGACTTTACTATATTGATTTTTAAAAAAATGTAATTTCTGTTTCTTTTACTTCTACCTTAAATATCCTGTGTTACTATGTTGCCTTTCCAGTTATTCTTGATCAGCAAAACTTATACATAGTGCTGTTGTCTTAAGATCAGTGGAAGTTCTTTTCCTATTACTTAATTTTTCTAGTGACAAGCAAACAAGAGTGATGTGTATGTTTCCACCTTTATTACTCATTTTCCCCCTTTGAAAGTAAAACGATGATCCCTGATATGGTCATTCTGTATTATCATTTCATTATTCTCACTGTAAATTAGAATCTTGTGTCTGCTTAAAAGATGACTAACACTGAGTGACCTACCATAATTTCTTTTGAAGGCTACAGTAGCCTTCAAGCTAACAAATCATACTAGTCAGTCTAAATTTTCTACTCATTAGGTTTAACCATTTAGCTCTTTTTTATATCCATTGGTATCACATTACCAGTTCTTCAGTATTCTACCATAGCCTTCTGCTAAGTATGTGCTGAGTACTGCAATACTTTTTAAGGAAAAAGGGTCTTTCACCTAAAATACCCAATAAAGGTATTTAATGTTTTCACTGCATTTTGTCTGTTTTGGTGCTTTTTGCTTCTGAAAGAATGTGAAAGTTTGCAAGTGTGGACACATAATAACTGCCTGGAAGGGACACAGCATTTCATATCTCGTAAGGCAAAAAGTTCTTAACCATGTTTTGAGTTATTCAAAACACAGCAACAGATCCAACAGCAATAAAGAACTATGCTCACACAACACAAACAATGGGAAATTCTGAGCTATGCTGGCTCATCTTCATTGAAGGGTTACATACCTGTAATATCCCAGAGTGGCTTAGAGCAGCATTTGTCTCACTTGGAAAAGATATCATATGATCTGGAAAAAAGTTCTATAACAACAAAAATGTGTATGAAAGTTCTGTAAAAATAAATATAAAACTTTCTATCTCTTTTGGATGTCCAATTTAAGTTCTCAATGCGGTGCAAGGCACTGCAGATTCTCTGATCCAATAATTTAAGCTTACCTTAATATCATCCCAAAATTTGTGACATCCTATGTATTATTTACTGAAAAACTTAAAATTTTGAGAAAACATCAGTGGTCTCTAGAAGAGAATTTCAGACAGCAATGCAAATCATACTGCAATATTTGGGTCTCATCTTGCAATATTTGGGCCTTAGTGTTGTTTTTTTGGTAGTAATTTCTTGCCTGGGGATTCAATATGCTACAAAGTAGGGAGGATATACACCAATGTGCTGAACAGTATATTGTTTTCTATTGTTTCCATTACACTAGAAATAAAATAAAATAAACCAGTAAATATTTGGGAATAACTTCCATTAATACAGAATAAGTCTTTGTGGGTTTTAATTTTCCACTTTGTATGATATGAATTAACATAAAAATCTGACTACATCGACATGATGGGATTAAAAAGTCCACATTTAAAATGACAATTTCATTATGAAGGAAAGCTCAAGACCTGCATCTGAGGAGTTCAATATAATCATGCAGATACGAACTAGACAAGTGTTTGACCATCAAAAATAATGTTTTCTCAAGGCCTGGAGAAGTCTGAAGCTAATATTCCCTTGGCCACCCAATGTCCACCGATTTCCATTTTTAATAACACTGAACTACTGGTAGGGTAATTCATATAAATTCATTCTGATAAAGCATTCTTGCTACACCTGGGACCACAGAAGAATCACTCAGCAGGAACGGCAAGAACTCTAATGAGCTACAGCTGCTGACTCTAGTGATAGCTGCATGCCTGCCACACTCCACAGCTGGTTCCACTCACTGGTTAACCAATACATCAACTCAGTCTTTGGAGGCAACAGGCAGAAAACGATGCACAGGAAGTCCCAGCTAATATGAGGAAGAACATCTCTATTGTGAGGGTGACCATGTACTGGAACAGACTGCCCAGAGAGGTTGTGGAGTCTCCCCATTGGAGATATGCAAGAACTGTCTGAATCCTGTGCTGCGTGCTCTAGGATGACCCTGCTTGAGCAGAGAGGTTGGACCAGATGACCCTGGTCCCTTCCAACTTTATCCACTTTGTGATTCTGTGAAAGCTTCTTTACTAACTCTAGACCATCTTAAGCTAAGAAATTTTTTACCGGTGTACTGACATCTCCATATGTGGGGAGTACATGATTTGTCCAGAGACACACAGGTGAATCAAACATAAAACCTCTCAAATCTCTTATATTTTTTGTTATCCTTATTATCCTTGTTATCCTTTTGTTATCCTTTTTATCCTTTTCACAGGTAGATAATTTGAGTTCCCTTCCACTTGCTACCTTTTCAGCCCTCATATATTTCTGCTGTTTCTCCCTTTGACATCTGAAATGAGCTGGCTTTATAAAAGACAGCATTAGAAGAGGTCCAAATACACCATGCACTTGAGCAACCAGATGGTTTCTCCTGCTGAGCCAGGACTGCTTCCATGGCCTTTGCCATCAGCCAAAGTCTGAATCAGCAGCATTAACCTTTGGCTACATCCCTGTATTACAAGTTGTCTCTTCTCTCTTTCCATTCCTTATGCACACTAATTTTCACTTACCCCTAATAGGCTATGGCTGCTCATGGTGTTTTGTGTCAGTTGTCATTTAGCTGCAGCTGGGAGAAGCTGCCACTGGGCAGTGCTGGACCATAATATTCAATCTGCACTTCAACAATAAAATCATCTTTGCTATAGGTGCCCCTCCTCACACTGCTATTTTGTGCTCACTTGATGGAAAGTTCACTTAATTGCAAAAAATTTTTTTTGTCGCAGGTCCGTGTGCAATGAAGTTAAACCCATTGCTGATCCCATGACCCCCAAACAACGAAATACTGAACATGGATGTTTTACAATTGCAACAAAGGGACTGGCCAATAGTTATATGCAGTACAATATATTCCCATATTTCATATATTCCCTCTCAATAATTCCTTTTGACTCATGTTATGCTAACAACTTTACACTCTGCCTATCTGTCTGTAACAGAAAAGACTATTTTGTCTTTGCACTACTTCACAGATACAATGTTAGAACTTACCAGGGGATTTTTAAAAAACTCATACTTGGCATAATTTTTTCTAAAATACAGTTTGGTTTCGTCTTCCATTACCCAATTTGATTGAACTTCCATCACTAATTCATGGTCTTCTATAGCTCTTCCTGTAAAAAAAAAAAACACAAGCAAATTAAAAAAAAACAACCAAACAAAACCCACAAAACAAACAAACAAACAAACAAAAGCAAATATCAAGCTCATGAGTAGCAGAAGACCAAGAACTCTCATGATCCACAGATCAAGTGGAGCAAAGTTAAACTTCCATTGAATTTAACTAATACTTGAGTCCGTAAAGACAGAGATTAAGGATGCTATATGAAAATCACATTTTGTAATCAGATTAAATGAAGTAAATAAAATCATAAAGCAATTCAGAAAACAAAAGATACCCTAAAAATACCGAAACGTAAGCATTTTAAAATCTTGTACAGGCTTCTCTACTCCAAAACACATTCTGTAGATGCAAGGGCAAAGAGACACTAAAGAACTGATGCTCTTACTTTTTTTTTTCTTCCAGTTTTATAGAGAGGAAGTGCTCCTCTAGGGTGACATTTAAAACTCTTAAATGGCATTGTGACATTTAAGAAAACACCATTTCCTCAAGACTTACTTCTTGGTAGAAAAATAAGACATTCTGCATCACTCCAATGGATGGGTAAGGATGCTGGTATTTCTTTACTTTTAAGGTGTCACATCAGAGAATATTTTACAAGTGAGTCAACTTGCTTTCTTGAAGGAACTGAAACACTGAGTTAGTGCCCTCCAAAACACAGCCCTGTAATCAAATCCCTAAATGCTGACATGCAAAACTGTACTTCAGTTTAGATAGATCACTTTTCTCTTCTAGACTGGAGAGTTTCTACCGTCCTTTCTGTGGTCTTTATTATTACTATCTCTAACATGAGAAGTGCTTGTTACAATCGAAAACAGTCTCTTTAACTATGGAAAGTAACTAATGCACATAAAAGAAGATTTAATATTGAAGTGCATGACAGAACACCTTTTAGGTAGCCTCCTCTCTGGTCACTCAGCAAGGAAAAAAGTTTAAACTAAATAAAAACCAGAAAGCCATTGCTCAGTATTATTGCACAGGTAGTGCTTTACAAGCTTTCCCAAAGGCTACCTAAGAGAATGCAGAGAGTGAAATCAAAATGAGAGATTGAAAGACACTGATGATGTGCCTGGCCAAGGCACCTACTCAAAGAGGAGCCCTAGAACATGTGTTCAGCCGCAGAAGCAAACAGAAAACCATTTACAGTCAGCACAAAAACTTCTCAGCCGAAAATTCAGGATGAAGACAGTACTTCTCTTGAAAAGGAGAACAGTTATAGCAAACCATTCTGTTTTCAGAGCCTGCCTCGCACAAGGGAATTGCACTGAAAGTATGAGACTCCCAGCACCAAGGTACCTGGCATCATCCAAATCTAGGCATGTTTCAGCTGCCTTCAATAATTTTAGACAAGCTAAAAAACATTCAAAAATTTATTTGAATTCAATACCAAAAACATACAGTTCTGAAATATATTGTCATTTATAAGGCTGCAATAATTGTTGTACTTCAGATATTTGAAATAGAGCCCAGGCTACTGCAAAACTTTGGAGGTAGGGAGGAAGTTTGAGCATCCTGGGTGACAAGGCAGTGGGCTGGGTGCCATGTGGGTGCTCCATGGCAGGCAGACAGGGTGCACCAGCCAGTGCCACAGGAAGCAGGACCACCTCACCTGCCCACTTGCCCTGAGCCAACTCCACCTGGTCAGCACCTGCCAGGCAATACAGCGAGGACACGACCATGCTTAATGTTCAACAATATAGCTCCACACCAAAGGGCATATATGTTTGTGAAAACTAAAATATAGAGACTGTGGGTTTATATTTTGATTTAGGTGGCAGTTTTGTTGGGGTTTTTCCCTTTTTAAACCTTCACAGCAGATGCTTCCACACAGAAATAAAGGCACAATCCAGTGATGTAATTAATGTCTGTCTTGATTAAAAGTAGAACACTGTGCTCAACTCACTAAGATTCATGCAATTATATCTAATTCAGGAGTATTCAGACAGCTGTTAGATGTTAAAGAAAATGTTCACTAATTGAGGGATGAATTATTAATCCACATCATACTGGAATTTACACAGACACACACACTCGCTCACAGCTTTCATTAGACTCACTCCTTTCATTACCAATTCACTTAACTTGTGAGATGAAAATGACTGTCCAAATTTACATGAGTAAACATGCAATAATAAACAGCAAACAATCCAAAACTAACTCATCATTTGAAAAATGTTTGTTCAAGCCACTCATCCAGTGCTTATGAATATACTTAACGCAAGTCAAGATCAATATGTTAAACCTTTCAAAAAAAATCAGATTTAACGGTATCGTAAAGATAATTCCATTATCGTTCAGTACTATTAAAAAAAAAAATAGAGGCTATCTCAGGTTGTTCCTTTCCTTGGCTAGCAATGTTGAATTGCCAACCTCATCATCTAGGAAATAATTTTACTTTTAAAATGAACCTTTTTCTAGAACTATGTTGAAAGCAGCTGGAGCAGTCAGAAGACTGCATGGTGAATGTAGGTCTCCAGCAATTTTGAAAATATCAGAATCTTAGGAAAAGCAACTTCACCAATTATTTGATATTGAAATCCTCCAAGAAAAGCTTCAGATTGAAGAAAACAGATTATTTGGCAAAAAGTATACTGTGCAAATAAATAAACCTGGATAAACAGTGCCACTATTGTTCTGGCATGGTTTGTCAAAGGTGTCTTCTTCAATAGTTACTATGCTATTTAAACACCAACTACACTATAAAACACAGAAAACACTTTTGCTATTTATGTAGAAGTGTTTTCTAAAGCCATTTTGCTACCTCCTCTTCTATAGCAGTCGTTTACAGCCTCGACCCAGATTTAACTCTGACCTTACTCTGAGTTGGAAGCATCTTACAGCTGATACATTCAGTGCAAAAGGTTACAAATATCTCTGAAATGTTACAAAGCAAGAAAAGAAATTTGAAAAACGTTTGTGGCTGCCTTCATAGCATAAAGGAGCATTAAAGGGCAGAAACCCGATTTAGCTCTTGTAGTTCATCCTTAAAATACAGCTGTTGAACATAATTGATGCACAGTCAAATTTATTTTCTACAAATGCACAAGGCTGCAATCCCTAGATACATAGAGAGAAAGGGACCTTAAAAACAGCTTTCAGACATATTTAAATATCCATGGTTGGGGAGAAGTGGTGGTGGGGTATTTGGTTTTTTGTTTGTGATGTGTACTCTTTTTTTTTTAAAAATCAACAGTACTGGAGTTACCAGGTACCAGTGCAGTCTCTTCTGAGAATTAAGAACTCCAAGGAGTTTCCTACATATTTTAGAATGCAGGAAGGCCTCTAGAACATCCTCCTTCCCAAGCCACACTTTGCACTAGCAGCTGGAACTGCCCTTGAATTTGCAGAAGTACTACGTTTTGTAACTCCAGTCCAGTGCCAAAGTTCAAGAATAATACACAAACTTTGGGTGACATGAAATTAAAGCCAGATTTTTTACAGCATTTGTCTCTAGTCGATTTTTTTTTAAATATACTTTCCTATCAAAACCATACACAATACAGTACAGAAACATAGTGCTATAAAAGGAGTTAAGATTGTCTGACTAGAGTTTCAGTTCAATACTACATCCCAGCAGTGCACTTCTAAACTCATCTCTTGCTGAGTGAAGTCTTTCCTGACTGCTGCATTTTTTACATCTCTGAAAACATCCCATTCCTCACTATAATTAATTTGCCTTTTTGTTTTTAGACTACAAAAGTACATCTATACACTTCAAAAAGGAACAGAAACCAGGAGTTAAACTTATAGTTATGTTCTGAAACCACAGGTTACGCCTTTTAAACCGTATAATAGAAAGAGTTTTACTACACTAGAGGAACACTGATGATGTGAAAGGAGTTCAGAACATTTTGTTTCCAGCAACTTAAAATATATGGAGTCACTTCAACACAGTTCAATGGTCCATATCTGGAGGTTTAGAAGAATGGTTTTGGTCTGCTTTTTAAGTAGCCCTGTCCCAGAGTTCACCATAAATCCAGCCAAACTGATTGTATTGCAGGAAAATACTGACAGCCCACTCTGATGTAGTTTCTGAAGACTGAGTACTATTGTCCAGGTAGAATAGCACTGTGTAACTCGTTTCTGTCCCTGATGTCAGAGATTTCACTCAGGTGTCTTGGGAACAAACAGGATTTTATCGGCAATGAAAATAACCCAAGTCTTTCTAGAGATACCAGAAAGAGAGGAAGGACTGCCAAAGAATATCAAGGAAGAGCAAGGAAGAATTTGCAGTGAGAATCTTAACTGTCAGTGTCTTCCAAATCACTCTTACAGATGCAGATCAAGCAATGTGAGGCAAATGCACCATTAAAAAATCCACTTTATAGCTATGCTTTCAAAAAAAGAGAATCAGAAGCAACAATCCTCCAAAAGAACAAATTCACGCAAGACTTCCCATCGTTTTCCTTTCAAGCCATTCTATTGAAATTGTACTTCTATGTGAAAATGAAAACCAAACACCTTATTTACCACCATACTATCATATAGTATTAGTCTTACCTAAACCTGTGTGGGTAAGTTGTTCAAAGAGAGTCCAGCTGTGGTCATCAATATAGTGGTTCTTCAATATCAAGAGCTGACATACATCCCTGGCTGTTATATCACTGGGTACTTCCAAAGCTCTGCTAGTATCATCTTCACTATACACTTTGATTACCTGCAATAAACAAAAACTCTAAAATATCCGTAAGTTTAATCTTTGCTTCAGTTACTCCAAATATGTTCCTCTCTCAGCTTCATGACTGAGACAAGAACCCATACACTTTGAATGCAATATGAAAGACAGCCATTCCTCTCCAGTGCAATGGCATAATTGAGAACAAAACAGCCGAGCAAAGCACAATCCACTTCTAAATTTGGCTACTGGACATCCCTTGCCACAGGACACCGGACAGACTGATGCATTCCCTTTAAAAAAATGTTAATGAAGGGGTAAATAAATGTGGTGAAACTATACATTCTTAAGTAAGCTGAAAAATAAACCACAGAGCATAAACAGTGAAACTCAAGAACTCTGACTGAAGAACTGTAGATATATTTGATAAAGGAGTTAGTTCAGAGAACAGCAGTCAGATTCGAGATGCTCATAATTCTACAGACAATAAAAACAGGAGATGCTAGCAAGTGGCTTCAAATTTTGACAAGCACCGACAACCTCAATGCAAAAGGGCGTTCAAGACGCTTTTAATTTGTTTCAAAAATACTCCTCTCAGTTTATTCATGAGAATGCAGGACACATCTCACCTGGACTTCATGCACAAAACCTAAATAACCATTGTAAACCCTTCATTAAACAGTTAGATAGAAGTTCTTACTTAAAGACAAACAAGCATGTTATCGTCAGTCGGTCTTTAATTGTTGCCTTACTGAACACATGCTCATTTCAAGCATCTAATCAACAACCAGCAATGCATTGTTGCCCTAACTTGTTACGGCAGCTGCTTCTCTAGTTTGTGCTGAAGTTGGTAGGGAGGTGAGGAAGGAACTGCAACTGTATCTCCTGCCACCTGCTTCTCTCTCACTAATGGCAAAAATCAAAAAATAATTAAAAAAAGATAAGGTCAGCTCACTCATGTTTTCCAAACTTCAGATCAAGGAAAAACAACTCCATTTGAAAACCACACAAAGATTTTAATGCACACTGATGGCCTAACTCCTCTCCAAACACCTGTTTTTTTCAGTGGAACTACATATACAGCAGTTTCGTTACAAACTAAATAAGCATGAAGTCCATGAAGATTTGCTTTAATATTACAGCTATTAAATGATGGCAGCTCAAGAGTTCCACATGATATTAAGCCGCCCTTGCCACAACACCAATCTTCAGGATATGGGAAACATTAAACTCAAGCTCCTAAAACATTGAAAAATCTCTTTGTATTCATGAATCAACAGCCTCAAATCTAAGTCTTCCAGGGGAAAGAGGCAGACCTTGGAAAAAGTAGATCCAAGGTTTCCATGGGCCTAAGCTGCAGCCCAGTACTTACACTTAATACAAAAGGCAAAAAGACCACATGACTATTGATTTCAATAGTGCCAAAACACCCATGGTTGATACCTACAGTTGATTTTATAAGATGTCTATCCTTTGGCAGCATTCCCACTGCTAAGCAAGAGAGATCAGCAGCAATGTAGCCTGTTTGCAGCAGAGTCTGATTCCACACACACAACTTAGAAGTCCTACTCCAGTCACAGAGAAACTATGTTCAGCCATTCGGGATAAACTGGCATGAAATATTTAAATCCCTGCAGTATTTACAAGGATTCAAAGATGAAATTAAAAGAGGTGTCTGGTAGGGTGCACTGTGAATGGGACGGAGGGCTGTAGAGGTGAGTAGACAAAACAGCATCCCATCACCTTAAAATAGGTACTACTTGGGCAGCATTGAAGGTCAGGGACAGTTTCATTAGTCTCTCCAGCAAGCCTGTTTCAGTCTGAACCTAAAGGATTTTACAAGCTGAAGTGCCAGAAAGGAGAGAGACAGTATAGAAAGGGAAAGCAAAGGAGAGAATTAAAGCACCTTTCCAAGTATTGATGGTCATTTTTTTAAGTCCCTTCCAACTGAAATATTCTATTCTATTTCTCAATATTCTCACAATACAGCCAGGGTGGGAATCCACGTGAGTACCCTGGCTAGGGACCCTATGGCATGTACCAGCAACTACACTTTTCTCCACGCACTCATCAAGTTTGGTGATATGCTTGTTTTACAGCAGGAGCACGTACAGCCCATGCTGAGGCTCTTGACGGATGATTTTAACAGAAATTCCTCTTAAAAGGGTTAAGAGTTGCAGTGCAGATGACTACACTCTTATTGCTGAAGAAATAGAAAAAGACTTTTTAAAATGCTGAAGACAGCAACACAAGTCATGATAATGAGCTGCCTGTGGCCATTCAGCTCAGGGAGCAGGAAGCCTTGGAGGTGGCCTTGGACTACAGCAGCACAGCTAAAGCAAAACAAAACAACACAACAAAAAGTAATGAGAAAAAAAAAATCAGTTTATATTCTCTGTGAGTATTCTCACTCAGCTTTCCAGTACAGGGAAATAAATCCTGTGCAAGTCTAGGACAACAGACCACCCCAGCTCACAGCTATGACATCTGCTACCTTATAAAACACAAATGCTGTGCGCTTTTTCTCTTCCTCGCAAGGGATTCAAATGCAGCAGCAGACAACAGACAGTCACCTAATACACCATCATCAACTTCTGTCACAGTTTTTGTCTAATGAATTAAATGTGATGGTACAAAACTCATCAGTTAGAGTGATTTTTGAGGGTTTTTTCCAATTGGAAGCTGCTCAGTCTGCACTTTCTGTTGTGTTTGAAGCAAGGTCTCTTGTAGGATTTGCTGGCAATGTAGTTCAAGGGGAGTGGATCAGATGAAAAAGGATAAATTCGAAGTCCCATTTTTCCTTGGAATTACGTTGCTATACTTCTCTTCCTAGAAACAGAGGATGCTTTAAGAATTAAAGGGTGGAAGGACTATGTTAAAGATGCAGCTGTGCTGACCTCCCATAGAGATGAGGAATCTTGAGTGACCACTTTATTTTTATTAGTGGTTATCATGATGCATTAGGCTGGCCAGTCATCTTCACTCTGTTCCATTTTTCTCCCTGAAAAATTTGTCTCAGAAGCAGCAGACAAGAAAAGAGGCACTAATTGAGAACAAGCTCTCATTACAGTTTTCATTACCATATACTCTCAAACTTTGTTCTAAACCAAGCTGTTTCACTTTCTTTGACTATACCTATTAGTAGACAGAAAAAATTACCTCAGTAGCACTTAAATCTTCTTCTTTCCTCTCTAGTTTATAAATACAAGGAAATTTCAGTTCTTCCCAAGGCCAGAAAAAGGAACACCTCAATAGCTTCTATTTCAGTCACTGGAAGTATGAAATAAGCAGGTCCAAGATCTTCCTATCAGAGGAAAGCACCAGGCTCAGCATGACAAGCATTAATCATTTTCATTGCCTATGGGAACAGTCAAGGAGGTACAGCATTCCTACGTATCCCCTTTCCATTTTTCAATATACTAAAAATCAGCCTAGATCCCAGAAGTATGTGCAACACATCTTTATCCCTCAAAAAAATTATTCTTATAAAAAATGTTGCTTCAAAATAAAATATATTACTGTTTATATTTCACTAATCAAATTAACTCAGAATGTAAAATAGATGTTGAGAAATATAACCTAGCATTTAATACAGGAAAAGGCAGACCCTAGCTCTTATACTAAAAAATAACCAGAAGGAGAAAAAAAGCCAGAAAGTGTTTAAAAGAATAAGTAAAAGAGCATATAAGGTAATCAGCGTGGGAGGAGGGAGGAGCAAGAGAAGCAAGGTTGGACTCTACTCCCCCAAGTCTTCTTCCACACTCAACTGTCATCTCCACTACAATAATTAAATAATGTGTTCGTAGACTTTTAAGAGAGGGTGTCCAAGTCTGATTCTTCAGAATCTTCATGCCATCTGTTTCGGAAGTTCCAATCTGCAGAAACAGCACAAACATATGCCCTGCAGTGAGGAATTTCAAATTTCAAACCGAAGTCCTAACGTGTGAAAAAAGCCAGGTAGAACCAACAGAAAAAGAACCACTCAGCACATGGATTCCATACTTAGGTGCCTACATCAATATGACCTGACATTTATATGATTCTTAATGCTCCTGAATAGCCATTAACACAGTGCATAGTCATCACCTTTAAAAAAAAAAAAAGGCATATTTATTTATAAAGATAAAAGTACCTAACTTCAGCTCGTGTTTTCTAAAATTATTTCCCCCATGAATAAAACACTGCACATTTTTGTAGTTATAATTCCAGTCACATTTATGTTAAATGCAGAGTTATTGTGTGCAAAACCAGGCCTTAAAAAGTCTCACACTACAGGGTGCCATACTTTCCCTGAAATGCTGCCTGATACTATGCTAACCCCTGTCTTTAGTGTTAACTATCAGGCTATTTGCCTGAAGCATTTGTTCAACTCCCAACCCTGCCCCCTGCTAGACAAAGTTTTTTGCTTATTGATATTGGCAGAGGGTAGGGGAATTTGGAGTGTTTTTTAACTACAGTGGAGGCACTCAGAAATTTCTACCATTTTGACCTGTTTTATGACTTCTAGCAATAGTCTGTCTTGATTTTAGTGAGAATTGGCAAAATTCTGCATTCATAAAAATATTTAAGAGGTTAACTCACAATTGGTTGAAAACAAATAGTATGTTAGTAAAGTTTACTGCCTTTATCAGTTGTGAATGCAAGATTTTCCCTTTAAATATCTTGGTCTACAATTAAAATGCCAGCTTTCAATATTTCCTCCAAAGGGAAGATTTCCAGGCCAAAAGGATTCACACAATTTTTAGAAAGCTACATCTGTCATTAAAACAAGGTGCATACAATGTTTAACTGCAGCAGTCCTGACTTCTTTTTTGGAACACAGCATAGCTTCAAGAGTCAGAAGGACCACTTCTCCCATATAGAAAAATATTCAGTACCTTAGGTGGCATGAGCATTAGACTTAACATCTCCATCATGCACAGACTCCTTGTCAAGGTATTTTTCTAGAATACCTTGCTTTCTTCTCAAGGTACAAATCAGAAAATTTATTAAAAACCAGCCCAAACAGGCAGATTAGACACCTTAGAAGTGACCTGAAATGAAACAAAGCTGTCGTCTTCTTCAATAGGACCACTAAGACTATTAAGGAAAAGTTAAGCACCTCTACGGCTTGTGAAGACATATTGAAGACTCAGGAGACTAATTTAAAGAAAGCAAGGGTAAGCCAAGGCACTAAATAAAAGGACAGCAAAGAAGGAAGGAGTTGCCCAAAGGAGGAGGAGCTGATCTTCCAAGTGACCAAAAGTGAAGTTTGTATACACATATCTATTATTGATAGATTAAGACTGCAAGCACTAAAAGATATAAAAACACTAATAATCAATTATGTCTGTCTTGCAACAAAACCAAAGTGCCACAAAAGGAAGAGCAAAATCTAGGAAAACTGCCGACATTTCCTACCACAACCTAGAAAAGTCATACTTTTTCCATAATCTAACCATTTTTAAAATGACGTTTCAAAGAGCAAAAAAAAAAGTTAATTTCTAGCCTTTATTTCAATATAAGACCACGGACCAGGTCAGTTTCTCCAGTGATGAATGAATTCGTTGCCTTAAAACACAATGAATCTTTTTAGACCTAAATATTCTTTTAGAAGGTATTGAAAAACTTGGTTAATTGCACAGAAACAGTATGCACATATTACCAGTTAAAACAACTTGTACTTATTTTCTATAATAGTCTTCTGATATTTTACTAAGGCACTATGGCAACTGTCCGTATTATGTAGCCCATAGAGTCATTCCCCTCTCTCAGACTCCTGATACAAATTCCATGCCCTACCTAATCCGACCATCCATGACCATCCCATGAATGAAAAAAATCACACCAAAAATAGGAATTGAATAGCAATTTGGTGAAGAATTAACAAAAAAATACTTTATATTACCTATAGGCAAAACCATCCAATTCTTAGTTTTAAAATATGTACTTCCCATCTGATTTTGGGCAAGTCAGTACTAGTCCCTCAGTTTCCTTTTTGCAAAATGGGGCAGGGAAGGTGAAATCTGTTTCCATACAGCAAGGTAACAGATTGAACTCATTAAGATTTGTAAAGCACTTAGGCTCCCTCATATGACTACTGCTTTAGATGTGTAAATATGTTGTATTATAAAAAGTGAGGCTGAATTATGCAGATTTCCAAATTATAACAAGCTATGTGTAAAAATACACAACAAAGTTCTTTCAAACGAAGGTTATGACAATCACATTATGCTACTGGAGCAAATGGCAGAATGAGGACAATGCTGAACATGCAATCATGTCAAAGACAACGTCAGTAAAACTGAAGAGAAACAAGGTTTGAAAGACAACAGGAAAGTCAAAATAACATTATTTAATCCTGAATTTGATACATTCAGTTTTACGATAATGGTCAACAGAAACAAAATATAGCTATAAACAGTAATAAAATAGTTACAGAAGATTTAATTTCCCTGTATAAAACTGAACAAAAGGCAAAGTCTAGAGAAAGCAAATACCACACTTTGGACAATTAAATCACAGTACATCCACTTTCAGAGCAATAAGTGAGATTATTGTAAACTATACAATAACTATATGACACTTGGCTCAAAAATTTACTATCATTGAAGAATTAAATAACAACAGCTACATTTTGAAGTTCAACATACTGTAAATAAGAATAGAAGTAATAAACAGATTAAAAGTGAAAGACTTATCAACAGTCATTACCACCAAGGACCAGATAAAGGGTGAGAAATACAAAGGGATTTACAGAAGTAAAACTCACAATAAACTCCTTAAAAAGAATGTAGATTATTTATAGGAAAGGTGGGGGTGGATGAGACAATTTATTTAACTAGACTCTCAAATTATTCTGCCTTACCAAAAATTTTTTTCAGACCATGGAAATTCCACACAAAAGCAACTAAAGAGGTATTTCAAGGATAACTGTTATGATGTGCGTAAATAACTAGAAAGTTGTGAGGAAGTTTAAACATTATCAGCAAAAATTTCAAATAATACAATTCCACGGAACAGCAGAAATGAAAGAAAATTAGCAGACTTGCCAAATGATTAAGCTGTCAAAGGAGCACTTATACAAGATAAACACACTGCAGAGCAGCTAAATCATTTATTTGCATTAATTATTCACAACGGATATGGAAGAACAGGTTCCCAGATCTAGTCTTTAGAGGTGAAATAAAATTGTCAGTTTAAATAGAGGGGCTCTGATAATGAAAAGGCAAGTAGTTAATAGGAGGTTATACAGTCTAACATTTAAAGAAACTTAAATGGCAAACCTCAGCGTATCCTGACACCAACAGAAATGGAGGCTTAGGCTCCACCTATTACTTCATCTGATATGCACAGACTATAAACTTCTATTCAGTCCTGAGAAAGAGGAAAAGCCCAAGGGCTACTGCAGCATATTAATTTTGGAGTATTGCTTTATGAATCTGTGAGTCACCAGTGCCTATCATCTGGCAGATAGGTAAGAATCTGTTAACATTATCTGAATCTGTCTCTTCCTAGAAGAAAATCTACTCTTAAATTTCTGAAAACTTTTCCCCATCTTGTTCATAACAGTTCCTAGAGTGGTTTTGAGTAATCACCATAATTCTGAAAAATGTCAGTGGGGTAATGCAGTTCACACTGATTGGTATCAATAACTTTTCCCAAGTCCTTCGAACAAAGAGCTATTATAAAGATTAAACAGTTATGGAGCAAGACACTGCAAAATAAAGATGAACTTGGAATGAACAGTTCATTTTTAGAACAGTTGTCTATTGCCAAGTAATTTCAAACTCTTACTCATACTAGCCCTTAAATCAGAGTGGAGGACCCATGTCTTACAAGCAATGACAAAAATAAGTCTCAGCTATTTTTCATTACATTATTGAATAATGCTACCTGTGTACATTAACATCTGACACAAGGCTATTTGCAAAGCCTCTTGGCCCTAGGAAAGGTAAGAGGTTCCCTATTCCTGTCTTCTTTGTATCACTTACAGAGAGCTAATCCAACGTAGGTTACTGCTCAATTCCAGTGCACAGTACACATGGCTTTCCAGTTAATCTAAACCCAGTACACAGACTATTACGAAGTCAAGAGAGTTTTTTACACCTTCCCAGCCATTAAGAATAAATAAATAAATGACAACATCCCAGTGAAACTTCACTAAAATTCTTTAACCAAGGGAAAGTAATTTTAAAACTCAGTTGAGACCATGGCATAATCCAACTTCCAAATAACTATATTTGTACACAAAGTTATTCTCCCTTTTAGCCAGGCATCACCGCTTCTTAGTGTCAGAATCATCACACTCTTTCAAACAGTTCAGCTCATATAGTCCAGCCAATAGAGCTCAGTTGTCTAGGCTAAATGTACATGTTTTATGACCCATTATCTTCACTCAGAGCTACTTTATTTCTCATGAAACACACAGCAAATTGCTAAAATAATTAGCAAGGTACAAAAATCATCTTGGTAGTGGATAAGAGTTTCATATTTTGACCCCAAATCAAGCCTTTTCTGAAAAAATTTCAAAAGCCTTATTCTTTGATTTGAAGAAATCAGTATTCAGATCAAACTTGATTGTTCAGGTTAAAAAAGTTTACTTTCACATGAACTTTTCTTCATGAAAACCTAATTTAGTGGAGGTGATCAGTTTATTAGCCCTATTAGTAAATTTATGGTATTTACTATCTTCAGTCCTTCACTTTCACACTGCCAGCTAAGTCTTAACTTTAAATAGTTTTTATATATTAAATAGTAATACACAGTTTTACCTTTTACTACACACAAGAGCAATATTTAGAATGTACTTAACCATATACTGATGGGAAAAGATCCACTTAGACTAACTGGACTTAAAAAGAGGGAGGGGATGGCAAAATCATAGCAGAGGAGTCAAAGAGTCTGACTTAAGAAGGAATTTCAGTATTTCATTATTTTTTAAAAAAAGTTAGTGAAATAGAAAATGAATGGAAAATGAAAAAAGTTGCCAGTGTACCAGTGGTTTCAACCCCAAATCTAGAAATATGGTAAAAATTATCCACATACTACTCTACTTTCCAAAGAAGTCATGTATAAAGACAGAGGGAAAAAGAAATGTAAATTCAAAGAGTCTGACTTAAGAAGGAATTTCAGTATTTCATTATTTTTTAAAAAAAGTTAGTGAAATAGAAAATGAATGGAAAATGAAAAAAGTTGCCCGTGTACCAGTGGTTTCAACCCCAAATCTAGAAATATGGTAAAAATTATCCACATACTACTCTAATTTCCAAAGAAGTCATGTATAAAGACAGAGGGAAAAAGAAATGTAAATACAAAGCCACTAAAATACACTTCTGGTTTTTGTTTTCTGTGTACAACAAAGTTAAGGGCAAAATGTTATCAGCTTCATGTTTGAATAGCTTGTCCCTATTTATGTCACATTATTTAAATGAGGCTTTCTGTATTTAATAGCGCAGTTTGTCCAACATATCCTTCGCTTGTCAGAGATAAATAGAATGCTGTGTTCCAGCACAAGAGAAAGCAAATCTGTTACTGCCACGTTCTGGCTGCAGTCTACGTTTCTGAAGAGATATCAGCTATAAAAAGAAGTACACCTATTGTTTCTACCAGGTTTTTCACACTATGTTGCTGATTTCTCAGTAGAGCAGATCTCTTGCTGAAGGTGAGAAAGACCAAGTCTCTGAATAACACTGTTAAGAGAGCAATTATTTTCTCATTTCCTTTGCAGCAGTCCTGAAATAGATTTTTTAAAGAAGGGGAAAAAAAGGAAAACAGATTTTTTCTTAAAACTTTTTCACTTTGGCAATTTTATACAGAAGTTTAGGCTTGAACTGCAACACAGCTTCAAAGAGAATAATGCCTTTGTCATCAGCTATATCAGCTATGTATCGCCATGAAGGTTACAAGAGGAGAAAGGAATGTTGACTCTAAGACAAAGAAAAGTTTATACTACTAGTTAAAGAAGATACAGTTTGGAAATTTTCTCAAAATTTCTGGAGTAGTAGAAGAAATGTCCAGAGCAACAATGTAGATTAACCCACTATAATAAATGCTAATTTTAGAATGCTGAAATACTTTGTCACTTGGTGTAAGACAAAAACCTTGCTTTGCTGGGTCAGACTATAACCCTTCCAGTCCAGTACTGTCATCTCTGGGTATCTGTTTCTAGTCACCAGTGGAATATAACAGCAAGGTTTAACTGTTGTAGGATAACTATTCTGACAGAATACTTTATCCCTCAGCACTTCTGAACTTCTATTTTATTCACATAGCATTGTTCCCTCTGGCTAAAGCATAAACTCCAAATAAAGCGTAAATCCTGAAATAAAGCTAGTAAGTCTACTCAAACCATGTAAAACCTTCAGCTATACCCTGTTGTGTTACTACAGTTTTGTCAGCAATTTTTGCCAACAAATCCAGACTCCTAAAGAAACAGAAAAAAGACAAGGGAAGCTTGGGAATAGAAATCAGACCCTTTGTGTTGGCAAAAATGTAATAATCACCTGATGCAGGAGACTAAAACAAGTGAACAAAGTGAAATAGGAAGATAATGATAAGTAGTTGATGCAGTAAAGAAGGGACACTACTAATTTCAAAAATTCATTCTATTTTGACAATGTTTACCTCTAATCATTTGTTCTAAAAGGAAAATAAGGTATGCAGACTGCACAGTCTTCAGTCATACAGGAAAACTGAGAAGGCAGTAGCACATTTCCCATCTCTACACACGCTGTGATACCCCATATTCAGAGGTCTTGTGGGTTGTCTGGCTGCTGCTTCTCTTTCCCACACACAAGTCATGTTTACATTACCATAAATGTATTTATGAATTTTATTTGTGTTATGATCATCCTAAAAGTCTTGTCAAACAGGATACCCAAAAAGATGGTGGTAGACACCAATCCAACAAGTTACAATCAAAAGAACCAAAGGAAAAATCACAACACTGAGGGCTTGCATATGCAGCTGGTGGATAATACGATGAGCTACTGAAGTCTGGCTGTCAAGTTAATACAAGACAAGCAGAGGGCTCCAACTGCTATTCAGTCTAGATACTATTTAATTGCTAACCTCTTGGAGAAGGGAGTTAACCAGTTCAGAAAAGCAGTCTAAGTGGTCTAAGAAAAAAGCACAATGTTATGTTAGGGCAAAGGTTGTCAATAGAAATGATACAATATGCAACAAGAGTGATGAAAAAGACTGCAAAGAAATTGGAGTACATTAAAGAATAGTGAAAAAAAAAGAGAATTCTAGTAGGACATAAAGGAAAAGCATTATGGGTGTCAACTGAACACTCCTCCCAGGTCTCAGTCCTTCATAAGGATTTTAGTAGTGTCAAACAGAAAAGGTATCAGCAAAAACACAAATTTCAAGAAGTTGTAACCACAGTGATGTACAAGGCACGGGAAAGAAAGGAATGAAAGATGCCTCTCCTAGTTAATATTTTTTATGCCTAAGCATATTTTACCAATGTTACAACATAATTATATTGGTTCAGGAGTTTTGATCTGTTGTGAGTTGACCTTGTCTAGACACCAGGTGCCCACTCTATCACTTCCCTCCTCAGCTGGACAAAGGAGAGAAAAGCCTATGGGTTAAGATAAGAGCAGGGAGAGATCGCTTCACTAATTACCATCATGGGCAAAACAGACTCAACTTGGGGAAATTAGTTTTACTACCAATCAAATCAGAGAAAAGTAATGACAAATAAACCCAAATCTTAAAACACCTTGCCCCACCCCTCCCTGGTTCCAAAGCTCAACTTCACTCCCAATTTTCTCTACCTCCTCCCCACCAGCAGCACAGGGGGACAGGGAACATGGGTCACAGTCACTACCTCATATGTTGTCTCTGCTGCTCCTTCCTCCTCAGAGGAAGGACTCCTCACACTCTGCTCCTGCTCCACGTGGGCTCCTCTCCCCACAGGTCCACAGGTCCTGCCAGGAGCCTTCTCCAGCGTGAGCTTTCCACAGGGGTCACAGCCTTCTTCAGGCATCCACTTGCTCTGGTGTGGAGGCCTCCAAGGGCCCACAGGTGGATCTTTGCACTCCTGTTGGATCTCCATGTGCTGCAGGGGCACAGCTGCCTCACCAAGGTCTGCACCATGGGCTGCAGGGGAATCTCTGCTCCAGTGTCTGGACCACCTCCTTCCCCACTGACCTTGGTGTCTACAGGGCTGTTCCTCTCACATATTCTCTCTCCAGGTGCAGCTCCACAGCAAACTTTTTTCCCTTCTTAAATATGTCACCCTAGAGGCACTACCACTGTCACTGAAGGGCTCAGCCTTGGCCACTGAAGGGTCTGTCTTGGAGGCAGCTGACATTGGCTCTGTTGGACATGGAGGGAACTTTCCAGTAGCTTCTCACAGAAGCCACCTGTGTAGAGCCCCTCTCCCCCTGCTACCAAAAACTTGCAATGCAAACCCACTACATGATCAGTCATAACTCCTTCTTTAGGTCCTTAAGGTAGCTGTTGTTTTTTTGGGCTGGTCTTGCCTCTGTTCCTGACCCACAGGCAGAAAAACAAGGAGTGGTGAAGTATGGGGCATGGGCAGTACCCATAGCAACAGCATTAAAATGAGGAAGAAAGCAAGTTTAAATATGAATAATTTCTTGGTTCAATGTGATGAATTTTCTTTGTATTCATTGATGTAGCTTCAGTTTATCAAAACTAAAGAAAATCTAATTTTTCAGGTACTTGCTTATGTGTTATAGCATGTTCAAAGTAAAAGAACATATAAGAAGACATATAAGTCGGGGAAATGTGATTTTTCAAATAAGACTGATGCCAACACCTTGTGTGCCATTTGCTGAGTTTCTCCCTTCATATAGAGCAATGCAGCATAATCAGTAGAGGGTTTACTTTAGCAGAAATAACTATTCAGCAATAGCTCTTGATATACTTCAAGGCTAGATAACACAGTCTGAAGGTCAAGTTCTGACTTCTTGAAGCCTAATTTATTCAAGAGGCGACTAAAGTACTAGAGCTAGGAAATGGCCAAGCACTTTCTTCAATTGATGAAAAAGCTGGGTTTTTTTCCAAAGGATTTCTGCCCACAGAAAAGGATTATGAGCAGAGTAGGGCACTAAACACTGCCAATTTCCTTGGTTACTGTATGAAGAATGTTAGATGTTCAAAGAAGGCAAGAAGAAACTGAAAAACATATCAAAGATCTGTTCAAGAACTGAAGACAGAGAGGAGACAGAGTGCAACATTAATTGTGCCACTAAACCTTGTCAAACTATACAAAGGACAAGTAATGACCAAGTGTATTAAACCACTGAGATTTTAAAAGACTTCTTAAAAAGCTCTGTCTGCTTACTACTCAGCCTCTCATACACACACACACACATACATCCCTACCTACCTTTCACAACAGCTATGCAGCATAGTGCTACAGATTTTAAATTCCAAGACCATTGATAATTTTGTGTACAAAATATCCTGTAAAATTTGATTGTTTGTAGACACTGGAATGTCACAGGACAGGAAAAAACCTCCCTCTCCCCACCCACACCTGAACCACAGGGACTGCTAAAGTTAGTCCCATTTTGATTTCTTTTATGTGGGATCATTTTTATACACAATAAAAACAGTAGGAAGTTTTACTGGTTTTATGCTAGTCAAAGCAGGAAATACGACAGGTCAACTGGTATATGACTGCTATATCAGAATCCATTTTTAGGTGCCTGCTTGAGTATAAAGAGTACATATTCAATGAAAAAATTGGTCTAGAACCCTTCTCAAGTATAGTATCAGATCTAGATTTATTTGGCCAACAACATAAGGGAGGGGAAAAGTGCTGCAACACCTTCCCTTGAGGAGTCCTGTCCGTAGCTCTCTCCTAAACAGTCCCTGGTCCTAACCAGAGCTCTTCCATGATGACAGAAAATGCTAGTCTGCCACCTTCCTTCTTCCCTATCATCCATAAACTGAATCTCTAGCCGCATGCCATCCTCTATCACAAGTAGGTACCTTAGTATCTGCAAGTATTGTATGACAGAAGAAGAAGGTAGTTCATTAATCTTTACATAGCTAACACGAAAGTTGTATGCTCCCTCAGACAAGTATCTGAGATAGATATTTGTAAAGCTACTTTCACAAAGTTTTTCAGTATTAAGAGTAAGCAGGAATTTCAGATGTCCCCAAACAAAATGCAGCTATATTAGCACATGCTAGATGTGCTAAGCTGGCAAGACCTTTCTGTGAGCCTACATACTAGCTTGGCCTTCTGGCAATTTTAAATATAAACTTCTTTCAAAAAACACACTAACCTTCTCCTGAATTCAGTTTGGGTCTCTGCCCATTCCCATGTATATTCATCCTTCTCAACCTTCATCAGCTCTTGCCCTGGCTCAAAATCTTCTGTTTGTATCAAACTCTGTAGATACAGTAGTAGCATATACTGATGTTTTATCCTAGTAATTTATCTCCAAAACCTAATCCTATACTGAATTTCCAGTGAGGCCAATCCTACTGCTTTATCATGGTTATCCCCTTTACTTCTTTCAGACTCCACAAAAATTCATTAAATAAAATATTCTATTTTGAATAAAAACTTCAAATATTTCACCTCAATTACCACAGGTTTGCTGACCACTACTCTTTAGGCCTTTAAAGCCCACTCTCTCCATCTCCTCTCATCTGTCTTCAAAACTTCAAGGATGTACTGTATTATAGAAACATTTTATTATTGTATTATAGACTCATAGAATGGCTTGGGTTGGAAGGGACCTTAAAGATGATCTAGTTCCAACACCCCTGCCATGGGCAGGGACACCTTCCACAGACCACATTGCTCAAAGCCCCATCCAACCCAGTCTTGAATTATTTTATTTATTATTGCATTTCTTTTATTTCTATTACTGTAGAAAAGACAAAAAGGGCACTGCTGTTGTTTATGCATCTTTAACTTACTATTTTTCAAACTGTCCTTACAAAGAGACGTTTCACACATGAATGCTTGGTCTGCCTCCAGTTATTTTATAGAAGGTATTCATTTAATGACCCCATTATCATGTCACTTAAAGTGCCTTATGTAAAATTCCTAGATCAGCGCATTGGCCTTTCATCTCGGGGAACCTAAATGCAAAACTGAAAAATTACTTTCATGCTCTTCATCTTGCAGACAGACATTACTAATTCTCGGTACAATTTGGCTTAAGTGACCATTTTTCCTTGGGAGAGGGGTAAGTGTTGATTAAAGAATGTGATTTCGGGCCAGAAAAATAGATGGAATAAAGATGCAAGAGAATCTTGAAATTTGCATGCTTACAGCAGCCCTAGATTTGAGCAATCTAAATCATATCCTCATTTTCTAATCAATATTTCTTCCATTTAAAAGACACTACACAATCCCTTCAAGAATCACTGGAAATTATTCAGCTGCAATATATGCTACCTATGTACACAATGCTTCTTAACAGCACCCAACCTATGAAGTTCCCAGCTGTTGTGGAAAAAATCTACAAGTCTCTCTGTTTCTACACCTTGCATCCAACATCATGTGCCCAAGACTTCTACTTATTATATAACAAGTCTAGTAGACTTGTGAGTGTTTATATTGAATAAATGATTGGTCTTTGACTGTAAAACAGTGTCTTGAATTCATTATGACCTTTCAAATCTAATTTCTTAAAAACACTTTTAGAGGAGTACAGAGTTATTCATACAGAAAATAAAGACATTTACTCTGAATTGGATTAATTACATGTCTAGTCTATAAATGCTATAAATCTGGTTGTGATAGTACTCAATATATATAATTCCCTATGCTTATCAAGTATGTAATTTTCCTGTCTGTAGTAAAAGACCCCTTGGAATCTAAACAAGGCCTGGCAGCTTTAGTTAAAAATATATTATTTAAGAATGAAACACATCAACTGTGATGAGCACTTCACATCAGATTTTAAAACAGAAAGTATGAAATAACTGTGGACAAAGCATATTAGACATTTGGAATGAAAATGAGAAAAACCCATGTGTTCAAGAAATTGGCAGAACAATCAGATTAGCACATTGACAATGCAAAATTTTACATTTTGTGTGAGAGAAATAAGGGGACAAAAATACTTGAAATTTTTGCAGTACCATAATTAAACTAGACTTCTTACATAATTACTCACTCTGTGAATTTAAGAAATAATGATTGGGGATGGTCGATACTCTAAAGTAATACTTCATGAGCTAATGTTTATCTTGACTATGCAGAGCTAATGTAACATTTCTACTCTTCTAGGTCATTCTTGTGCTACAAGAAATAGAAAGTGCACTACTTTAAGTCAAAGGTTATGTCTAAGGTTCTAATGTCCACAAGAAACAAGAACAAATTTACACATGCACATCTGCTACCCCTCACAAGCATGGCTCTTGTCTGCCTTACTGCCTTCCCTTCCTGCAGTATTCCAGCTCTAGAAATTAGAATATTGCTACAGAAATAACATGAGCACTTTCTAAATAGAAAGAAGAGATAATTTCAGGAGGAACTCTACATGAACAGATAAAACCACCACAAGCATAAACAAGCCTAATAAATTTGGAATAGAGTGAGCCCTCAGTGAGGACATATGCCTTCAAGAATTTTTTGCAACAGTAACTCAATAGCTACCTACCTAAGGCAACATCCTGTGCTGCTTCCTCCTCCTACTTCCATTAATTTTATTTTGGGATTACAAAGTGCATAGATAAAGAGAAGTAAAGCCAGTAACTGTTGACAGCTAACTTGATAGTAGCATGAAAAGTAAAAATGAGAGAGGATGCACAGAAATTTATCTTACTTTGAATTTATCAAAAAAGAAAAACTCTTACATTTCCTCAGAAAATTATTCTTACCTCTCAACACCAAAAAAAAGAAAAGCAACCCATTGAAATATACAGTACAGTTAAAACTGAGTTTCCTAGCCTTCTGAATGCTAGATTGAGCAAAGTTACACCTCTCCCCTCCCACACAGCACCAAGTACTGCTGTGTGCATACCAGAGGAGTCTAACACAACTACATGCTGCAAGAACAAAGACTTTCCTCTCCTAACATGCAAACAACAAAAACCAGACAAAAATAATAACTATGACAACTGAAGATTTGAGATCTGAAGGGGTGTTGGGGGGAGGAAAAGAAGAAGAGGAAGGAACCAAAGGATTGAGAGGATGAGAGCTGAAAAGTTAAACCACAATTTTTAAAGGAATGTTTTTGAGAAGTGTAACAGAGATATAGCAAATTGTTAGATAACACTGTGTAAGAGCACATCTTGCACATATCTAAATCTGAAAGTTACTATACCAGAAAAGTAGTATGTTATCGTGCTATTAAGACAGTAGTATAATCTAATCTGTACCAATCAATCCCAATAAAACTGTATGTTCACAGGCTTCCCCTCCAACTCAAACAATGAAATAATCTAAAGAATACCATATATCCCAAATCAATGAAAGCTCTATGTGTTCATATACTACTTTAGACCCACTGGACTTATGCCATAAGTACATACTGTGTTCTATGTAAATTGCTCATGAGAACCATTTAATACTGTAGTAATATTTCAATGAACTTTCATTTTTCATAATGCTGGTACATTAAAAGCCTTTGAGTAACAGAAGAGTCTATTAAAAGTGAGTCAGGCATATTATGCAGCAATAAGGTTTTGAAAAATATCTACACATTTACAAAATAAATCGAACTAATTAATAACTTACAGCTTGTTTGAACTAACTTCTTATAAGTTAATATATCTGGCTCAGCAGAGAGTCATATTTCTGTACTTCATTTCCACATGTATTTTTAACTTCATAGAAACCCCCATGCACAGAGTTACCCTAAGCAATCCTAGTGCACATAGATGTAATGATTTTGCATTGCTTCCACTTTTTATTGACACAACAAAAAAAAAAAAAAGGCAAGTACAGTGTCTATGGAGAAACACTGTACAGTGTCACCCTAATTCCCAAAATACCTGATGGGCCATCCACTAATAAGGTGTTAGCCAGAAAAGGTAGGAAAAAGTATGTTGTGTTTAAAGGTGGTGCAAAACCTGTGGAAGCAGACTCCAGTAATCCTCCATTAAGAACAGTAACATAGCCTTCTACAGAGACATACTTTAATGTAATCATGACACTTTATATTTTAAAACTACATTAATCTCTAAGAAAAATAATTTCTTGTACAAAGTACAAAACAGAGAAAAAACAGCACCTGTAAAAAAAATTCAGTTATGTACACATAATATTTATGTATATTATGCAAACATATTTCACATAGAGAAATAAAAAAAAATCTACATTTATCAGAAAAGAAACATTCTCATTACATAAGAGAAATGAAATAAAAAGTGCAAAAATAAATATAGCCACGGTTAAATGTTGTTACCAACCCATACTAACGTCAGAATTACAAGACTGATTTAAATGCCATACCCTTTTCTGCAGAGTTATTGGCATAACTGCAGGCAATGTTACTCTTCTGGAAGACAAACTCATGCCTGCTTTTCACAGAACTCGCCAACCTTCATCCAGATGATAACATAAAGCAGAAAAAGTAGTTAGCAATATTCCTTAAAGCCTAATTTCTCATAGCCTAAATATTGGAGAGTCAGCACAAAGGAAAGACTAAGGCTCTAGCAAATGTCACTCCATTTATGTGAATTCAGTCCTACTCAAAGCCAATGACAGAAGACACTGGGGTAGGAGAAACTAGAAATCAACCAACCAAAGAGCTTGAAAACTTGTCTTCTGTCCTTGGAAAGGCCCACGCTGATTATCTCTGGCTATAAAAATAAGCAGAACAACATGCATTTCTATCACTCAGAACTTTGTCTTCACTGTCAAAACAAAAAACAAATCGTTAAAGATTGCATTCTAGCACTTCACACTGAGTGCTTACAGTCTCAGGGTTTTTTTCCTGGCTTTTTCCAGCAAACAAAACATACTTCAGTACTCCTGATCTTAAGGTTTCAGGAAAGTAACTGAGCATAAGAATAGATGCAGTGAATCCATGGAATTCAATTTTCTGATTCTTAATTAATTGTATACAAAGCAGAAGCAAAACACCCCTTTAAGTAATGCAATTTCTACTTTTGCAATGCAACCAAGGCCCGAAAATATGGCACATAAAATGTTGCAAGTGAGTGAAATGAAGGCTGTTTTATGAACTCAAGTTTTTGATCACCCCCACTCACATAATTACTTTATGTATCAAATATCTGCATAACAAATCTGTTTACATTAACATGGTTTGACTAAGGAAGTCAGGGTTTTTTCTTTCCTTCTAGGTCAAAGAGGGTAACATTTTGCATTGCTTACATGATAAGTCAAGCTATAATCTTTTTTTAAAGGTCTCATAATGTGCTTAATAGCAGAAAAACAGTTTTCTGCTTTTATGCAGCATGACAAAGCAGTAATCCTGTTGTAAAACAAATTATTAAACAGATGTTAGAACTGTAACATTGGATATTTCTTTTATAACTCTTGAACAAGCAGTTCTCATCAGAAACTGTACAGTTCCCTGTACTTGAATACTGCAGACATTCCGAAAAAATTATTTGTATTAAGTATTCATAGCATCTCAAACAATAACATATCACATGTGCAGGCTACTGTAGCTTCATAGGCAGTCACTGCAAGTATATTACTGAGCACATATCTGATGTATATGTCCTATAATTATTCAGAACTGATTTGGTAATCCATGCTAGTTTCACTAGATCATATTTATAATATTTTTCCCTCAGTAACTGGAAATCAGCACACTCTTTAGTAACCCCAAAATATCTAGAGAAGAATCTCATCTCCAAGACATAAGAAACTACATACTGGGAAATTAAAAATAAACAATTTGATTGCATCTAATTTTCTGTTTTGTAAGTTTTCTAAATGGCAAAACATAACAAGTCACTAGCACCAACAAGATACTTCAGAATCTATGGATTCAAAGCATCTATTTTCATCCTAAATCACCTTTCTGAAATCCTAAAATCAGTAGGGCTTAGGTAAGTTCTGTCAATGAACAAGAGGAGCGAACACCATAACCTGCATTGCACTGGCATTTTACCAGCAGCTCTCAAATAGTTATAAAATACTGCCAAGCAACAGGAAGTAAAGACAAATATTTCCTAAACTTTCAAAACCTGTTCTTGATTGAGACACACAATATGGAAAAAAACTGATAAGAAACCGATGCCAAGTCACAAAGAGAATTTCTTTGGAGACAGACATTTGATCCTTGTTCAGTTAGCTTTAAAACAAGAGCTTTTAATAAAGCTATGAAAAAAGGTAAAATACAGCAGATACTACTCATTTCCTTGCTTCAATAATAAAAGTCCAGTTTTAACTTTGACTCATTTTACATTCAGTCTATAGCAGTAACAGATCCATAGCAACTAACCTTCTAGGTTTAAGGTATTTATTGACTTTTATTTTTCTCTCTTAAACTCCAGTCCAAAATCCTTATGACTCTTTTGAGAAAATAAAAAGTATTCCTGAGATCAAGTTTAAAGTGTTAATTCTGTAACATTTGGAATTAACAACCTTTTCTACTATAGCTATGATAAATGTCAAGTATTTGCAATTAGGTGTTTTACCTTTCAGGCACACAGTTTTTATTTCCTATGGGAGCACGTTTCCAAAATTCTATAATATAGCTCCAAAATTTTGCTGTAAGATTTAGAAAATAATTTGTGGTATCAGAGCCTGATCCTGTAGGCATTTTACTCACAGGAATATTAAACATGCATATGTTTGCAGTAACAGGAAAAAAAACTCCCTCTACAATCTTTTTTCCTTGGATTTATGAAAAAACATTTGACAAATAGTAGCTGCAAAACTTGGAGCACCGCATTACTGACTTTATTGGGAAAGAAACAAAAATAACCCAAGCCATTTTTCCTTATCCCTGGGTACTAAAGGCTCTTGAAATAAAATTGACCTATTTGTCTGCAAGGTGAAGCAAAGGTTTATTTTCCTCAGTGAAATTATCTGTATTTTACCTTTTCCAATCAGATATAAAACCAGACCTATTCAGAAAGTAAGCAAAAACTTAAGTGTTGTATTTGACTTGGTAATAAAAGTCCAATATTCAAATAATTATTAGATTTTAAATAAAAATACTACAGTAATTTATGTATGCTAATGAAAGTAAACATCAGTTGCACCTAAGAGCACTAAAAATAACATTAAGGAATACTTTTTTTTCTTAAATTTCACAAATACCCATTTAATAAAATAAATTTAATAAAATAAATCTCAATTTCTAAGCACAAGCCTTGCAGAACCACTTCACCATGTGAAAGTCAAGAGGAGTTTTGTTGATAAACGTGAGATACAGAAAGGCTTTGAAAGCCAATTATGCCTTCAGGGAAACATATATAACCACTTTTTTTTTTCCCTACAGATAAAAGATTTGACTTGTCCATGGCAGGTTTGCAAAGAATTTTGCTGGTGCTGGTGGACAGGAAGGAAATCAGATCCAGCTCACTTGCTTGAGAGCTCTGTAAAATGACTATGTTTATGCAGCTTTTCACTCCTATTTTTGTCACTAAGCTACCAGATACAGTTGTGAAAACATTGTGCAGATACTTTTTAGATACTTCAAAATATAAACCACTTCTACTTCTTGCCACTTAAGAAAGCAAGACTAAATGAAGTGAGCAAGAATTGAAATGTCCTTAGTAAATCAGTAGCTCCAAGTAAGGGTTTTATAACAACATATGGAATAGAGATACCCTGTCAGTAGAGGAAGGTCAGTGATGTCCTTAAGGCACTGACTATGGAGTCACAAGAGCTGATCTATTCCTAGCTCTGCCAGATATAATGCAGGAATGTGAGCATTTATAAGTAACAAGAGCAAATCAGACTCAGCTTTTGCTGAAGAAAAAACCAAATTCTAGATAATATAATTCCATTAAGGTTTATAAAAACTTTGATGCCATTTTTTGTATTTATTTTTTCTTTAAGCTAAGGCATAAGTTTATTACAAGACCAATATCAATCAGGTAAGTTATTTGTGGTGCTACCTGCACTTCCTTGAGAGAGTGCTCCTGTCTGCCTGGTACAGACAGTCTCTTTGTCTCTTTGCTAGAAGAGTCAGTTATTGCGTGACCGTAGAAACACGTAGAGGGTATTTTTACATAGGTACATTTCCACGTGCTTGACAAATAACCAGTTTCTTTAAAATCACTCTACAAAAGAAAGGTTTCAAAGTGATTGAGTAAGTCGTTGTCTTTCTACTCCTTTAGTCCCTTACACAAAGAAATGTAGCAAGATCTTAGTCTTCAAACAGAACACACAGCACACCCTCTTAGAGGGTCAAGATATGCAGATACGGTTGCACAGACTGTACTACCTGTAAAGTAACACAGATATAAGGTACCTAGGAACTTCGCAAAGAAGTTTGAGCCATTGTGATCTCTCCTGTCTATTCATACAATTATCCACCTATTAAATGCTTCTAATTTAAGAGACTGCTGCACCACAAAAAAAGAACAAGCACAATTCATAGTTTTAGCTCTCCCTCTTCTAGCCTTTGCACACACACCATGAAGGAGCAGTTTAAGGGCAAAGCAAGATAACTCTGGATCTCAAACCCTGCACTGAAAAGCCATCTCGAAATATGCCATTTTTTAGTTCTCAGCAGATCACTGTGCTCTTGCTGGCCAAGAAACATGTACCACATGAACTATGAACTCCTTAATTTTAATGCAATCTTTCAAGTACTAACCCACGTGTCAGCTTTCTTCTCCCCCCTGGTTATAACTATGGATATAACTGAGTCAAACTGATCCTTAAATATACTTAAAATAAGATTCTTGGATAAAAATTGTCAGTGACTGTATTTTCTGGCAGTCAAGATCACAGGCTGGTTGAATTGGAAAATAATTCGTCAAGGGTCAGTTTTTCACAGGAAAATGTGTTTAGTAACACATATAGAACCAAAGCAAAGAGAAACAGAGGTTGCAGAAAGACATTGAAGGGACAAAGACACATAAAACAGATTATCAGTGCCACAGCTGAATCACTGGCTTCAGTTTTACTGTCTCCATATGTTTGTCTTCTAAAAGAACTAGTTTTATTTGAGAAAGAGAAGCCTTTCTCATGTTCGTATTTCTATTATACAGAAGTCATCCACCAGCACTCAGTCAAGCAAGTACAGAACGTCACAAACCATGTACTTTCCTCATTGCACATTGTGACTGCTTGGACTGACTTGGTAATGCATTTTCTATCCTGGAGTCACAAAGGATGTATTCTCTTATATCTTATTTAGAGGAGTATTTATGAATTCTTTCTCAGGTCATGATTTTCAAGTATAATCCCTACTTCAAAATTGTAATGCTGCTGGAATAGTTTAGGAAAACACTAAGAGATTCATATAAGGTTTTATATGAAGTTATAAGCCCCAAATACAATGACTCAGAGTATTTTTTCATCACTTCTCCACAATAACTGTATAGAAAAAGTCTAGACCTACCTTTCCTCTCCACTAAGTTACATACTGCTTCCTTGCAGTTATCCTACAAATTCCACTCCTTTGGGCTTGAAAAGATGAGTAGTTTGTTTAATAAACTCATTTAGGATTTGAGAAGTCTCCATCCCAGAAGAAAAATAACATCCAACCATGATGACTTCATCATTCAGCTGTTCCAATGACCCATAATTTGAGAAATTTTCAAAGAAGAAAATAACTTTAAAATATAACTTATTGAGAACAAATAGATATAAGTATTATGTGCTAAAATACAGTATAGGAACTAAGTATGAAAATCAGGATATGGACACTTGTCCTTTCGCCCTAATGAGAAATTATTTTATTAGGCAGAAATTGGGCAGATCCTGTCTGCTTACCAAAATGGAAGGGTTCACATTGCAAGAACAATGGCAAAAATCTGAACATTGCTCTTTAACGCAGCTCTAAATTTTGCAGATCAAAGAACAGAATGCAGTTTTTCCATCCTCACCAGTTCTCCTCACAAACTTGTGGAATCTTAAAACATTGTTACACGTGCTCCTTGTAAAGCTTTTCAGCTGCCTACTTTTGCAATCAATAGGTTCAAGCCCAATAGAAAAGCACACTGATAAAGTTCTGTCAGCTGAGTTATATAAGAAAACTCTTCTATTACATGGACTTCCCTCTCATTACATAGCAGTAAATTCTAGTGATGATGAGAATAAATTCTTGCAGACTTCCAGCCTGTTTTCAACAGCTGATACCATTTCTGTGCCATTATCAAGAGCTTGCAGCTGTTCATAAACGCCAAGTCTTAATGTAATCAGTAACAGGAGTTATCATAACATAACTAATATAAAAAAGCTATTTATAGCCTAAGAATGCAGTAATTGAAAAATCCCATTCTGATCACAAGGCAATCTAGTGTATCTTGTTTTCCTGTGGATATAATATCAAATTAAGAAGCAAAAAGACAGACATACCAGTATGCAGCATATGCATACATATCAGAAATAGGCAGGAACAACTCATCAGTACCCTAATTAGAAGCACAGGCACACCTCTAAGATAACCGATATACATTTCTCTCTCGAGACTTAAGTATTAAATATCATGTACACTATTGGGCTAAAATATGAGCTGATTAGCTGCAAATGAATGTTCTGTGACTGAAACGGGAGAAAAGAAAGTTCACGTTGTTACTAGAGCAGAGGTCTAATTTCTTCTCCCTCTTAATTCCTCCTCCCACAGCTGCCCTTCTTGAAAAAATTTCTGTGGCCTGATTAGCTTTTTTTTTTAAATCTTCCCATTTGAGGTGACTCCCATCAGGACTCTATCATGAGAGACACGATTAAGTACACTGTCTTGAAGGTTTCCCTTTATTCATAAATTAAAGGCAGTCATAAAAGTGTGAGTGCCCTCAGAAATAGCAACTTTAAGTATGTTGAAGACAGGGAGAATATGGCCATTGGGCAACTGTTATCTCCCACTTATCATTGCAGCATTTCACCACTTGCTAAAGATATATGCCACCTTGTTAATAGGAATAATCAACCGCTAGAAAAGTCTGGAAACCCCAAGCTCTAAAATCCTCAACTGGAAGATGTATCAATTCCTGCCTCTGCAGACACACAAAAAGAATGAACATCAATTGTCCATAACAGAATGCCCTTCCACTGCCTGGCCATCGCAGTTCCTGCCATACAAGCACCAAACTGAAAACTATTATCCTGAAGATACTCATCTAAGTGGTCTGCAGATGTTAAGACACAGATACCCATTGTCCTCTGTTACACAGTGTGGTAAGAAGGGTGAGAGATCTGAGGTTTATTGTCAGTTTCTGTACTTTTTCTTACAAAAGGGAAACAATGATATATGCATTTGGTCCAGTTTTCATTACAACTCTAGCTTGATCTCTTAATTACATTGGCACAGCATAAAGATTACCACTACAAAGAGTTAAAAAGATCATGAAGCAAAAATTCTGGGGGAACAACAATACTGCACTATTGGCTCTGGAATTTCATGTGAAAGAACAAGCAAGTCCTCAGTTATCTATTGTAAATAGATCTATGTAAATAGATATGTATAAAGAATATAAAATTGTTTTATCAATCACAAATATGCAATACTATTCTATATGCATGATCAAGTTAATTCCACCTGGTGGACACCAACCAGGTTTAACTGTTATGTTTATATGGACATATGTTTTGTTTATGTAAAATCCAAATTACACTTACTGTGGTAACATTTATGCACAGAAGTAGGATGGGAATATTCCTCTGCTTGAGGAATATTTGAGAGCTTCTACAGCTCTCAAATTCTTATTTGAATAGATAACTCTTAGAACATCAGAAATGCAGCAACGCAAGGATATGCTAAAAACTGTACCAAAACTCCTCGCAAAAACTGATCTGACTTTGAGCTCCATTCTTCAGTTAATACCCCAATACTAGAATAACAAAGTCTTATCATGATAAAATCATAAAAATGCTATCATCTTACATGAGTTTAAGCACTGTAAAGGTACAGTAAACTACTTCGCATTTTCTCCTTCTTTAGCAAAGCTTTTTATTCAAAGGCGGTTGTAAACCTTCACTAACAAACACCTAAGTTGTCCATTTTACCTAATTTGTTGCATTTAAGGTAATGTAACTATTAATCATTGACTACCCTCTTTCATTTAATAGTACAAAACTATGAAACTATTTATGTTATAAATACAGCAGTACCTGATATAAAGCAGGTGTCTACAATACTGGGCAATAAGATGACAAAAGTAGACCAGAACAGGACTACAGAGGTTTTATAAGACCAGAGAAGAATGCTGACGAAAAACAAAACGGAAAAAAAACCCCAAAACCAAACGTAAGGCTGGGTCTCATTTTATGAGTGTCACTAAACACCACTCTGATTAATCTAGACTGTGTGTCCTGGGAAGTGAGATGGGAACATGTAATTGTTCTGATCAAAAGACCATTCAGACAATGGTGTGTTAGAGGAAGATGTCAGTAGTGTTCTGTTCTTACAATCTTACTGACCCCTTACATCCCTCCCTTACCACAGTATCACTTACTGACTGTGCCACCAATGGGAAGCCACCTTGAGAAAGATCTGCCAGTAAAATACTTATTTAATCATGGATCTGTCTATGGCAGGTATGGAGCTGCTACAAAACGACCTGAACTTCCCAGTCTAACCCTAAATAAAAGCACCCACCTCTGGGAACAATTATGAGTAAGAACAGTGTTAATATCTATCATATCTCATTCCCTTCTGAAAATTATGACGATTCAAGCTTCATTCATGAGAGTTTAATCTTTTAATATCAAATTCAATGAAACTGAGTTATCAAAAGTGACTCAGCAGCATTAGAGAAATTCCCTGCAGTTTCACCCGGCTTTAATGGTCAAGTCAAAGAAATGGGCACTGTTTGTACCATAACCTGCCCTCGCCATCCTGTAATTACACAGTACTTTAGAGATATCACAAAATCAAAATACCAGGTAGTCAACTCAGAGTTCAAGGGATGAATATTAAAGAATCACTTTTTGAAAAATCAGGGTTTCCAAATTTTCAGAGAAGGTTTTCTAGACAAGGTATTAGATCTACTGCAACGGAGGTTTCTTATTCAAAATACAGCACAGAAAAGCCAGTTTCTTGTACTGAGAAAACAGTCCTAAAAGAAAAGAAACTTCAGGTTTGACTTTGAGGCTGATGAAGCCCAAAACAATCAAAATCCAAAGGATTATTAAAATCATTTCAATCTGACAAACATTGGGAAAATGTCTACCAGAATCTTTGACAGTACTGATGATTTTTTTATTTTATATTAGTACAAATTGCAAAAATTTAAGCCTAACATTTTCCTGATATAAGCAGATTAAAAAACAAGCTTGCAGAGACAACATCTTAGTAACTACAAAAGTTAGAATGACCTTGTTTTCTTGCTCATAAGAAAGGAAAAAAAAAAAGGTATGCTATTTTTGTGAAGTTACAATGTTTACAGTCTTTGGGTTCTTTCTGGACAGTAACATATATATTTATGAAATATATTTATTTATATTCATATTTATATTTATATTCATTTAATAGATTAAAATATTGAGAGTTTGACAGAAAGCAAATAATTTCTCATCTCTAAAAGAAAGATATACTAACAAATGAACCAATGTGAAGAAGATAAAGTAAAATACAAAATGAAAAGAAAACAAACAAACAAATGATTATTCTGAAGTTTCCTCAGGCTGATGTATCAGACAGATTGTGCTAAGGCACATCCAGTATAAGCCAGGTAATATTCCTGATTGCTAAAACGAGAAATTGTTCAACCTTGCCTTCTGATTTTTACCTGTACAGACAAATGACTTTCTGTCACAGTGTTAAGATGACTGGTCAAAGTACAAAGGTACATGCATTAAGATAGCAAGTTTTAATGGGGCTCTAAATAATTTTAATCTACTGTAATATCAATAAATCTTTCCTTGGTGGGGAGGTACAACCATGTAAATGAAGAACAGAACATAGAGACTGGAGCAGACCGCCAGATGAGACACCACTAAAGGGAATCCAACTGAATCCTTTTTGCAATCCATATATTGGAGACTTCATGTAAAAACCTTGAGCTCTTCGAGTTGGTTCTGTACAGAATGTTTCTACTGCTAATCTGTAAACCAGTTGGAAAGACTGTTTCCCTTCCCTTCTGACTTTCAAACTCTTTTTTATGTAATTTAAGGGGAAGACATAGGAAAAACTGATGTATGTTTAGAGGCTGAAAAGCAAAAAGACTTGAGAACTGATAAAGGAGGCTATGTGCAATGCTCTCCAACTTGGAAGGAAATCTGGTAAGAAACAGACAGACTGGAATTACAGAGTAAATTTGAGCAATGCATCTTTTGGTTGGAAAAGATGTCTCAACCCTCAGAAATTACTTGGAAATTCATGCATTACTACATTTCAATAAAAACCCCTTTTGTTTTCACATTGTTTAAAAGTCAAGAAAACAAATACATCAGCCAAAAAATCCATCATGAAAAGGTCTAAGAACCAAAGGCTAAGACATTTATGTCTGCTCACAGAATTATATGCAAAGTTTTGAAGAATGAGGCTGCAAGCAGGTTCATTAAAAGACCCTGAATTATAGGTGTAAAAAACCTAATGGTACTCCAATTACAACAGTCAATGCTCAATATTACTCATAAACTTAGAATAGCACACATTCAAATAAACATCTCTTTGACATAAAATTCCTTTTAGCTCTTCTTTGTCAAAAAGCTTTACACGAAAATCTTTGTTAATACAAAAAGCAAAGTGACGTTCCACTACAGTCATGTGTATTTGAGGTCCCTATACAACTGATTTCCTGGAAAGAACATTGTGGGAGTATATTTGGATTCAACATGATAAAAATATCTACCTGTTTAGAACATCGAAAAAGACAAAAGCAGCAAGGTAAAATTTCAAAGATTTGAGTGTTCTTCACCTTGAGATTTACTTGAGTTTTATTTTTGCACTTCTAATTTAATTTAAAGAAACAAGGCACTAATTACCTTGAACTACTTTTGACATGAAACACTTTTTGGCTTATCCTTGAGCAGGGCAAGAACTGTCACTGCAGTGCAAATGATTCAGGTTTTGTTTTCAGAAAGCCTTAAAAACTAAGCTTTCATAAAACTACAGTAATCTCTTAGTTCATTTGACCAAAGACAACCAAAAGCACACTAAAGAACAGAACAAGTTTTCTTACAGTTAATATTTTTCCCTACTAATATCTATTTTGATCATAATTAGGGACAAAAGTACAAAGTGCTTTATATTTTCAGTTCCTTGCTACTTCTTAGAGAACACAGGCTCTGAGACACAATTAGATTTTTCACACAAGTTCACAAACTCCACCTAATAACAGCAAATGCTTGATTCCCCAAAGGAAGGCAACATTTCCCACCATCCACCAAGCTGACCATACTGTGTTGGACATGGAAAAGCTGGGGGTTTGGCCTGTTCAGATAAGTCTTCCATCCTGAAACATAAAATTCAGCTTATTTGAATGCGCTTCATAGGATTATAGAATTATCAAGGTTGGAAGAGATCACCAAGTCCAACCATCAACCCCTAAACCACTAAACTGTATCATGCAGATCCAAATGCAGAAGCCTTTTAATCACCTCCAGGGATGGTGACTCCACCACCTCCTTGGGCAACCTATTGCAATGCCAGATCACCCTAACAGCGAAAAAGTTTTTTCTAATATCTAATCTGAATCTCCCCTGTCTCAGCTTAAGGTCATTTCCTCTAGTCCTCTCACTGCAGGCACAGTAGAAGAGACCTACCCCCATCTCACTACAGCCTCCTTTCCTGAGGTACCTCCTGAGCCTCCTCTTCTCTAGACTAAACAAACATGGCTTCCTCAGCTGTTCCTCATATGACATGTTTTCTAGACCTTTCACAAGTCTTGTGCTTCACTGGATACCCTTCAGTATCTCCAGGTCGTTTTAATGTGAGGGGCCCAGAACTGGACACAGGACTCAAGGTGTGGCCTCACCAGTATAGGGGGGTATGATCACTTCCCTGGTCCTGCTGGCTACACTATTCTTGATACAAGCCAGGATGCCTTTGGCCTTCTTGGCCACCTGGGCACAGGTTGGCTCCCATTCAGCTGCTGTCAACCAGGACCCCCAGATCCTTTTCCACTGAGCCACTTTTCAGACATTCTTCCCTCTGCCTGTAAGCGCTGTATGGGGTTAATGTGACCAAAGTGTAGGACTTGGCACTTGGTCATGTTCAACCTCATGCTGTTGGTCTCAGCCCATCGATCCAGACTGTCTCAGGTCCCTCTGCAGGGCCTTCTTACAGGTCAACACTGTAACTTGGTGTTGCCTGCAAATTTGCTAATGGTACACTCAATCCCCTCATTCAGATCATCAGTAAAGATATTAAACAGGACTGGGCCCAACACTGATCCCTGGGGGACACCACTAATGACCAGATGCCACCTGAATGCAGCACCATTCACCACTACACTCTGGGCCCGGCCATCCAGCCAGTTCTTAACCCAGTGAAGAGCACACCTGTCCAAGCCATGGGCTACCAGCTTTTCCAAACTTCTTCAGTGAAAGGGTGGTTAAGCATTGTAACAGGCTGCCCAGGAAGGTGGTGGAGTCACCACCCCGGCACTGTTCAAGAATCAGCTAGATGTGGCCTTTAGTGCTGTGGATTAGTTGGGCGTGGTGGTGTTCAGTCGAAGGTTGAACTCAATGATCTTGGAGGTCTTTTCAAACCTTAATGACTCCCTGATTCTTTGATTCTAAGATGTAATACTCTTCCAAAGTGCAAGAGGGAAAGACATTGGCAGCTGTGTTGATGAGGCAGACCAAACACAGTTCAGAGACACAGACATCCTACTTCCCAAGCACAGAGGCAACTCACTATTCTGCTAAGTGGTTTTTACCTATTTGTTTTTATAAACTTATTTTCAGTGAGTCAACCCAACAAACATGCTGTTCAAGCAGCATGTTCAACATTTTGAGAGGCTTATGATAAAAGATCATCAGAAGACAGTAAGAATTTCAGCTTAGAAAAACAAGAATTCAAAATAACATTAATAGTCTATTTAGAAGTAGAAAGATTTCACATGTAACAGGTGCTATGAATAAGAGAGTAGATATTAGTGACAACTTCTTTCTTCTCTAGAAGTGGAAAATCTTTTCTGGAGAGAAAAGCAAGACAGAAGAGGCTTTTTTTTTTCTTTTAGAAACACCCAATTTGATTTAGAAACACCTACAAGACATAAGTAGAAATTCACTCTGCAATTTATCTTTACCATGCTTGAAATTAAAAGCACAGCAGAAAAAGAAACAATAAAAAAAAAATCAAGCAATCTAAAAGAAGAATCACTGAAAACATATGTAGATCATCAGAGAGGCAACAGAAAAAATTCTGGCAGCTTTCAACACTATACACACCAAAAAAAATGCTTAAGAGTAGCTGGTTTCTCTTAAGAGTTAGGAAACTATCAAACAGTAACAGTAATATTCATGACCTTGGAGGCTGTATTCTATGAAATGTTTGTATATGGATAATGTAGTTGCACATAGCGCTGCTACAAAGTTGACAAAATAAGAACACAGGGTGGAAAATGCAACATTTTCAAGTACAGTCTCCACAGCCACTTGTGGGAAGTCAAAATCACAGCCAGTTCACTTCTCTTCACACACCTGCTTAGCGTTCTCTTTCTTTTTTAAACCTGAGTAATTTCATTAGCCTATTAGAAGACTTCAACCTGAATTTCAAAGGTAAAAGTTTAATCTGACAGTTGCTATTTGGCCTTAACCTTTTATAACTTGAAATGAAGAACATAAGAACAGTCATGCTGAGTGTGACAAATGGTCTACTTAGCCAAGTACCATTTCTCCTGCAGTAGCCATAAACAGACACCCAGGTGAAAGGCTTTTTGACAGAAACCATGGTCTTGTTAAAATGCCTCCAGGAAAATAACAGGAAAACTTCTCTCCATTTTTCTGGTAGCTGAAAAATGGGTCAGGGCCTCCACAGACACCAGCATTATGTTAGCTCACTTCCATCAGGAAACCAGTTGTTCTTGATCCTGCTTTTACCAGAGAAAACACTACATTCCTAAATGGAAAACCAGGAAAAATGGAAGGATTGTGAGCAGGAATCATCACAAAAAGTATGACAAGAACCTTTATGAAGAAGCAGAAGTACAGTTAGTGAACCTATGAACTTCAGCTTCTGAGAGACTGAAGCTAACACTTAGATGGCTTAACTGATCAAGCCAGTCAGTACTGTTAAACATGACTGGCCACAAAAGCAGATAGTTGACCTTTGTGTGTTAAATCTTGCTTAGAAAATCTACCTTCTATTTCAAGTACAAAGATTACCACAATGACTGCAATTTAAGCCTGCAACATGACTAATTTAAACTATTTTTTTTAAATGTGACTTCTAGTCCTTTTGTTCTGAAAAATAATGCTACCAATTCAGTGTTTTTCCTGTCTCTGCAGAGACAGTCAATGCTTCCACCCTGCCCTAGCATGAAACTAGCACAATTTTACCCCACTGCCTTAGCAATGTTCACATACACACTGACCAGAAATGCTTCAGATTAGTATTTCTATTGTAGGAAAAGAACTAAAAGCAATAAAAGTAGTCCAGAAAGACACCATAGCTATTTCCAGAGAACATACAAAAAATGGCAAGATAGAATTACAGCAGTTTAGCAGACACATCTATGTTTTTCACTGGAGCACGGGGGAGAAAGCTCCTCCTTAAGGTGCCACAACTTCGCACAGCACATGCACATGCAGCACATGCACAGAAACAGCCATGACTTGTCAGCTTCAGAAAAGTTAATACAACTACAAGAAACTTCAACTTCCAGACAATTTCTTCATGTAAATCTAAAACCTGAATAACCAGCAGCAGTATAATTTCTTAGACCTCCAGTATCATCCCTAAAACTGTTAAGATAGCAGTTGAAGTTTAAGATTGCAGACCACCAAAAAAAGAGAATGTGGAGGTAGTACTCTTAATCCCACAGACGTTCCTTGCCAGAACTCTTTCCAGTCTCAAGATGAGAAAAGAGAAATAAGAAAAGCAAGCTTTCAAAGAGTGAAACAGATCTTCAACATCAATAATTTCCATTAACTGGAAATTCTTCCTCCTCTACCCCTGCTCAGGATAACAAATACACTGTGTGTGAATACTATTGCCAGAGCACTGCCAGGTCTGTCTACCCACTCATCTTCCCTTGGCATTCAGTTTAAGGTATTTATGGAAATATAGTAACATCAGACATACACAGATAGATGCAGATGTTATAAAAAAATAGCCAGGTACACAGCATTTGCTCCTTCCCCATCAATTCAGGTTTTATTCCATTATCCTAGCAAAATTAGACCATCAGACAAGCTGTTCAGCGACCGTTAAAACCCTCTGTTCTATAACACTGATGACAGTAATTGGAGGCGGAGAGGAAGGGAAGAAAGAAATTAACTCCCCATTTAAGGATATAAAGTACTGCCTGCCTGCCTCTGGTTCCACTTTAACTGAAAAATCTGCAGAGTCACACGTAGACTCTGTGAAAGAACAGTCATGTCTTAAGTCACAGATTCCAAAACCTTACTTTCTAAAATCATCAATGACCTACAGAGAAAATTTCACCAAATTAACAGAAATATGAAACACTTCTAATAGAAAAATAACTTAATAGGTAACCAAGCTTTTCTTCAAACTTTCACTAAAACACTTAACAAATTGTCAAATAATAATTTATACATCTTACCTGTTTTTTTCTTGAAGTTGCCTTGGGCAACAGACTGGCTGACAAAACTGATGCAAACGGCGAGCAACACAGCTCAGGAAAAGGATTTGGAATTGATGGGATCTCCAAAATACTGTCATCTTTCTTTTTTCTCCTATTGCAACAGAATACATAATATCAAGTGATAACTGTAACAACTGTTAAAATTGAAATGTCCAACCACAATACATGAAACACTAAGGTACTAATACCACCATACTTCCTGGTTGCAGCAATTAGCCTTTTTTTGTGCAGTTATTTTACTTAATCAGTAGGCTGAATATATTAACATACAGCACCTAGCACTACTTGAAAGCAATCCAAGTATTCAACTCTGAATATAAAGTTGTCTGAATATGCGTAAGTCTTTGCAGAGTAAGAACACAGATATATTTATATTGGCTTCTAAGGACATTAGTAAATATTTTGTTGTCCCTGTGTTTATGCCAATCCCTGTGTACACATATTACAACAGTGGATGGATGTAACTTCTCAGTAAAACTTCCCAAGTACATCGGAACAGTATTTTAAACAAATGGAAACTTTTTTTCACCAGAATCAGGAGTCAAAGTGACTGACAAGACAAAATAGGGCAAAGCAATACATTCATTTCTGTTTTCAGTTACTTTTGTACTTGAATCTCCACAGCTCCATCATAAAATAAATATCTCAATTGTTGCTGGTTACTTAAATAGGATTGTGTCAGAAGTACCACCAAGAAGCATTTGCAAGAGTAGTGAAGATAATCACTACTGTACTTGCTGAAGAGCTCAGTTATGCACTGGTTTAAAGTATCACATTAATAACGTGGTTGTTTAGACTGCTGTGTACATTACAGTGCACCGTTTTCTCACATAAAATATTGAACAGCACTTTGTCTACTTGATTTCATTTGGAGAGGAGCACCCAAAGCACTTGAAGTATTTGCGTCTGCCAACATGTGAGTTGATGGTTCCAAGCTTAACATTTTACTTTATTGCCTTCTTTATTATCATTCCAGATTTCATATACTAATTGGTACAAAGTACAGAAAACCGTCAGAGTAGGGTAATGATACAGAATGAAGATGCTTCCAAAGTGATATTTAGCTTTAGAAGGAGCAAAAAATCCTGTATGCAGTTTTAAGATTTTGTGAACTTCAGTCTACCAAAACTCATCAGATGTTTCACGAAAAACCCTAGCTCCCACCTTCTTTTACGAAGAATAGAGACCAATGCCTTTAAGAACAGCCTGAGAGGTAACAAGCAGGGTGCACACCGCTGACAGCAATTGCAGCGGCATCGCTCACGGTGAAGCGGTTTTATCTCACGAATATTCTGAGAAAGGCACTGCAAGGATAAAGTAGCGGCTGGCTCAGCCTGACAAGGCAGGCTCGGCACCGCCGGCTCCTTTCACCTCAAACTGGGAAACCTCAAAAGAGAAAAAAAAAAAAGGCGGTGGGGGGTGGGGGGACACACACGCATCCGCAGCTGAGGAAAGTGTCTGCAGGGCCGGGAAACAACTTTTGTGCACCAGGGAGGCGCGGGCCGATCTCTGGCCAGGCCGCCCCCTCCTGCGCTTCGCCCCCTCCCCGAGCCGCCGCTCCCCGACCCCCAGCGCCGCGTCCCGCCCGCGGGGCGCTGCCCAACCCCGACGGCACGGGCGGCCCTCGGGGGAGCGGGGGGGCGGCGGCGCCGGCCCGGGCTCCGGCCTTACCTGTCGGGGGGCAAGGGCGGCGGGTTGCCCCCGGGGGGCCGAGGTGGCGGGCGGGGGGAGCCGCGGGGGCCGCCGCCAGCGGGCTCCGCCGCCCGCCCAGCGCCGGGCACACCGGGCAGCGGGGCGGCCATCGGCGGCGGCGACGTCCTGGCGGGGCGGCACGGCCGGCGAGCGGCCCCGGCGCTGCCGGGCGCGCCGGGCGGAGGCTGCTCTCGCTCCCGCTGCGGAGGAGGGGGAGGCGACGGGGAGCGGGGGGGAAGCGCCGCCCGGGCGGCACCGAGCGCCTTCCCCGGCACACGTGCGCGGGCGGCGGCGGGGGCGGGCGGCCGCCGGCTCTGCGCTGCGACGGGGAGGCAGCGCTTGGGGCGGGCGGGGGCTGAGCCGTGCCCTTCGGCCGCCCCGCAGGCCCAGTGGAGGAGCCAGGCGGGCCCGGCAGGTGCGCGGCTCCGGGGCCCGAGGCCGCGATGTGACCCCGCGGGGCCGGGGCGCCGAGGGCAGCGGGAGCCCCTCCGAGCGCTCCCTGCCCGCCTGTGCCTCAGCACCTGCCCCGAGCGGGGGTCCCGCAGCCGGCGCTGTCCTCGGCCTGACCCGCGACCTCCTGCCCCCGGCGGTGCAGCGGCTCCGGCCGACGGCGGGCCTGGCACTCGGCTCAACGCCTGACAAATCATTAACTAGGCTGCCCCATCCCTCTGTGCATCGGGAATTTATGGTTATGCCTTGAAGAAATACAGAATGACCGAGGCGGGGGAACAGACCCATTGCCTTGTGCCAGAAAAGCGGCTCGTGGGCTCCCGGCTGGGCCCAGGACCCACGTCCAGCCAGAGCTCCGAGGACAGCCGAAAGGAAAGACGTTTTCCCTTCAGTTCAGGCTGCACCTGCCCTGCTTTATGTACCCAAAAACCTTTTTGGCAATTCCGTGGCCATCCTTATCAGCATTTACCCTGTTTCAAAATACAAAATGCCACTTGGCTGTACGAAGAACAGTTTGATGGCACCAAGCAGAGTAGGTAAAATTGTCTAAGTCAGTCAGTTTGATAGTCAAAAAAGGAAAAGCCAGCCCTTTGCTGTAAAGACAGCTGGATGTAAAAACCTTCTGACTGTCCTTTGCATGCTCAGGGGCAGTAACTGAGATGTCAGACTGGTGAAAATACAGAATGTTTTGAGGCAAGTGCTTTGCTGTTTTCCAGAACCCACTGAAGAAATCATCACGCACAAGCCAAAATTTCAATTCTGGAGAAAGATTTTTCTGTCATAGAAGCAATACTTACGGTTTTCATTTTGGCTGAGTCACAGATGATTTTGCAGGACACTTATTTTCAATGAAACGAAGGATTCCTTGTCCCCTGAACAGCTCATTCTCTTATGCTGACAGCAGAAGTATAAGTCTGAGTTGATTAACAGTTCTTATACACAGAGTCTGGCAAATATATCAGGAATTTTACAGGGTCAGACAATTGACTGTATTTGCTCGCTGCTTGAGAACAACTATCTTTTTACACAACTGCACAGACTAGATCACTGTGATTTTTTTTACAGGCATAAATGTGGCATGTTAAACCTCATTGTCTTCAAAACAATGGAAGGAAGGACAACTGGTATAGGTTCTGTAGGTAGAAAACTGAAGTCTGGAAGAGATGAAAACCTGCAGGTGGCAATTGTATGCTGATATTCATCAGCATTTAAAAAGTTCAGCCACAAAAAGAAAATATGTTTTGACTTTGCACCTAGTCTGTGCAACTTGTTACATAGCTGCAACCTGACATACACGGCACGGTTTTGTGTCTTTGGCTTAGTCACGTAATTGTTTTAAAATGCCAGGCAAATAAAAAAAACACAATTAGAAGGAATAATAGCAAATAAATTAAATACCTCTATTTTTCTAAATAACTTAGCTAAGAATCTAATTAGTAAAGACAGCAACAATACCACTTGTAGGAAAGATCAACAAAAAAATGAAATGGTATTATAATTTCACTTGCATGTAGTAAGAAATAAATTAATTTTTTTTCTATATATCATAGCCTGTTCTGATACTTGCTGCTGTGAGTGTTTTCTGTGGGAATAGCATTGTATGAGGAAAATACAGTCAGTGGAATACAGAGGCACAGAAGGACCTATGTGATTGTTCCACTGTAGCATTGGAAATGTTGCATAGGTGAAAATGTGAAACTAAAGGTTCTCCTGACTTACTGTTTCTCTTTCCAAAAAACTCTAAGAATAAAAAAGGCTTCCTGAGCTTGGATAAAGATATCTGAGAGCATTTGACCAAGAATCTGTTCAGGCATAACCTTTTGTAACCCTTTGTTTGAATAAGTATAAACCCAGTAATCTCTGAACAATTAATAGAGTTAATATTAAAAGGCTGGCAGATTCCTGCTAAGTCCTGACACCAAAACATTTGTTGAGCTGTGTGACTTGATTTCCTTTTCATCATAAATACACCTAAGCTGCCCAGTGTGGTTTTTGATACTTGCTATGCTTGTGCAGCACAGTGGTTCTTGTTCTAAGACTTACAATTCCCCTAAAACTAAATTTCTGGGCATTCTTCAATACTCAACTTAGTAGGTTTGGGTTTTTTTCTCTTCTAATTTAATCTTTGTTAGTCCTAATCAGATACAGATGTTTACCAAGTAAAATTAAAATATATGTTGAGAAAAATCTCAATGTATTCAAGCTATTCAGTATGCACCCCACTTCCACAAAATCAAGCTCTTCAGTTCTCAAAAGCCTGTGTGCTATTTAGAATCACAACACTTGATTAATGTGACAAAATTATGCCTTTAATTAGAGTAAACTATTCCTGACAGAGTGAAGGTTTAAAAAATCCAAACCACCTGTGATTATCTTTGAAAACTGTAGAGGGTTTTGTTGGATTTTTTATGTTACCTCTCCACACGTTCCTCCTTGCTTTTATCAAAATACTCATAATGTGGTTTTGTATATATAATGGCTTTACCATAAAAAGTTTCACTACAATTTCTTAAAGATGGTTACAGTAAGAAAACTAATGTCATACTTTTACACCATCTTTTGTCTTAGCTGCAGTAGAAGACAAAAGAATTATCTCTACTGAAGTACTAGGCTGAAGCCAACAGAACTAGTTACTTTTTCTACTGCAAGGCTGTAACCAGTCCTTAGTCTTGTCTCCCCCTATAATGTTTTCTCTAAAAGCCCCCCAAAATAAGTTGCATCAGAAGTAATGATACAGAGGATCACCTTAAGAAAAAGTGATTTGTTCAGTAAAAAAAGGCATGCCCCAATTTAAGTGTATTTATTATCTTGATGGACCTAGAATGCATTGAACACATATTCTGATCCTGGTACAACAAACTGTCCGTTCTTGCTCTTGAGCATTTCAAAAGCCCATTTTTAAATGAGCCCAAATGCTTCACGGGAGCCAAATTTATCCATTGAGCATGAGTAGAGATACCACTAGCTAAATTCTTGCCAGTAGTGCAAAAGTCTTTGAAAAGTACCTGTGATTGAATGTTTCATGAGGAGTCTTTCCTACTACAGCTTGCATTGAATGTTCAGTTTAGAATTATTATTAAAATGTGTATCTTTTATTACGGATAAGGAAAATGTTCCAATGGATTACATCAGTACCACCAGTCTCAGTCATTCCCACAAGCTGCTTTTCAACCTAATCTGAAACTCACTGTGTGTACAGTAACCCAAACTGCAGCACAGTAGCCCTCTGGTATTCCCTCTGACTAAATGCTCTTTTTCAGTACTTATATCAAGAAGCAGATTTGCACTTGGGTTTTCTGTTGTTGTTTGGCTTGGGCTTGGGCTTTTTTATCTACTGAAGAGCATGAATACTTTAGTGTACTCATAAGAAACTTGAGTAGAGGGATGGATTTTATTGCTACCTTTGACAACAGTGTTTGCTGATTCAATAGCAAGTTCTGTGATTCCCTGTGACAGCTTTGTCCTCGGACAGAACATCCCCCTGATGGAATTTCGCCTTGAACTGTAACATAGGATCAGAATTAAATCCTGTGTGGAGTTTTGAGAATAGGAATGATACCCTTCAAATCAATCAAATCAAATCAAATCAAATCAAGGGCTTATGATTTCTGAAAGGTCGTTGTAGCTAAGAACAAATAATTAGGTTCAGTGTAGGGTTGACTGGGTGGCATGTAGGGCTTGTGAGGCGCAGGTCAGACAATGTGACATACTGGCTTCTGCTCTCTGCAATGAGGCTGCATCAAATCAGTCACTCAGCAGTGTCTGTAATAAACGATGCATTTGCACTGGCCAACCTTGAACTTCTGTAAGGCATAAAGTTCTCTCCTGGAGAGAACTGTAATAGTCCAGGGTGAATATTACATATGTATGGGTTACAGTGGCTAGGTCTGCATCTAATGGTAGTTGAAGGTTGTCAATTCACTTCCAGAAATAACTGCAGCAGTATATTATGTGGTTCATTTGTCCATAACTACCCAGAAGATTACATCTAGTCCAGTAGATGTTGTGGTACTCAGGGTACTTCTGGAAGTGAATTGACATTGGATGACTTTAAACATCACATAAATTATAAACTATTTAGCTAAATTAAACAGACGATGTTTCACAACAGCAAAGAACTGCTGATACTTTTTACAACCCTATTTCTGGAACTCCACCTTACACAAAGAACATAATTTCTGATCTTGCATGCCTTCCGAATCCTGCACAAAACCACAAAATTATTATGGAGGGAAGGTTTTAGGTGACTATGTTATCTATGGTACTCCTTGTGTTTATCCAGCACATAAAAGTTCAGTTTCCATAATGTGAGTTGTTGGGAAATCAGATTCAAGATCCTTAATGCTAGTCATTTTGTAGAATGAGAAACAAAATACAGGCATTAACCCTCCGCAGAAAAACCAACCAACCAAAAAACCCCAAAACCAACAAACCCTAACCAAAACCCAACCAGAAACACCAAACAAACACAAACCAACCCCCCAAAACCCCAAGAAGAAACATAGAGCTGAAATGACTTTTCACAAACAGCCACACAGTCTCAGCCATTTCTGAGCTGCTGCCAAGGACACTGAAACAGTAGAATCAGACAGAGCGCAGTAAGACTCTCCAGATACATGCAAAGAGGAAGACAAGTGTCAAGTTCTTTTGGGCTAAAAGAAACAACATACCTGGTCAGACTCAAGGCAGGCAGCATTCCACTTCTGTTATCATAGTACAGGGATGTTTTATGAAATTTAAAGATAAAATGAATTCTGTATTCTGAAAAATTGATGTACAGAGATTCGTTTGACTAAATGCAGACATCTAATACCAATTTAGGTACCTATTCTACCATGCCCCAAGAAGGCATGGATTTCCTGTTCATCCTATGTTACGTGTGACATGTGTCACAGTGTGGATGTTTCAGATATCATTAGGCATTAAATATGGCAACAGATGCTTGTATTTAGGTGCCTGGATTTCACTCATATTGTTTCTTTTCTGCTTCTGTAACATACAGCTCACAATAGACTATCCATGACTTTAAGAAACAAAGTGAAAGTCTAGTAAGATTGGACATATTGCAGTGTAAAGGTGGATTTTGGAAACTTTTGTCAGATCTAAGGAGATTTTTCCTAATTCTAGGAACAGTAAGAAATTTAAAATGTGTGGATGTGCATATCTGCATGAATGTGAAGGGAGAAGGAATTCTTCTCTTCCAAAATCACTAGAAGAATTTAGCCCAGATTTGCACCCCCAAATTTGCCCTGGTTGAGCAAAGCAATTTCCAAATCAATCTACCTGTGCATGTGCAATTTAGAATACCTTGAAAATGGGCTCTGAAATGGAAAGCTCTGCTGAACCCTGATGATAGAGTCATTATGTTCCTGCCAAATGACAGAAACCAAACAAATGCTTATCAGTCCAGCTGGAATTCCTAAGGTAGTGCCACTGTATGATAACATGCCTGCCACCATTTTAATACATCACCTGGTAGGACGTTTAGTACTCTTTTGAATTAATTAATCACACAGAGAAGGCCATTTGCTCTGTCTCAAGAGTTTTTCCAAGAAATCTATATTCAGGAAATGAGGTATTCAATAAACCTTTGAAAAATCAGCCTACTGTTCATATTTTAAAAGCATTGTGCTGACTACTTGGAAGTTATTATATTAAAAGGTTATTAATGCAAATCTCTGTAATTCAGGAACCCTATCTAACAATGACATTCTCAGCACTTATTAAGGACCTAATTATCACAACATCAGTGCACCTAACATTTTAATGTATTTATTCCCTTCATACGGATGAGTAAATGTTTGCATCTTTATGTGCCTGAACACATTTAAAAATTAACCCCAAGTGGGTACTCAGAGTACCTGACTTTAGACATGATACCAAGTTAGGCTGGCCATCATCGAGAAGAAAAACAGAAGACTCCAGAGGTCAGCTAAAAAACCTAAGGGTTTAGTGCTGACAACCATCCCAGGATAATGTTTTGTTTCCTCTGAATACATGGATAACCTGAGAACTGTCTTCTGACTTGTGTATCTCATTTGGCTGTCAAAAGTTAGACAATGCTAAGTGATTTTCTTAAAATCTAATGGAATTTGTGGCTGAGCAAGGAATGCAAACTCTGAGTCCATAATTAGTACTCTAACAATCAGGCCATCCTTCTTTGTATAATGAAGGTTTCTTGTTTCTAAAAACATAAAACGGTAAAATGCATTAATATTTTGGTAGTCCAAACAACAAATCAGCTTTAGATCTGGTCCAAAAGGCAATTTTCCTTTGAGCTGGAGAAAAAAGTACCTTTTCCTTTGATTTCATGTTTATTGAACCTGTGCTTTGTTTAGTAGCAACTCTATTTCATTTAGAAAGTGTTTTTTTTCTAATAGTCCTAATTTTACCATGACAGATAGAACAGTTTCATAACACTAAATGTAAGCAACCTTCTAGTTCATTTTTATATGTTTATGAAGGAGATATTACACAATACATGAATAATAACATACAAGATAATTCCAAACAAATGTGTTACACATAATGGCATGATAAAATCTATTTAACCATCAAAAAGTCTTACAAAATTTCCCTTGAGGTACTGGGGGGCGATTGAGAAAAACACTGGCTACTGAACAAGTTCATAAGTAATTTTCACCTGACTTTGAAGAAATTTAACATTTGATGTATCAGAAGCATTTGGGAAGGATCACAAACTGAGATCATATCTAAAATTAAGAAAATTGTTATAGCCACTCAGCCCTTTTAAATTCAACCTTCAGTGTTCTCCTTCAGTTCCATAAACTTTTTCCCAATCCATTATACTTGTCTGAAAATTCAAATATGAGAAAGCAAAATGGTTTCTGGTTTTTTTACATTATTTGAACTTATAAAACAGTGACAGTGCAGTTTTCAGACTTAAAACCCCCTTGAGCTTTCATCCTATCATTCAAGAAGAACTACCACTCTAATACATCCCCTTCTCATAATGTCCAGGTCTTTATACATCCACACTAGACATAAATTTGTTATACTTTCTTATGACTGGATTTCTGTGCCACTGGATCATTCCAGATGACATACCCATTCCCCAGATGGACGAAGCGCGCAGTCATATTTCTGTCAAATTCACCACAGCACATGATAAAGAATCCATAGTAGCTTTATGCTTTTGTGTTGTCATTACGGGCTGTGGGAGGACAGACAATAACTAATCTGGCAAAAAGCCTACTGGTGAAAGTTCAACCCATTGAAAACCTCTTAAGAAATGTGAACTAACAAAGTGAGTTTGAAGATTCTTCTTTCTGTGGCAACTCTTCAAGGCCTCAAGCCCATTCTGACATGTTGTCAAGCCATGGCCACAGAGCCAATAACATATATTAATCACATTAAACCAGGATGTATCACTGAGGGTGATACATGAAACTTACTGACATATTGTATTTTGTGCAAGTTCTTTAACTAAACTCTAATTGATATTCCCAAGCCTGCATGGTTTTAGTTGGAGAAGTTACTTTGCAGTGTAGCTGGATGTAGCCCATTAAATATTGCATTCAATCCAATGTAATTTTAGTTCAGCAACAGGTGAAGAGAGTTAATTCTTGCCTGGGCTAAGTTTTGTTTCATTGCAGCTTGGATTCAGACAAAAGCTGGTTTGAGTTTCCATGGGGATTAAGAAGCCACCATGTAATACAAGACTTCCAAACACTTTACTTTTAAAGTGTCTTTAAAAGAAAGGTGTATTCTAATATATTTTATTATAACAGTCCCTTTGGAACATTTCTCCTTTTGTTTATTTAAAGGGAAAATCTACCATTAAGTGATTTATTAAGATATTAAAACCCCATTCCATTTTCTACAGAGTTTGGCTGGCTCTCAAGCAAGAACGTAGGCTTCTATTGTAACATATTGGGAGCTTTCAGAACCAAAGCAATTCGTAATAAATTTATTCAAATTGACACATTTCTGGTTACAATGTCTTCATTATTTCTTCAGAGTTATGAAACATGAATTATACCACTGTAACCACAGTACTAGTCAAGGAAATCTAATTTTCTGTGAAGTCTGTTTGTACAGTCATCATGTAGCTCAAGGCATACATTTGATTATTTTCTTGTACTGTTTCTTATATTGGTGTTAAGCCAAAGGCTATGGTGATATTATTACCTCATTACATCCAATTCTAAAAAATATTCTTGCATGGTAGGTTCTAAAAATATATAGCTACATAACAAATTAGAAATAATTACATCACTAAAATCTATTAGGCATACTTTGAAGAGATGTGTATTTCACATTATTTTATATATTTCAAACACTTTTCTCTTTAAGCAGTACATGCATTTTATCATCATAGCCAGCAAGCTAGCCAATATTTTATTCAATTCAAATTAAAGCTGAATTAAATTAACACAGAATAGAATTCCTGAATCGTGAGAACACAATCATTAAAATGATCAACATAAACCAAAAAAGAACTTTTTAAAGCAAAATCAAAAGGTTCTCCATAAGTATATTTTCTCTCATACTTTATTTATTAAATTCTTCTAACAAGAATGAAGTGAATTATAATAAAAAAAAAAGTTGATAGCCTCTTTTACAGCTTCTTAGGATGGAAAGATTTTTTTCCCTCTCACTTTGCTGTCAGAAATGAAAGCCTGAGCTGCAATTATTAAAGGTCTGAATTTGCATTTTTCAGCAATCCAGAGAAATTAGAGCAGCTACTGTTATGAGCATTACCATTATAAAGTTCTTTGTATATGGATCTTCTAACTAAGTTGTTGGTCAGCTGTTTGTTAGATGCCTTGCCAGTTATCGGGTAATCTTATAGTAGATCAAAAAGAACAGCAAAATAAAATGATAGTTTTGTATACTCATAGCTGGTAAATCCTCTGTAAACTAATGCAACTGGATGCAGTGCCCCGTGCTAGAAGCTAATGCAGGAAGCTTGCAGAAGTTAAAGATATATTATTGGATTTGTTTGTAAATAGCTATTAGGATCTTTGTCTCCAAACACCATTCTCTTTTCCCCCAGTTCTTCTTGTTAAGACAGCTGGACTGGACAACCTCACAGAGCTAAAAACTCCTCTAAGCCAAGATCTCTCAAGCTTAACGTATTTTGAACAGCTATTTGAGGATGAACACTAAAGTCAAAAAGACCCATGATAAGTCTTTGTTGGCCTGAACTACCAGTGAGAAGGACTGAGAGAACAGAGAGTGCAAGATCCCTTCTGGAGTAGTGGAAAAGGGTGCCTTCTTATGCATATTTTATTTCCATTTTCCCCAACAAAGTGCATTAATTGTATTATTTTTCACCATGATCAGATATGTGCATATCTCTAGTTTTCACGAGGAGTCAGTTGGGAAAAGCAGAGTCTAGCATAGCATCCTCTGATAAGTCTCTGCCCTGTTTAAATAGTGTTGTTGCAGCAGTTACTGTGGAGGACTTCAGTGGAGGGCTACGGCCAGTGGCAACCTTGTACAGAGCCTTCACCCCAGAGCCAACCCACTGCCCGTGTTCAGTGTGCTACGAGACAGAACAGCGCAGTGAATTGATGCAGTGGGTCCTCATGCTTTTGTCATACTTTGGAAGTGAGGCAAAATTGTATTCCTCTGCACAGGCAATCAACACCATGGGAATAGGTGTTTGCTTCCTGGTCCTGCACAGGATGGGAGAACAGCTGAAAGACAGTGTGTCTGCGTTTGGTGTAGGTTCCCTGACCATCTCTTTGTCTACCTCTGGCAGATTGATGGCATGGTCACTCTTCAAAAGCTCTCGGTACACCTTGCTGTGCTATATATGCACTGCAAGTGAGTCATGGATGTGCTAGAAGGGCCTTCAAATCCATGAGAGGTGGTGTGGTGCGACGCTGCAGTGAGGCAGGCATTGTGGAGAACTCTTCCAACTCTGCTGCACAGATGTGGACAAGATACTCTGACCTAAAGAGGTCTTGTGAACTGGCTTGGCAGCAGTCAGCTAGAGCAGGTGAGGTATTGCAATTGTTCCCAGAGTTCAGGGAATTAATGCATTTCCAGTGTCCAGCTGCTGCATAACTAAGGACACAGAAACAATTTAACAGCTCCTCCACTTTGTTTTCATATTAGGATTCCATTTTTCAGGGAGCAATAGTGAGAATATATCAAATTGTTGACCCTTTGCAAGCAGGTTTCAACATAAATTAATTGTCGTGTAAAAAAAATGAATTTTATGTTTACAGTGCTATTTGTCACTGAAATGGAGGCTCAGTTAGAGTCTCAATGATTTACTAAAGACATTTTAAACATAATGTCCAAACAATGGTACATAAATTAAACATGATGTAATTGAGTGTAACACTAAGTGGCTCATCACTGTTGATTCATGTGGAAATCAGTGAAATTTTACTGATCATTATGCATTCATTCAGTATTAATGTAGATACCATATGTGCTTCCATAGGGATTCTACTGTTACTAAGCATTCATTAAGTTTTAATGTACCATTAAAAAGGCATCAAAAGACCCATCTAAAAATACTGCCACAAAGGTAGTTCATTTAAAGAGAGTTAAAGCAGCATGTTTCACTTTAACATTGCAATACAAAGTAAGTTGATAATGAATCAGCAGAAATAGTTCAGAAGAAAATAGCATTTGATTGCAAGCCAGACTAGAAAGAATGTTTGAACTAAAGGCAGTACATTCTCCCTGTATTTCTGGACAGATACCTGTATTTGTAGGCAAAAGTATTTATCATGCAAGTACATGGTCTCTAAATTGAAATTAATAAACAACTATCACAGTAAACTAAGTAACCTATATATATCACATATATATATACATATAGCAACCTATATATCATATCCTTAAGGTTTTGAGCTCTTTTGTTCACTGGCCAGAGAATTGAAAAGATTGCCTGTGATTCAGATGATCACATTTGTGAATAAATAGGACTTAGCAAGATTATATTCAGCTGGATATTTACTGCTTTAGAAGTGTGACCACAAACTTCTCTCAAACTCTTGATCTTGAACAGAGTACATGTATCCTGCAGGCGATTTGCTACAGCTACAAAAGGAGGTAGATTCAAAAAATACTCTCTTCCCAAGATATTGAGATAAATGAAGCGTAAGGCATGCTCAGACCTAGATCTTTGTTTTGATAAACCTCGATGACATTTAACTGATAAACTGGCAAAAGTGTATGTTTCAAATGCCTATGGTACAACTTCTTATGTTATGTAAGGATATGCCTGGCACAGAGAACATGAATGGTGATTGATGAGTTAATGTCTCTTTCAGAAGAACAATTGGAGGGATTAAATTAAGCTACAAAGTGGAAGTTCACAAGAAACAAACAAAAAGAGATGGTTCTTCAGACAGAGTGTCATTAAGTCAAAGAACTCCATGTCACACTGTGCTGTGTGGCTGCTCAAAATTTACAGGAGTTGAAAGAATGAATTGCTGAGTTTTGAACAAGACTAATTCAGACTATTAAATACATAGAAACCATCTTCACTTTAGCATTCTCAGAGCCAAAAATTGTGGAAGGTTGAGCATGCTTTTTATATTTTATTATCTTATGTTTTTCCCTAGGCATAAATTTTTCATCCTTGTCAAAAGCCAGGTAACAGGCTAAATGACCCTCAGTTTGGCCCAGTATAGCTTGAAGACTATTGCTTGAAGATACAGTGATTAATCTTGCCTCTGTGTAGCAACTTTTGTTTTGAAACATGGTTATGTCATCCTGATCAGTCTTCTACTTTTGTTTTTTAATCTAAAGCAGCCCCATTCCTTTAATCTGTCTTGACATGGTTTCTAAAGGTCTTATAACTCGTGTTTTATTCTCTCTCGCCCAAATTGCCTTCCACCATTAGGTTAGCACTCTAAGAAGTCAGAATTCAATCTAAAATATCTGCTGCTTTTAACTGTTTTTTGGTGGGCCTTTTTTTTTTCACTTGGAGATTATGTTGCTTTTACTACTGATGATCAGGCAACTCACATTTCACATCACCACCAAACTATGTTTTTAAAGTAATGTAATAGTTACACAAAATAAGACACACCTTCCTTTTCCTGACAATATGGTCTAGCAGACCCTTTCTTACACCTTCTAATACTTTTATCTTTAGTTGCTGCCAAAGACTATGCCTTTTACATCTACTGAACTTCCAAGCACATCTGACAGCCTAAAATATTTCTTTTCACTATGATTTTTTTTGAAAGGTATTAATAGCAGACACAGTTTGAATAAAGTAAAAAACAAATTAAACTCACTAATTTCCAGGCAGAGCCCTGAAGCCCACTTTTCCCCAGACCTCGCTCTCTCAAGGTTCCTCTTCCTGATAGGCCAGCCCCAGGTGAACTCCATGCATACAACCTGTGCCTGTGTCTCACAAGTAGCTTCTGATAAAGCTCTTAACACAGCTCACTGTAGAGCTCTGGTAGAGCTCTCTTACACAGATGTGTAAGAGGGGTGCCATGCACTTAACAGCAGCTACACAAACTGGAATGCCCTCTTTCTACCCCTCAATTGTCTTGGTAAAGGGAGATTCAGGTAAACGGTGCCTCTGAGACCTTTCTGTCCTCAGCATGCTCGAGATGGTCAAAACATGCCAGCTCAAAGAGCTGGGGCCACCAGCAGCTTGACTGCCTGTGGGCTGTATCCCAGCAGACCTTCTGACCACTGATGAATTGCCCTTCGTACTAGTGAGTTTTTGATAAGGGGTAACAGTCTGATAATCCCAGAAAGTCAGGCACCTAACTGTGCAGCTGCCTGGGTGCCCATCTTTCTCCCAGTCCTCTGCAATTTAAAAAGGAAATCTTGTGCATTTCACTTCTTGAGCTTTTGCTTCACATAGGTGCTGGAATTTAGGATTGCAGCAGCTTGACACACATACCATAGGGATTTCCTGGTTTGCTAAGTGCACTTTGTAGCTGCAGGTGGCCAAATACACTTCAGTTTGAAAAGCACAAGTGCTTAATTAGCTTTTAGCAATTGAAGAAATTAAATAGTGTCTGCTGATGGGACCAATCATGCTGTTTAACAAAGGTGACCAATTGCAGCTCTTCCTGCATTCCATCTCCCTATTTAGTTCAAGTATTTAATTTAGAAAACTGCAATCAGCTTAATTATTTAAAATATTATTTTTACTGTATTTTTGATAATTCAGAGCTATATAAAGCCTTAAGCAACTGTGAAATAAATTCATTTTTCCTTCCTTTACCACTTCAGATTAAGTGTGATTGTAGCTATCGTGTCTTACTTCTTGCTCAGGATCACACAGGGGAAAAAAAAGGAAAAAGAGAGATTAAACTAACAGGCAAACACATATAGCTGAGGAGAAATAATGAAATTCTGAGTCCAGCTATAGTTGTTTTTTGTTTTGTTGTTTTTTTTTTTTTAACTAGAAATATATTAACCATTAGTAAGTACTCTCGTGGTTAATGTACACCAGCACTAGCACACTAAGTACACCAGTACTTGCAAATAGCCCCTGTTGGCCAGATTTATATTTTAACAGCTGTTGCAGCTGCAGGTTCTGTGGATTTAACTCTCCCTCTGCCCTGAGCTGATTGTACACTTCGATGCCTTTACTGCTCTGGATGTTCACTATCACATACCCAAGCCCAGCCTTCAGTATTCCTGTTCTTTTAACTATTCTGTCACTTGTGAAGATTTTCTTGTGTATACTGTCTTTTAGCATGTTTCTGTTGCTCTGGCTATGATGATATCAATACATCACAGGCAAAGCAAGGTCTGCCCTGCTGAGTACTTAGAACAACTGGTAAAATAGATGAAGAGGCTGAAGAAAACTCTATCGGTGTAAAAACCTAGGAATTTCTGAAAAATACATGCTAGTCTTCTCTTACGTGATACGTAAGGTGTCATTGTTTTGTTATGTGTATTAATAGCAACCCAACTCTCTCTCAGTAAAGAGTGGACATCAAGGGTATTGTATCAGTAGTTCTGAGAAGTATTCAAATTACTGAAGACAAACCTAAGAATTAGCTTCCCACCCTATACCTAAACTCCTATGCCCAAACTCCTGTTTTAAGCATTGTTTGGGAATGCCCAGATACTCATGGAAAGCAATGCTCTAAAAATCACCAAGCAGATAATTTGTTGAAACAGAAGACAATTGTAACAGCTGCTATCATCAAAACAGCTACTAAAAATATACCCATTGTACAATCACAAACTGGTAACTAGTAAACACCACTGTCATTTGTGTATAATGACACTGCTGTGTTATGGGCAAAAGACTGTTCTCAAAGCTTAAAAAGTTCACAGAGGAACTTGCAACTTACATCCAAATTCAACTCGTTGGCATTCTTTTTGGCACTAGAGTTGTATCTATTTCTGTTGGGAATAATACAGCCCTTGTTATTTCCAGGTTCATATATGCACAATCACTCTGAAATAACATTACCAATACAAGTAGCTGAAATTTCCTAACAGTTTTAGTGTCCTTTTCAGATACAGTTCTTTCTCCTTTTCCCAATGCTAAGAGATGATTTTCTTCCATTACTATAAGAGCAAATGCAGAACATCCTGTTCTGTGCAGGATTGCATTTTCATCTTTGTGCCAATTACATGAATGGCTATCAGGAGTTATCAGGCTTTCAGAGTTAAGCTTTTAGTTTCTGGCTTGTCCCACATGCTTTGAAAGGGTACAATGTCTGTAGAACCCTTAAGGTAAAACAGAAAACATAAAACATGAGGTGAAGGGAGAAGCAGCACTGCCTATTGTTAGACACTGATGAAGAATACCAAATTCATTTAACATCTTCCAGTGGGAAACAAGTGAAATAATTCCTCAACTGATAATTTGCCTGTAGATTACTCCTTTGTGTAGAAAACAGGGGAGGAGTAGAAATATGTTTCTGGCTGTCCTCAGAGACGTGCTGATTCTCCAGATCAAAAAAAGCAAAACATCTTTTTCTCTACTTTATCCCTTCTCCTTCCCCCTCCCATTATTTTTTTCCCCTTAAGTGTCTTGAATAATTTAGGAATAACTTAGTCCATTAACAGTCTTGGTGGTCTTTCCAGGGTGATGGAGGGACGGGAAAAGGAAGTGTTCATCTCTTTCCCTTAAACACTAGTAGTTGTGAGGCTTAATTCAGCTAAAAAAAAAAAACTATACATCTCTTCCAAATATGCTCCTTGAAGACATAAACCCATAAACTTAAAAAAAAATGTAAAGTGCTTGTGTTAACAAGTAGGAACAGCTGACAAAAAATAATGCTGCTTTACCTACAATATATCACAATAGACTCAACAGAGTTCCTGTGTTAGTTCCCATGCCACATAGCTCTTTCAAGGGAGACAAAACAAAATTAAGTATTTAAGTTTTTAACAAGTGTAGTTTCCCGTTATTTGCAAATTTCATGTCATTTTAACAAGAACACCTTCCCTCTCACAATGCTACCTAATCAGAAATTTTAAAGAAAAAAATCTATCTTGTATTATTTTCAATTGGATTGTATAAAATAATTCACATAGAAAGCATCCTTTTCAATTACAAGGTGTAAAATATTTCCAGTGATACTGCTACAGCTTTATCATCAAAATAAACTTCATAAGCAATCTGTCTACAACGAGTGATGTTTCATCTACCCCGTCAGCGGCCAAGCACTAACAGAATGTCACAGTTTCTGAACCTCAGACCATTCACAGCACCCACCAACAGTTGTCACGCCTGTGATTACAGCAGCTCCGGTCCAAACACACTATTTTGACTTCAGCCTCACATTCTGTTACCACAGACAGACAAATTAAGACACGTTCCCTTCTGCAAAGAGCTCTATTTGTTTGGTTACCAATCCATCTACTTAGTCATTTACAGTTAGTCTCCTGTCTAGTTGTAGTTATCCAACACCTGATAGACACAGCTTGGCCAAGAATTCAAGGAAGTACACCCTGCTGCTCAACAACATCTTTCCTTTGTTTTTATGTAATAGAAGTCTTCTCAGCAACTGTATATTAAAACAGGATTCTAAGCAGCTCCAACTGAAAATGTTTGCTTTAGCTGGTAACAGGTGCCTGTAACAAATTTTAAAGTATTCACAGAATATGCCAAGTTGGAAGGGACCCACAAGGATTATCGAGTCCAACTCCTGGCCTTGCACAGGACCATCCCCAGGAGTCCACACCATGTGCCTGAGAGTATTGTCCAAACACTTCTTGAACTCTGTCAGGCTTGGTGCTGTGATCACTTCCCTGGGGAGCCTCTTCCAGTGCCCAACCACCCTCTGGGTGAAGAACCTTTTTCTAATATCCAGCCTAAACCACCCCTGACACAACTTCAGGCTGTTCCCTTGGGTCTTTTCACTGGTCCCCACAGAGCAGAGATCAGTGCCTGCCCCTCCTCTTTGCCTCACAAGGAAGTTGTAACTGCAATGAGGTCTCCCCTCCGTCTCCTCCAGGCTGAACAGACCAAGTGACCTCAGCCGCTCCTCATACGGCTTCTCCTCAAGGCCCTTCACCTTCTTCATTGACCTCCTTGGGACACTTTCTAATAGCTTCTTATATTGTGGTGCCCAAAACTGCCACAATATTCAAGATGAGGCTGCCCCAGTGCAGAGCAGAGCAGGACAATCCCCTTCCTCACCCAGCTGGCAATGCCCCCCAGGACATGGTTGGCCCTCCTGGCTGCCAGGGCACTGCTGAGTCAACGTGCCATCAAGCAGGACCTCCAGGTCCCTTTCTGCAGCACAGTTTTCCAGCATCTCATTCCCAGTCTGTATGTTCATCCAGGGTCGCGCCATCCCAGGTGCAGAATCCAGCACTTTGCCTTGTTGAACTTCATATGGTTGGTGATTGCCCAGTGCTCTGATTTGTCGAGGTCTCTCTTAGCTGCTTTTATGTTATATTTTCATCCTTTACCTAGTATGTGTGATACAATGCCTCTTGGTCCACATCCACGTAATTTTCATGTCTTCCTTAGAGATCTTCATATTGCTTGCTAAAATAATGCTAAAATTACAAGCAGCTAGAAAAACTAGGGCACTGATTACTGAATATATGTCCCAAAAATGGAGACATCAAGCTGTTTAACATCTTTCAGCTGCAAGTATGAGAGTTCTTGCCTTGATCTTACAACCTCTAGTCACAAGAATATTTCCAAAAGTTATCTGGTGATGCTGCTCCAGCAAAACTCTCCCTTCTGCAGGGTACATCTGTAGTCTAAATTTTATTCTTCTGTAGAATAAATAAAAAAAAAGAAATCTTCTATAAGAACAACTAACAAGATCTCTTTGCTTTTCTAGCCCTCCTTTACTTACAAAGCCCTGGAATGTAAACTAGATGAAGATGGCATTGTGCTACATGATACCTGCTGTTTCTTCAAAGAACTCATAACAGTAAGTCACAGTGCACCTTCACTGGGGTCAGCTGTTTTGTTCAGACAATTACACTGACTATCACTAACTTCAGTATCCTGACTTTCCTTCCTAAACATTTTGACTGCCATGCAAAAGGAAGGAGATTATAAAAAGTATGGCATAACTAATTGCCTCCTGTTGGAAGACAGCTGTGATACATGTTGTGCAAACTGTAAGTATTCTTGGGCCCAAAACCAAGTCTGTTTACTATGCATGTAAGGCATCCATAACAAAAATTTACTGCTGTCTAATCTGGGCTTGCAGTTACTAGAAACACTTACTTGAACAAACATGTCAAGTTTACCAGCAAGAGTTTCTTTAGTAGAATTTAATAAAAGAGTATTAAGAAAAAATGAGTTTCTAAAAATACAATAGCAAGATTTAAAAATGTCTTACATACACGTGTTGGAAGAAGAGGGAAAGAGAAATTTTCGCTAAACAGTATTTTCAGCTACTAACAGGAAGTCTCATTAAAGATTTTCATAGTGCTATAGCATGTATAGACATTTCAGTTATCAAGCAAGTTCAGTGACACAGACAAGAAACCTTAAAATTCAAGCGAGGTGGTTTTAGTTTAATCTCTGATACATAAAATGATATTTACCTTCAGGAGTTCACATGAAAAGGTAGTTTATTTTTAACATATGGGACTAAGAAACATATAGTACAGTTTTGTGTTCAAAACCAAAGCAAGCAACAAAGCATGGTTATTTGAACTTTGTCCAAAACAAGAATAATTGGACTCTACTGATTTGGTTGAAAAAGTGAAACATCATACCGACTTGTATTACCACAGATGGAGATTAAATTAACTTTATGAAATAACTTTGGTCACCTTGGCAGAGAATACTAAGGTTTGAGAAAAAATCTGTAAGATCCTTGCACCCAAAGGACAAGTAAGGAGACTCTTTTTGCAGTGCAGCCTCTCTCTGGCAGTTACAGATCTGCATGTTGTGTAGGAACGCTTAAAACACAGACTTTAAATGCCACAAAGAACATAGACACTGGAACCCTGGGAGTGAGTTACAACTTTCAAGTCTGTCCCTCAAGATGCAGTGAAATCTAGAATGTAAGCCCCAGTTGGAAACTAGAAAAAACCCCACACCTCTTCTACCTCACTGATTTCAAGCAAAGGTTGAAGTGTTCTTTCGCAGTCAGATCCTGAAACAGATCTTTTGAACTACCATGTGGGTTCCCCCACCCTTGGATTAAGCCCTTGATTGGAGGCAAAACAAAGAAGAGACGGAAGTGGTAACACACATTGACAGGGGACTAAGATACAGGAGAGTAAACGGGAGAGAACAGCAGTGAACAAATGTCCATCAACCCTCTTTATGAATTTTTATTTACTAAAATGTTCCTTAAAGAGTTTCAGCATTAACACTGTTACTTGTTATCAATAATTGACTCTGTATGTGGAAAGCAATTAGACCTCTTTGAGATTATTGCACAAAAACCTGGCAGCAAACAATTATTAACCCTTTGAAATGCACATATAGATCAGTTTCTGAAATTGAGTTACAGAATGTTTCTAAAGTACAAAATATAGTGTTAAAGAATAGAAACGAAATACAATTACTTTTATTTGAATCAAGTCCAGCAAGAAAATATTTTAAAATGGCAAATACCCCAGCACTTCCTGCATGCGTCCATAATCTAGCTATTTTATCATGGGTGTTATCATATTTCCACTCCCTCCCCAAAATGTATAATCTTGACAAGAAATTCAAAATAGGTAAAATATAACACAATGCATTCTCTTTTAATATATATTCCCATCTTGGTATTTAATGCTTAACCTATAAATAGACAGTCTCTGACACAAGCATGATTTGTAAGTGCGTTATTGTGCTGTTTTAAGATTAAAATATTTCACATGAATAAATCCAAAGCAGTTCATTCTTTAGTTATACTTCAAGTGAAAAAAAATAAATTTCTTCTATTTCATTAAGTATCAAAACTGGAATTTGCATTTTATCAGTATGTGAGTATATGCTGATGACTACTTCAATATATATGTAATTCACAAAAAGTATTGCTCATCTGAGTGCTAGGTAAATACTATATACAGATACCCAAAGAGAAATGTCATGTAGTGCTACTGTTAATAAAAGTTTTTAAGCAGTACAAAAATTTTCAATAATTTATATCCTGATTTTTTTATGTGTGTGCTACCAGGAAAAAATTACAGGAGAGTTAAAAAAAAAATAATCACAATACGTATCCCAGTTACTCTCTGCTAAAGGAACAAAACCATCTATTTTTTAGACAGATACAAAGTATTGCATTTAATTAAGATATTCTAGTAATTACAATTTTAATTTAATAAAGGAATATGGAGGCAGCATGTGGTAGATTTAAGTTCTTACAATCTGTTAAAGTAATACACAATTGAAAATTAATGATGTGATCTAGAATTCTTAGGTTGTTTCCAATCTGTAATTTCAGCATAGTGCTACATATTGTTCAGTCTTGAGGCTAAAATCAAGAATCTTTGATTCTCTTTCTATCATAAGCAAAGCTCATATGCATCTTTTCTTAAACCTTTTTAGCAGCATAGTCAGCTTTATAAAGAGGAAAAGGCAAAATGTTACCATAATTTACATATGCTAATAATCTTTCCAAGGCATCCAAAGACACAGCTCGAAATCCTTATAACTGCTGACAAAAATATATTAACATACACTTGCATTTACACTTTCAAAAATTTGTAGTTAGTGTAAAGTTGGCCTATGAAGCAGTAAAGTGCAAAATATTTGGTATAATATCTACTGATTAGCTTTTGCTTCTGTGGAATACAAAGGATTAAGTCTGGCTCTTCCATTAACAGCTATGGTGTTTGATGGAGGACCAACCTGGAGGCAGGGGAGAGAAAAAAAAAAAGAGAAAAAAATAATTAAGAAATATTAGCCTAACTTTCCATATTTTTCTCTCTACAGCATGTTACACAGTATTACTTCAAGGAAACAGAAATACTGTTACTTCAGTTACCATTTTTCTCACTGCAGTCAATGACCTCCTATATGATTTCCGTACAAAGCATATATGCTACAGAAGTGGAAATATAAGACATTACTTAAAAACATATTTTATTAAAAACATATTTTATTCTATCTAAAAATTCCATGTATAACTACTCAAAACATGAATAATTTTTATTCCTTCTCCAGACCCAGTTGCAAAGAAATACTTGAAAAACGTCACTAAACTAAACACTTTTTATTAACTATTGAATAGAGCTGATTTCTTTCTAACACTCCTTTATACCATGGTAATGTTTCTTTTATCAAGAGCAAACCATAGATAGACATTATGATAGACAGCAAAGGCCTGACTTTCAGTGGAGCTGCATAAACCAATGATTCCAACTGGAGTTAATGGGAGCTGTGGAGGCTCCGCAGCCATGAGAACCACATACCAAAGCACAGTTTACTAAACACAATGAAAACATTTTCAAGAGAAAAAATGGTTAAAAAGAAACCTCACTTGACCCATTTTAGGTTAGTAATTACTGAGGGTCCTATTGAACAGGAAAGACCAACAACACAAAAGGCCACAGATCTCAGCACTGCATACTCACAACATATTAAGTAAAACAGAGGGTGAAAAAAAAATTAAGGAATTTGTCTAGTGGTGCCAAGATTTTATTTTTAATGATTCTCACACAGAGAGAAGCAAGCACCTGACAGACCTCTCTCACAATTCAAATGGATCAGATTATCACTCCTTTTCCTGACTGCACTACAATACTGGATGATACGAGGTGAATGCATTTTAAAAGTCCTTTCAATACTAAAAATCACTTTTGTGTGAAAAGGAGTTATTGATACAAAAGGTTTCATTCCTCTATCCTCCTACTGCCAGTTCTCCATGTTAAACATAAAATGAGACCATGTTTTTGTTAAATTTGCCATAGGCCAAGAAACTTCTTTCTGCTGTCAGACATACCTGTACCACAGCATATGTGCTCTGGGTGAGAGTGAGAAGAACAGCATGTACAATTTTACGTTTGGCAAAACTTCAGTGAGTTCTTCATTACATTTTGTTTGTGTTCCAGGGGTTTTTTTTGAGGCCTGTTTCAGGTTTCTGTGCTGCAGACTGCTCTTCTTTATGGTTACGGCTTCTTCATTATTTTAATTTCTCCTTAAAAAGTACAGCCCTCTCCTCACCCCAGCCTCAACACATAGTACACTGACAAAGGACATATCCCACCCATAGAAGAGAAAGGGAGGGGAAAACTGACTTCAATTACCATTTCTCTCCCTTTCCACAAGCCATTCTTGTACCTACACTGATAAAGGCTATATGAGTCAAATTTACAAGGACATTTGTATTAAAAATGAACGAATAACTACGTAATGAAGCTTTTCCTTGTTTTCTTTCTAGTAGAAATAGTTTTCTTGAATTTTGAAAAGTACATTATGGATTTTATTTTTTAAAACAGTTACAAGCAACTGGGCCAACTGCCATGCCTATGCATATTTCCCATAGAATCATAAAGCAAAGGTGACACACTACGAAAAATGAATAAAGTTCTGTATTATTCAGAACGTAATTATGCATTGGAGGAAAAAAAAGCCTTGATGAAAATACATGCAAACGAAATCCAAACAGTATTTCTGGTAGAACAGACAGATTTGACCTCTAACTGATTCCAAACAATACAGCATTTTCTTAAATCTTATACTGTTTTTAAAGTGGCTGTAGTTAGTGACATGTAGTTAGAAGTAATACTACTCGTATTATGTACCATTTTTACTGACTAGAGATCAAAAACTACTTGAGTATGCCTGTAACTTTTCCAGGAAACTCCATCTTCCTGTTCAGTGTAGAAATCATGGGGGGCCTACAAGCCTCAGAGAGGCTGTTGCACCACTACACTGAAACCAAACCTTATGTATGAAATGTTCCAACATCTGACCATCCACTGAAAGAATTTGACCTTTGAGGGTATCAAAGACTTCCATAAAACAAACAAACAAAAAAATCCCTTGTATCTACCCACCGCACATCATTTGTTTCTTTCAAGTTTCAAGCGGAAAAGGGAAGAGAAAAACCTACGGAATTTCTTTAACCTTCTGCAATGGGAAATTATTTCTTAATACAGAATGCAAAATACTAATGTAAGATCGAGAAAAGTTTGTTTGAGACTATGATTGTCTGGTTGCAAATTTAAAACAGTACAGATTTTTAAAGTGTGCAATGTTTTATCCAATGAGACATTTATAGGTTAATTTTAGGAAACAGAAAAGAAAAATTAAGCCCCAGTTTTAACCAGAGGGGGTGGGGGAAGATGGTCCTACAAGGACTGTTGACAAAACATTGAGAAATGTCTTAGTAATGATGCCAAACAGCAGCAGGAGGCTTGAAGAACATTTAAGAATTATCTGATAAAGTCTAATAAATAGGAAAATAGTCTTCAGAGCTCTGTGTTATCTGCCTGCAAAAGATTGCAGCCACTTCATGTCTAGAGTGAAGCTGCTTAGCAGTTTTCTAAAGCCATACACTCTCAAACATAAGTCAGATATTATGAAAGATATGCCTAATTGATAACCTAGAGAATTGTTTCATTTCAGAAAGATTTGATTACATTTGTACTGTTTGAAAATACAGCTTTGCGTGTGCATTCACCAGTTTATTCTGGAAAATTGACCCCTCTTCCTCACCTCCTTTCCCATTGTTAAGAGACCTCCTGGTAGCACTTTGTGCCAAAGCTAACTGCTTTTAGTGTCAGGCATTAGTATGGCAATTTTGGAGAAAGTACCATGAATTCATTGTTATGGATGCAGTGATGAAAACTCACCCTTTTCAATTTGGCAGCAGCTTCTCCAGAGCGGATTGCAGCCAGCAAGCTCTGGTGGATCTGTTCTGGGTCAGAGCGCGGGAACGTCATCACGGTTTGTCTCTTAGTGACAGGGGGTGGGTGGTCAGTGGAAGCACCTGACTGCGCCTGACTCTTCTGCTCACTATTCACATTGCTGTCTTTCTATAAAGGGACAAAGTGGGAGGAAAAAGAAACCAAAAAATTTTAATCTGAATTAGTTATAAATGGAAAACTGAGTCAACCTGGCACAAGGTTGCATAGCAAACTGCTGCCGTTCTAGTGTTTGGTTGATTCAAGATTTCAGAGACCAGCCACATTCCCACTGGAATAGTTTCTCCCTCAAATAATTATGCCAGCAAAATTTTATGCCTCCATTCAAGTGTGTTTGTGGCATGATCACTTAAAGCCAAACTAATCACACCACTTAGAATTAAATTTAAGAAATTAACACACAGAACCATAAGGAACAAATCATAAGCACTCCAAGCATAATAATAGGTATACACAGGATAAATGACTATTTAATTTACAGTTCTTTAAAGCAGAGGATGCTGATTATGGCAAGAAATAAATATTTCAAATCATCTGAATTATATTGTTCTCATTTTTAATATTCTCTGTATTCATGTACTTCACTATAATGCTGTGCTACTGCTGAACACCACTGGGTGTTTTCACTGTACGAATACAGCGCTTTCTGACCAGGAAGTGGTTCACAGACAAGCCTTTAGAGTGGTTGCACTAGATGGCAGTGGATCAACAGTCAACCAGCATTAGAAATAAAGTTTACCTTGTCCATTAGACTATTTTGTGGCCCCACTGTTAAGGTCTGTAAGGAAGGGCTTTTCACTTGAGGCATGGAGGTAGCTGAGGAGAATTCAGCTGCCAAAGTGGCAGAGGAGAGTTCAACAGGAAATTCCTCTCTAGGTGCCTGGTTAGTGATTGTACGCGTCTTATTGAATGATTGCGACCTTTTGACTGCAGAGGAGACAGCAAGAGCAAAAGGGGATGGTCTTGAACTGGAGTATGGCTTTGGAACTGCAAAAGTTCTTAGAGTTTTTAGGTTCAGTGGTGCTGGAGGACAGGGGGGATAAATTAAAGGTTTATTGCTTTTAACAGGAGAAGTGGAGGATTCAATGTTTTTTCCATCATCAACTTTTTCTTCATCTGCTGGAGGAGAGGAAATACTTGTTTTATGTAAAGCCAAAGAAGTCAGATCAGGTGATGAGATTTTTTTCCCCATCTCTGTATTCTTAGCTTCATTTTGAATTGAATTAGGAGCACAAATGGTACTTCTGGCAACTGCAGATGTCACATAATGACCTGAAGCTCTTCGTTGCATCTGCAGATAAAAAGAACTAGGCTTTGTTGTAGGACTTAATGCATTTGACTTGTCCTGAGTCTCAGAAGAAGCATTTGTATTATCCAGGCTTAGCATCAGTGGGACACGCTGCTTGAAAGATTCCTTTTCCATCTGGTTGCTCTCAGTAGTAATCTCAGCTCCAGAGGTCACAGTATGTTCAGAAATGCTGTTCACTCTCTGCAGCAGATCATTCACTGCTGCAGCTTCATTTTGTGAACCAACCTGTAAATGACCCACACTTTTTGACAGATGAGGAATTTCAGCTTGCACTATGAATTCTTTGGGGTCTTCATGCTTCAGAGAATCTTCCAAAGTAGATACCTCTTGATCCTTATGATCTGATGGAACTTCTGCTTCCCAGCTCTTCATTATTTCTAAGAATTTTGGAGGCACTATTTTATAAGTAGTCATGCCAATTTTTGGTATGTAATCCCTTGTAATTTCATTAGCAGGCTTGGGTTTAGGTCTGGTGTCCTGTCTATAAAAAGGGTGACCTTTTACAGAAAAGTCATCTGGAGTTTTTGCAGTTGTTTCTGGTAAAACAAAATTACTGCCATTTATACAGACGTGACTCTGGTCTTTTATGGGAATTATATCTCCATGGGTAACTTCTTGTGTCTTAAGATTTTGTTCTATTGACGTATCTTCATCCCCTTGCTGCGTTCCATGCATCACTTGAAGAAGGGGGTTGTTTGTATCTCTGTTATGTTGAGAGACCAGTTCTCCGAATGTGGATGATTCAACACCCTGAGGAACAATAATTTCTTTCTGAGTAGACCTTCCCAAATTGCTATCCGAAGGACCTGTTTGGATTGCAACATCCTGAGTTTTTACTGTATCCAAGCTGCTTTGATTTGTTTTGTCATCTTGCTTTTCTGACATCAGTTGAGGATAATTCCTATGACTTACAGAGATGTCATTTTTACATGCCTGGAAGTTTGATAGTCTGTCAACTTCGAGCTTGTTATTTTCTGTAAAATCTACTGGTTTAATTTCAGCTGTCTGAAGTTCTTTCCCTTCTTCTTTTGTTGGAAGGAGTTTTGTATCGCTGTGATCTTTAAGTTAAAGAAAGATTCCAAAATTAATACAAATGCCAAAAAGATTCAATCTTCCTCCTTACATCAAGAAGCTCTGCATCTAATGTATTTAACTATGACTGGCTTCTCACTCACATTAAAAATTTCCTTAACACTTACTTTTAAAAGTTATTTAAAGATATAAGTATATTTGACTAATATTGCCAAATAGTAGTATTCTAACTCAGGTATTCTTCCTTAATAAACAGGCTACTGGTGCAATGCATTGACTTAATAGAAAAAACTATTCTAGAATCATTTAAAAAGTGCTAATGAATTTCAGTTGATTATATAGGCAGTGGTGACTCAAGAGCTCAACGACTATTCAATATCAAGTTAGATACAGCTTTTATTTAGTTCCACACATTTGTGGCTTCTGTTCTTTAGTTTTCATGTCACATCTTATTTGTCAACTTCACCTTATGTATTTGTACATGGAAACAACTGAAAAACATATGGACAAGAGCAATTTTTCAAAACTATTTTTCCTACTCTTTAGTTGGTCTGATAATTCAATTTTCTACCCCTGAACTAAACACGTGATCATCTCCAAAACATGTGAATATTTGAGTCAAATTGTTTTAAACAGAATATTGGGAAAAATTAAAGTCTTCAGGAATAATCATTTGAAGTGGTTATTTTTTGGGGGGGAAAAAAAGTCCTCATTTCAAGTATGTTATAAAATGGAGGATAAAATTTATATCACATATAAACAGGACTCATGCAGCGTTGTTATGATTTATAAACAGAGGTGTACTGAGTATAAAAGACTATAGAAGGCCTAATATATAAATCTGAAAATCAGTGTCACAAAAGGGTAAAATAAATCAGTCAGGTCACTAAATCCACAGAAAAATTTATGATCCATTAGATGCACAGGATGTCGTCATTTCATTTCAGATCAGCGTGTCACTTTCTTCTATTTGTGCTTAAAAATATTTGCATTTTCATGCAGAAAACTCACACTAATTTCATAAGCAAAGACCAAATGATGGCCTCTTCTTCTCTGCTGGGGTATGGTACCCATGGCACCCCACATAGCAGGATAACCTTTGTGTCCAGCCTTCCTTCTCCTTGGCACTGTCCCACCCATCCCACCCTACAACAGCATAACACAGCTTTGACTACTGCTATAACAAAAATATACCAAAAATATCTGCTCCCAAAAAAAATCCCTGCATCCAATTCTTGCCACCTCATCTCAAAGAGAATACACCAAAGCTAGAGAAAGTGTAAAGAAAATAATCTGATGATAACAATTCAAGAGTTGACTGTATTGTCATTTCTTCAAAGGAATAGAAAAGTTCTCTTCAACCTTGCTTTGAAGTATTAAAAACGAGTGGGAACTACTCACCATTGGTTTTATTTTGATCTAAAATTTTAAGCTTCCTGTCTTTTTCAACTCCAGCATCCTGACTGCTTATCTTAGTCTGTAGTCCTCTGCAAAGCACAACAGTACATTAAATATGCTGGTATCATTCATTTCAGTAAACACGAGAAACGATGCAAGAGAACTGGCAATATTCTCCAAACACAGATGGACAAAATAGAATTGCTCTGCCAAACACTGGAATACTCGACAGAATAGATTATTTTATTTTTTATAAAACAAGAGGAAATGCTGCCATGATATTCTACCAAAATGACAAGCAGCCCCACTTGCTTCTGTGTAAGCAGATGATCAGTTTTCCTTTCTCTTCTCCCCCTCCTTTTGCTTACACGTGCAGTTTGAACAAGCCCCTTTCCAGTAACAACTCCTTTTCAGTGAAGCCACAATGGTTTTTCACTCATATAACAACATTAGTGTGAAGTGCTCTGACATCCCCCACATCTAAAATGTGCCCTTGATTTTGTCCAACACCACAATACACAGGAAGCTGCATGAGATGCTGACTGTGTATGAACACATGAACTGTGCAGTACAGACTTTTCAAAATAGTCCCTTTCCAGAAATACTTGGAGAACAGCGAAGAAACATCCACCAAACATATTATTTGCATACTAAATATTTTGCAAATGCATATAGTATCTGTTCCCCTCAGATCATGGGGGACAAGGGTACTGCACAAATGTTGAATAAGGAGAGGTGGTGGTGGGGGGGATATTAAGTCCTTGGCTTAAAAAGGTAAATGAAAAAGGCAAAAATACTTAAAATTTCTCTACAAAAAGTTATTAGAACTTCCAACTTCCATCTTTGCACTTTCTGTAGTTAGAAATACTGGCATTATGAAGATTCCAATTCATCTGCCACATCAAATGCATTAGTTGTCAGAAACCAGTGCCTTGAGCTGACACATCTGCTTTGAATCATTTAAAATTATAAATGTCTCAATAACCATCCATGCACATGCTGCTTAAAGTACCAAATATACTGTAAATGTCCAATACCACTGAACGGGAGTGTATGCCCTCAAAATTATTGTTGGAAGAAAGTTAAAGCTCGGCCCAGCACTCTGTACTCTTGCTTATCTTCATTCCTTTTAACACAGCTGAGGGACTGAGCTACAACTATTAACAACAGGCTGAATTGGTCTTTTAATAGAAAAAAATATAATCAAAAACCACCAAACCCAAAAGCCACAAAGCACCACAGAGTATCATTACAGAAATTAGTGGTTTTGACTGGAATATTACACATATTTCCCTGCTTTGATCAAAGAAAGTACTTCTGAAAGTAACTAGATCTTATATAAAAGATCTGAATTATCAAAAGTTTTCCAGAAATATAATGTCAGAGAAACCCTAGTCCTCATTTTGGAGTCCCTGTGATATTTCGGGAAACAACTGCCAAACTCTAAAGCCAGAGCACAGTACAGGTTTAATGATACTCACCAGGATTATATGGCATTAAAGGCTACTGCAAATTCATCAATGGGGTGGGGAAGAAACATCCCCTGGACAACTACCCAAACTGGCCCAATAACAAAGGTCTGACAAGTTCAAGACAACTTATTAGATCCCCATAGAGGAGACACACCTAAGCAACTGGGACAATATTTGTCAGGACAGAGCATCAAAGATTTTTGCAAAGTCACATTTGGCCTTGGACTGACAAAAAAGTCCCTACAGATACAAGTCAAAGCTCTCCTTACTGCCTTGAAAGTTCTTCACTACTAGGGCAGTCACATTTTGGCTTCAGTACAATAATTGAAATAGTTCTTTCAATTTAATTTGGGAACAGTAGCCAGTTTAGTTGCCCCAGGGAACAGAGAAACAGTGAATTACATTAACACAATGGGACTTCTCTGGACAATCAACATTTATTTCAAGCGGGCACTAACTCATGTTGGGAACCTGCTGAGTCAGGTACTTTAACAAACATGCTGAAGGGCAAAGGTATAGCATCAACAGAAGGGAAAAAGAGCGGTTAAGGAAACTAATGTGTTTATTCTTTAAAAAAGCAGAATTAACTTGTTTTCCTGAGAGCAAATGGATTGAGACAGGTCAAGACAACATATAAGGAAAAGAAAAAATAAAAATTAAAGCCAAAAAAGATGCAAGCAATAGATAACCATGCCCAAAAAACCAGAAATGGCTGATCTACCCGTTTTTCCCCATCTGTAAGAAAGAATTTGTGTATTTTTATTTAACTAATCAATCCCAATTTTTTTTTTGCAGCATACTGCTGTAATAAATAGAGTATTTTAGAGCTGGGTTCAGCTTTTCTGGGGTCCAGCTGTTTGAGTAGTAAGGAAAGGGAGGCTTAAACGGAATAGCCTACAGAACACTTCATTGTCATTTTTGTTGAAAAGCTTCATGAATTACTGTGCACAGAAGAGTGCTGCAATGAAAGCTAAGCATATTAAAGCTCATCCCTCTCACAATTCTCTATTCTGTGCTCCACAATAAAACAGCACTGCGTTTTATTTGCCTCCCCCATCGCCTCCCCAATGCTCCTTTCTTTGTCACAAAACGTACTTACTTGCCATCTGTGCTCATATTTTCTTGTTTTTCTTCCTTGAAGCTTTGTGAGTTGTCTACGGAAACACTGCCAGGAACAGGAGTTGATGGAGCAGGATCATTTTTTTCATTTTCCAGTGGTACCTCAGCAGAGCTGAAGGCTACAGTAACCTCTCCTGTCCTGAGAGAGGTATTGGTACTTTCACTGTTCTCTCGCTGTTGCACACTTATCTCGTCCCTTTCATCAATTTCTTCCAGGTTGTGTTCTGAGCTCCTTACACCTACACTCAAAAAAGAAAACAAAAAAAGCAAAAAACCCCAAAACCCAACAAAACCCCAAACAGCCCACAGCTCTCAATGCAGGGCGTAGATACAAAAGGACTGTTGAAGGCAACCTAAATAGTTTGAAGAGGGAAAATTGACTTTTTTCATAATTCAGGTAAGTTAAAAAAAAAAAGAAGGAGGGGAAAAAAAGAAGAAAAAAAAAA